>NC_083743.1:9194736-9513278 GCF_033458585.1 Syngnathus typhle
GTTGTATTCCCTATACAAAGAATGAAGAACAGGTAGTGCCCTCTGGTGGAGCAAAAACGAATGATGAAGAGTCGCCAATGATTTGTGTCTGAAAGGTAATACTGCAAGCAGTCTCCACCTGGCCGTCTTATCTGTTTTTAACGCTGTACGACATATATGCTAAATATAATTTGACCCCTGAGATCGCCATCCTTCTGGAATGAATAATGGGCTAATAATCCGCTGGAAACTTGGCGGTGCTCTCTGCCTGGAGGCGGTTGGGGGCGTGCTTTGTGCACCCGAAGGAGGGAAGGTTGTCATCCATAATTCAGTCCCAACCCAAGCACGCCAGGTAGTCCACCCACCGCTCCGGCTTGGACTCGATACCACACGTATACAGCATTCTGTTGCGGACGACTGGTGAATTCAGCGGCCGAGGGTGGAACACAGAAGCGGAACAGTGGAGTCAATCGTCGCTGAAGCGTGGACGTAAACATTGCCATGCCCTGACTGTTTCCTGCACCACCGACCGGGACAGCGGGGCTCCGTTGGCGTGGCTGAGATGAGAGCACAGCGACAGCAACAACAAGACGTCCATCCTGGATGTAAATCAAAGCGGAGACGCTGTGAAGTTGTGTTTGGGACAGGAGACTGCGGCGGTCTTCGGTTCTTCTATATGTGACGTGTGCGCAGTGAGCGGCCATGCTGCAGGCAGCATCCTCCGACCTCTTCCCCACTTGAGCTGCAGAAACTACTTCCTCCTTATTGTTGTTTTCTGCTGATGTGCGACGATGCATTGTCCATGCACATTAAATGCGCTTTCATTACTGGCTGCGCAGACTGTAGAATGTGATCAGCTGCAGGCACTCTGATGGAAACATCTGCCTCTGCATGACCGACTGCCCGGTGGGACCAAGCTTGTTGTTATCACTGCTTCCCCCTCACACAACACCATGGGGGCCAAACAGACCAAGGGCCAAGATGCTGGAGGAACCAGCCCACAGCACAGCTGGAGGCGGACCCCCAGCAAGGAGCGAGGGGACCTGTTTGCCTCCCTCATGCTGAGGTCAGGGGACAGGCTGAGCCGCGGTGCCACTCCGCCGCCTTACCAGCGGCGAATCGGAATGATCCAGGAGATGATGCTGATGGCCAAGCAGGGCAAACACGACGAGGTCTCGGAGATGCTGAAGACTCTACGGCAGGTAACGCCATTCGACTGTTTGCTCAAGTTTTGTCTTTTTAATCACAGTATAATTAAATTCGACCCGTTTGACACCAGACAATTAGAATAAATAAAAGAAATACCCGAAATGTCATTCTTAAACACTTTGAAATATGCTGATTGTTTCCCCGAAAGGTCACCGAACATGAAGAAAAATCTATTACAATTCTAAGTTTATGGTTCTATGTTCACTTAAAGTAGAGTAAAATTGTTACACGTTAATAATTTGCGTAGTAATAAGAAACATAACATCAGTATCTGGCACGCTTGAATTTTAAGAATGACTGGTGTAGTGTTTGAAGAAAAAGTTGATTAGTTTACCCAAGTTGAACATGATGTCCATTAATGTCTTGTTGACTTAAAACACGAGACAATTATTCTGCGACCGTGGCAAACTAACGATGGAAATCTGAAAGTATTCACATTGGAGAGGCTGAAATCAGAATATTTTGACTTTTTAAAGTCCGTCCATCCATCCATCCATCCATCCATCCATCCATCCATCCATCCATCCATCCATCCATCCATCCATCCATCCATCCATCCATCCATCACTTTCTCATCAAAGTTGGTTTACGCCTCGAAAATGTGTCACTTCTTAAATGATGACAATTATGAAAATGGAACAGTACACCAAATGGCGCCATCTGCCCATTGTTTGCCATTCAGACAATTAAGTGGGCGTGACGGGCGCTGTTTTATAGACCACTTATGTTTGCAAATGGACTGGTTAGGATTAGCTCTATGAATTCTACCTTGCAATGGCATCCTAACATGCAACATGAAAAATAATACAACATTTCAGACTCGTATCTCAGCTCAACAATGCTCCAGGAATAGAAACTGACAGCGCATCAGACATTAACAGAGAGAGCTATAGTTTTCCTGACATGTTGATCCTTTGTCCAACGACTCCCGATGGATCCCTGTTATTGCTGGAAAGGCGGGGTTGCAGAAAATAAATGAGTGTGAACTGGATGCACTCCAAGGAAGAACGTTAACAAAGAGGTGTGATCACAATTGAATACTATGATAGGCAGGCAGGGCCATATGGTCCCATTTGGCCTGAGGTTTGTTAGTTAGGATAGGAAAACCCACAGAAGCATTCAAATTCGAGTTACTTCTCATTGGTTACTACTAGGCATGTTGCCCGGCAGCAATGGCGGTCAGTGCAGCCTTCAGCTTAAGTAGACGTTGATTAATCATGGAGCAGGTCTGTTAGCAGCTAACGATGAGGCCACCTTCTTAATCACTACGCTGCAATGAAACTGCAGCAACCATCTATACGCCATTTCCCTCTGGGATGTCTCAAGCATCTGCTTCTGTAGGAACCTCCATCTTTTAATCTAAACTTTTTTATGTTCATTTGTACGACACTGAAAGTGCCCTATAGATAAATGTGTTATGATGAAGATGAGGATAAAGATTATTATTATTATTATTATTACTATTATTATTATTATTATTATTAGCTTAATGCTGACCAGTAACTTGATTGAGATATAGGATGTCTGAAAAAAAAATATATATATATATATATTTTAAACTAAGACAGGTTTGGAATATAAGTACAACTTAACATGGACTCAACATGGACTTTTTTTATGATGCTATAATTTGAATAATTTCACAATCCAAGCGAACTGATGGGAGGAATCAAAGAAAAGTCTTCCGTCATAATAAACTAATATCCTGTATGGTAGATTAGATGGATAACGGGTTGACGTGAACTTTAGTAAAGGTCATCATGTGCTGCAGTAATGGGTACGACTATCCGCTGAACATTCTCTGTCGCCGTCATCCTTGATGTTGAAGGGTCAGCTCTTACTCGTCTCCTTATCATAATTAGTTATCTTGCATTTCCGTTTTCCATGTATATTTTACGAGGGTTCAGTTAATAATGCACTATATATATATATATATATATATATATACCACTTGCGCAATACGTGCACGTGGACCAAATTGATTGCACCCTGCACAGATTCACAGATTGTAGTAAAGCTGTCCCGAATCCTCATCCTCCAACATACATGCGGTAGCTACAGTGTCGTTTTCTCTGATGACAATCTTCATTTAGAAAATATCTTTCCATGGGGACAAATAACATAATATTCAATGCATTCAAAGCTGCTTTCATTAGTTTGCATACCTGGAAACATCAGTGAGTCATACATTTTCAGGAGGAGGTCTTCAGAGCATGAGGTCTGCATATCAATACACACATGCACGCACACACAAACACACACGTACACACAATACAACTGAATCAATAAAGCTGTACAAATGGTTTGTAAACAAATCACATTTTATTTTGTTGACTACTGTACACATCGCCTATATTTAAATGGTAAATGGACTGCATTTTTATAGTGCTTTATCTACACTACATGGTGCCCAAAGTGCCTCACATTCACCCATTCACACACACACACATTCATACACCAATGGGAGGCTATTTATTTTGTGTTTGGATGGAAACCCTTTGGGTGAGACTCATGGAAACCTGTTTTTCTTTTCAAGTGCAAATTATTTGCATTATCGGCACAAGTTCTCAGCAGAGACCATTATAGCACAGATAAATTGTAGGCCACTTGAGCTTCTCCATCCACCAATTTGGCTGAAAGCTTTGGAAACCTTTTTGGGGTAAATATATTGCCTGCAGACTTCCCAAGCAAGTAAAGCAAAATGAAGCAAAAACCAAAGTGAGCTTGAAATGTGATTAAGATAAAGACCCTGTTTATATCTGGACACATGCTTGATGTGAAATAAGACGTGCCCATTTAACACAGCGGGGACACAGCATTAGTGACACTCTGGAGCAACAGCCACCTTTCCTGCTGGGCGTTTGAGCTGTGAGCATCAATGTTGTTCACGTCAATCAAAGCTGGGCTTCAGTCGTGTCGTGAAGGCATCTTAACCACTTAGCTTGGCTGCATCAACAACATTATTTGCAATTTTATCTATTTTTTTCTTTATTTTTTTTAGTCAGTTAACACTCTATTTACCGATGTTGCAATTATGATTAGCTCGTCTCTTTCACAGGTAAGATGGTCTGCGTGGAATGTATTCGTTCTTCCTGAGCTTGCAAGGCTTTTCCCCGTATTCCAAAAACGTGTTAGGTTTGGAGACTCTAAAATGCCCAAAGGTGTCATTTAGATTGTGAATGATGATTTGTCCACTTTGACGTGCCCTGCAATTGAGTGCTGACATGTCTGGGGTGTTCCCTACCTCTCGGACAACATCACTGATATAGATAGAATAAGTGGAAGGAAATTGATCACTGCAGTCTGGCAATTTCCCGTCTCAGTCCTTATTTTCCCTCCCAGTCGATTTCTAAAGGGCAGTTTTTCTGTTTTGGCTGCTTACAAAAGCATCTTTCCCCGAGTCAAATTGAATGAACGGACAATAGAAGACTGAAAATGGACTGAGGATACAAAGACAACCAAGAGTGTTTTCTATTTTGTGCCACCACTACTCGTCAGAGTATTTTAGGTAATCCTAGTCAACGTACAAAGGTCATTTTGTATGGGATGTTTGCTTCATTTATGTTGACTTCAAATAAATCCTCCATGCCTTCATATCCACAGGACCCACCGAGATTTGCAATACTTATAGAGTGAGAACGTCAAATTTTTAAATGTACTGTATTTAGAAGTAATACCTTCAAGTGTTTCATGTATAGTCTCTTTTGTTTGCAATGAATCACAAGAAAATCATTTGACAAAGTGGATTTTTTTTCCGTTTGAAATTTTCCCACGTTGTCAAACAATGGACATTTCATGTTTTCTGGAGTTTACACATTTTAAAGCAGGGTTAGGTTTTATACTGGTATCAGATTAGATGAATCTATTTGCATCGTTAAATGTATGTTGTACACATTTAGCAGACAGTTCACACGATCCAAAATACGTTATATGAAAAAAATGTGTGTAAAAAGAAAGGTTATGTGCAAAAAACCTGATAACTGTCCACATATGTGCTTTTTTCGTGTGCACTTTCTTTTCATGTTCAGTGTCTGATGAGGTTTACTCATGTGTGTGAAATGAGTTGCGTAACTATGACGTCTTCTTCCCTATAAGATGTTTGATTGTGTATAATATGCTGTTGTCAATCTATATTGTGTGTGTGTGTGTGTGTGTGTGTATGTGTGCGTAGGACCTGGGGATGGAGTCGACATCTCTGGATGACGTATTATACCGCTACGCCAGCTTTAGAAACCTTGTTGACCCCATCACGCATGACCTGATCATCAGCCTGGCACGTTATGTACACTGCCCAAAGACGGTAAGACACACACAAAACAAACACACACACACGCACACAGTGTTCTTCCCAAATATCGCCAATTTCACCAAACCCGCCTTTGCACACCCTCGTGGGCTAAAGTTATTCAACCCTATCAGCTGATCTCGTGATTCATTTTGTCTGACGTTATTAGATTAGAAGATTGCTCTAAGTGGTTGTGCTGCAGTGTGTTTGTGTGTGTGTGTGTGTGCATCAGGAAATTGCATTTTTTTTGTGTTTGTTCATTCATGTAGTTTGGGATGTCATTGAAAGAGAGAAAGGGTGACAGCTACCATACTCGATAAAGAATGCGGGAAGGAAGAAGGAGTGATGAAGACAAAGATAGAGATTAAAAGGCGACCTATGCTGTAACTGGCTAGTGTGTTACACGAATGCCCCAAAGCTGAAATCATATGTTTACCATTACTGCATATTGTCATCGTGACCTAAGAACAACAAATCATCAGGTATTCATATAAATGAATATATAAATTCAGATTCTGTGTTGAAAGTCGACACAAAATCACCATTAGATTCAAGACGTGCACATCATCTCATTTCCTTTGCGCCACTGTGCGTCTGTGAAGACTTCAACGTTGAAAGTTCATCCTGTGTCCTCCAATTTGTATATCTTCTATAGAAAGGTTGCATTGAAAGCCTTGTAAAAGCATTATAAAAGGCGACGTCACCGGGTCTCAGACGTGATGCAGTTATGGCAAACACAGGATTTGCAACCAAATCAAATAATATAAATGACCTGTTCCAATACATAACCACATCTCAAATTTGATGTTTAATTCCCCAAAATACAATTTTTGAAATTGTAAATTGCCATTTTAAGATAATTAAATGGCATCTGTTGTTGTAAATAATGTATTTAATGTTGCAAAGCATGAGGCCAGTGGGCTCCTGCCATTCATCAGCCAAACAACTTGAAATCCCCATGTTTGCTTCAATGTGTGTATCATATCAGACACACACACACACACACACGCGCACACTCTTGGTTGACAGATGTATTTGCCAATTATTTGCTCCAATGGTGCATAAATCCTACTTCTCACAATCTCAGCTCTCTGCAGTAATGTCATGCTCATTATGCCTCCCCTTGTCAGTCCTGTGTGAATTGGATGACTGGCTCACTGGATTTTAACTGACAGCACCACTCTGTGTTTATGACTGCTGATGAATGCTTCAAAGTTGATTGTACAAGGCCAGAGGTCATTTATGGATATTTTCAACCTTATTCAGAGTTCAGACCGCATTCAGAGTATTGACCCAAATAATAATGAAAGGAAAATACTGTATATGTACTGTATTTCTTACAATCTTGTTGTAGGCTAACAACATAGTTGCAAGTTATACCAGATTTCCCCTCCAGTAAGAATTTCTTCCACTTGTTGTTCTCCATCACTTCATTCCATTGTTTGTGTCCAGTAGGAGGGGGACTCTCTGGGGGCTATGGAGAAGGTTTGTCGTCAGCTGACCTACCATCTCAGCCCCCACTCTCAGTGGAGAAGACAAGGCCTGCTCAAAAGGAAACCCCAGGCATGGTCAGTATTATTATTATCATCAAAAATAATAATCAAGCAAATTAGAGCAAATCTGAGATTTTAGAAGTGCGTCTATTCAGTGCCCAAAGAGAAGCTCCCAGCTTCAAAAAAGATGGTGACCCCTGCTCTAAACTTTAAAGCACATCTCACACTGCCAAGATTAAGACTGATTGCTGGCTCCATCTCAAAAGAGAGAGATCTCTGCTTGAACTAATCTTTCATGGATTTTGCGCTTTTTGTTAAGAGCCTCACTGATGCATAGTCATTTTAATAAGATGGTTTGGGATTTTTTTAGGCAGATTATAGTCCAAATAAAAATGTACATGCATGACTTGCAGAATAAAGTCCACTGCACCATGTTTTTTTAGCACGCTTATGTGATCGTATCTTCATTTTCCTAAAGCCCTTCCCTCCATAAAGTTCTTAATCTTCTCAACCAATTCCTAATCTTAATCTTCGCAACCCTTAGTTCACCTGTCATGGGGGAAAAAAACAACAACATGATTACAATCTAGAAAGCAAAAAAAATATTTTAAGTGATACAACATTGAGAATTTCTGTGACCTGTGATTGATTTCTGCATTTCTGCTGGCAAATGCATCCAGGTGTGAGCAGATAGCCGGTGATATCAGATTTAAAGAGAGAGAGCGAGAGAGTTTGCCAAATATGTTAAATTATTCTGCACTGATGAGCAGGATTTAATTAATTCAGTGTTGCAGATGTTAGCGAGCGACAAGACCGTGCTCGCTTAACTCTAAAGAAAAGGAGACTGTTTTCATCATGGGCCACACAAGTATAAATGTCCTCCCTGCACATTGTAATATAAGTACATGAGCAGAAACCCCTTGATGCAATTTTCACGATGTGATTTCTATTGTAGTGAAAAGCGTTCTTGTTTCGCATTGTTTGCAAGTGACTGACTTTGTAATTTTCACATGCTGTCATGGCAACACTATAAATGAGAAAGCACGTTTGAAAGCAGTCCATTGAAATTAGAAATGTATTCAAATTTATTGCAGAGGAACTTGACTATTGGTAGGCTATCAGTGTTAATGACTCTGAATTGACGATGGACATTTTTGAGGAAGCAGAATTTTGTGAATAGCTATCTCTGGAATTGAATTTCTTGGACTAGATGTGAAAGATAACTTTAAGAACATCGTGTGTATTGCGTACCACTCTAATATGTAAAATTGTAACGTAAAACCCTATTAGATCAAATTAAATCGCAAATTTCCACATTGTGGGACTAATGAAGGTTATCTAATGGAATTGAGATGAATTTGTAATTGTACTAGTGTTTATTTGCCTGCTGAGCATGTTTACTCTAGCTATTCGGATCCTACAAAGTAGCTGCTCACATGTTGATTTGGCAAGTGTTGGAATGTTTAATCCTAGCAAAGGTCTGAGTAGCTAGTTGTTGTTTTTTTTTTTTAATAAAGTCTCAGCAGAGTTTAGCATGACGACATGGGGTGATCAGCTTGGGGGCTTGCATCCAATGGCCGTTGCACATGTATGTAAATGGGCATTGCCATAAACAAGTTATTTGTTTAGGATTGAAGGATCGTTTTGTCATTTACAAATTTATTTTACTGTCTAAATATCGCTGTAGTTGTGTTGGTCTCATTTTTTCCTAAAACGTTCCAAACAGTTGCAAACAATTTTTCTTGTTAAGACCTTTTGAGCATGTTTGAAATTTCTTTGCAACAAGAAAAACTGTGAAGATTATTAAAACAATTTGGTGAACGTCTTTGCAACTGTTTGTTGGTGAACCCTGAAGAAAAATATCAACATTCAAACCCTCGCTAACCTTCGCTGCTCAGTGAGATGAATGCGTTCGTGTGCTCATTTGTGGCGAACCAAACAGGAAACTGCAAATTAAATCATTCCGTGTGACCCCGGTCAAAATCATTTGAAAAATATGAGACGTATTCCTAGTTGTGATAAAACTACTTTAATAGAAGGTTCCATTGATTACAAAGGTGCAGAGTGTCTATTCGCACACTAAGAGCCTGACCACGGTTGTGTGCCATCAATTTGCGGCTTGTTTGTCTAGACAGAGGCCAGGAGCCAGATCTGTGTTTGTGCGTAAGCGTAATGGTATTTGCTACACTCTATTGTCTGTCAGATGGGAATATTTTTTCAGTCTGACACAGTACAGAGCAGCCATCTGTCAGCAGCTGTATATGTACCAGATTTTATTGTATGTCTTGCTTATGCTATCACCATAGCAAAGGGAATTTTATAGACTACACACAATTCAAATAAACTCACTTGTAATGAACATACGTGTGTTATCAGGTGTGTGTGTGTTTAAATTCCTGTCCGCACACAAACATAAAGTCCCAAGTCCTTATATAGACAAAATGAACACGCATTCCTGACTTGGATCAGCGAGCATAAGCTTGCTATTTATGGGAGAAAAAAAAAAACTGTGGGACAAATTCCACTGAACTTTTCATGAATCACACATATAGTTTTCTTATTGACAAGCATTACTGACTAAAAACTCATGTGAAACAACAATTGGATTGATTTGAAGAAAGCATTGGTCTTAAATTGGGAAATTAATTTGTATTGTATGTTGAATTGATATGAAATTGTGCCTATGCTTCAATGTCAGAACAAGGAGAGGAGAAGAATGTGGCCTGTCATCCTCTGTGCTCATACACCAACTGAATGGATGATACATGATCTCGGGGAGACACAGAGGACGCAGCAGACCAAACCATAGAGCGCACAATAGGATAGTGCAGAATTATGAATGTCACCTTCAAATCACTGAGGTGCCATTTCATGAAATTTGTAATATTAGATTCATGTCTTTGGGTTCCCGAGGCAGCACCTGGTCATCTTCTTTATTGTGCCTCAAGTCGACCATATTTGCCATTTCAGACATACCAGTAGATGAAATAGTGAAGATTGTGGTAATTTTAATAAGTGACACTCAACTTGCAAGATCCATTCGCCTCAACAAGAACGAGATCATAGCAGACATTGGCTCAAATGGACACTTTGCAATTAACTAATGGTATTTCAATTGAATACAAATATTGGTAGTACCTTGGCCTTGAAGTGCTTTAACAGGAAGCAAAAAACATTATTAAACATACATTATTTTATCTTGCAGACCATGCAATGCTGAGCTAATCGGATTTTCATTAGTGTGATCAATGTGCATATCAGGCCACTAAGAAAATAAAATGTAAAAAATTTGTCACCACAGAATTAATCAAACTAGTGTGTTGAATTTCCTGTCCTAGTTTAAGCAGTGGGGGAGATTAAAATAAATTAACATTTAATAAATACAACTTGATTAGGTGCTAAAAGCAGATTAATGATCACTATTTGATGTGACAGCGGAACTGTATATTACTGAGTGAGGATTTATTATGATTTTTTTTTCCCACACCAACAGTAATTATCATGCAACATTTTTAGAAATAATTTCCCACCTCAGTGAAGTTCCTCCGCTCCATTTGAACGTTGCTTGCCAAGATCCTTAGTTAACAGCCTGTAATAATCTAACAGTGTTTTTTTCCTGTGATAACTCCAGAAATAGAAACCATATTGTTTTTCATATTATGCCAGACGAATAATTGTTACCAACCGTATTTTAGAGGCTGTAGGTGTGAGCAAAACATCCTCAAGCCATCTGTCTGTCTGTGGGTGTCGTTTGTCACAATGTGGCAAGGTCTAAGCCATTGCTGTGAGTGAGTGTGAGTGAGATCTAATTGAAAAAAATATTTAGAAAATGAAATTTCATGTGAGCTGAAGGTAGGGGCAGTGGAGTGGGAAGCAAAGTAGACCTTTTTGAGTCACACTGGTGAAAACTGAAGCAATTTCTAAGCAAGACACAAATGAATATGAATGAATTAAAAAAAAAGAATATTATAAACAAACATGGGCATAGAGTGTGACTGTTTGTTTTGTAGATTGTTTTGCCAAATTGGGAAATTCTCACTTGTGATGGTTTAGTATAGAAGAGGCAGAACAAGCCTTTTTCATTCATCCCAAAAGTGTAGCTTGTTTTGCCAACTCTGTAGCGTTGTCAAAGTGATGCATGCACTTGCGATGATGGTTGAGTTGGATTTGATTCTTCGCGGATAGCTCTGCATTTATATATTTCTTTTCACGAGTGTGGTGTTGGAGAAGTATGCCGTTTCTCCACCCTAGGCACCAACATGGAATCTTTGTTGTCAAGGCTGTAGCCACTAGAAAATATTTTTTTTTTAAAAATGTCCTCACTTCAATAACTTCCACAAATCCACAGTTGAAAATGAGTAGTAAGAACAAACAAATACAAACATAATTGACATACATAGATTTTTCTTCCAATTTTGCCATCATCAGGGTATCGATATCAAGATGATACATTATTTTATCATCTTACTAGACCTTATTTTAAGGTATTGGTACCAGTGCCGATACCAATATCGACCACTCTCATGGCCATGTTATGATCAGGAACTAAAGGCATACGTATATGTCATTAAAACAATTCAAAGGTGCAGGGTTCGATTCCGACTCTGGGCTTCCTGGGTGGAGTTTGCATGTTCTCCCTGTGCCTGAGTGGCGTTTTTCTCCCACATTGGAAAAACATCCATGTTAGGTCAATTCGCCCCTCCAAATTGTCTGTAGGTGTGATTGTGTGAATGAATGGTCTATATGTGCCCTGCGATTGGCTGGTGACCAGTTCAGGGTGTCCCCGCCTACTGTCCAATGTCAGCTGGGATAGGTTCCAGCACGCCCACAACACTTGTGACGAAAAGCGGTTTAGAAAATGGATGGATGGATCGGGTGCAATTAGAACATCTCTGAAAGGCTCAATAGTTCACAAGCAAAAGAAAAAAAAAATTGCATGTATCCATCCATTCATTTTTTGCAGCGCTTGTCCCAATTCGGGTCGAGGTTGATTTGGAACCTATCCCAGCTGGCTAATTTGCATATGTATTTTTATTTATTTATTATTTTGACATTCTCATTTTACATGCTGCTGTTTTGGGGGTTTTGCAAGGCATGAAAAGAAAAATGTTCCGCTCAACCTTTTCATTTAGCAGTGCAGTATATCAGCCCTTTGTGCGCAGCTCACTTAATTCTCTGCCTATTCCGGTTATTTATAGCCCAGACCATGCAGTCGAAGACTACAGTTTTAAGTGCTACTCAAAAACCATTTTTCATCTGCAAACTTCAGTGTCTTAAGCTCTGAATCCCCTTAGTGTCAAACTGTCTGCACATCCCCACAATACACTTGCACACTTAGAACTGTAGCAAAATTCCAAAGTTAAAAAATAAAAACAATAGTGGTGAGTTTTTAATAACAGTGTTTATCTGTTACCTACTTTACTACTTTATTATTATTATTATTATTATTATTATTATTATTATTATTATTATTATTATTATTATTATTATTATTATTATTATTATTATTATTATTATTATTATTATTATTATTATTATTATTTGCAGTTTGCAGTGGTGTGCCACGCTGGGTAATATTTTGGTTATCATGGTTATCTCTAACTGATAGGAGATTGATGCATAAATTGGAGTTCAGGTCTCAATCCTGCAGCCGAAGGAATCAATCAAGACTCAGTGAGGCGTGAATTACAAACTGTTGTCATGTCATTTGTCTGTTTTTAGTCTGAAGGCGGTGCTGTCCACACCTCCATCCAGCGGAGCTCTGGATCTGTCCGGCATCCCTCTGGTAACTCGTGACATGGAGCGTCTGTGTGCGCACCTCCAGCACCACGCTTCCATAGTGGTCAGCTTGGAGCTGGGCTTCACTGAGCTTACCGACGAGGCCTTCATCGTGCTCCTACCCACTCTGGCTGCCCTGCCTCGCCTGGAGACGTTGGCAATGAATGGAAACCGGCTGACCAGGACTATTCTGAAAGAGCTTACGGATGCCTTGAAGGTATAACTTGTTGCCATGGTGCCTCTTTGCATTAACATGGATTTCCTGGGATTTTTTTGCGCTAGAATCACATGAACTGTGAAATCAGCTCGCAGTCTTATTATTTGGTATGACAATACTTATGCAGTGATTGAGTTTTACACAGAGAAAAACAGTAGATGTTTTTTGTTCCTAGGATCCCAACAGTTTTCCAAGTGTGACATGGATTGACCTGGGAAACAATGTAGACATCTTCTCCCTGCCACAGCCTTTCCTGGTTAGCCTGAGGAAGCGCTGTCCCAAGCAAGGCAACCTTCCTACCATCCTGGAGTTTGGCGAGAGTCAGGCCAGCGAGCCCCCTGATAGGCTAAATGCCATCGGTGAAGACGAGGAGACCGACAGGACTGAAAGCATGGGAGAGCTGCAGTCTGAGGTGGAGGAAGAACTGGACGGTGAGATGGAAATAGAGGAGATGATGGAGGAGCTGCTGGACTTTGACAGGGAGGCGCAAGGGAAGGAGGACGAAGACGAGAGCATGTGGACCGTTGAGGAGCAGAGGAAAGCGAGGAGGAGAAGGAGGACACATGAAGAGTTAGACAGAAAAGAGAGACTGGGCCGGATGGCAGTGATGGCACAGGACGAGGACGACACTCAAAGCCACTCGTCCCCGTTGTCTTGCTCCAGCCAGTCACAGCACTCCTCCGCAGCTGTCGAGCCAATGAGAGCAGAGGAGGACGATTTTGACAATGTGACTGACCGATCAGAGCACTTGACCTGATTGCTGCTCCTTTCTCCTCTTGGTTTGAATGATTTCTCCTGCCGTGTTGAGGTACACATGGAATGAGGCAAGGAAAGACTTGCTCCCAGCTTGAACAAGCCAGATTTAACCAGCTGAACCGTTGTGGGCAAACTATTGGACGAAAATAGGATTTGTCAGTTATAAATGACAGAGGGAGACTCATGGATAAAACCACTAAGTAATTAATAAGCTTTTTATTGGAACTCACCCTGTTCAGGGCTTGAGGCAGGATCTTCTGATAACATCATAGTACCTTCATGTGCCTGAAATATGTCCCATTGATGGTTAGGTGCCTGTGATGAGAAGTACAAAAAAAAAAAACATGACAGGCTCTGCTGAAAATGACACCCACATTAAATCAATGGATAACCAGATAGCTAAGGATGACGAAAAGAATAAAAAGTTAAAGTTAGTCGAAATGAGGAGAAGTCAGTGGCTGATTGCTTACTCTTTCTATTGACTTCATAATCTATATAATTACATCCATGCATGCTATCCTCTGAATTTCAACAGATTGATTTTTGCACCCACCTTGCGTGCATTAGGTTCTCATGTCAATGAAAAGCTTTAAAAAAAATGTACATGTGGGCTGATGATAGGTTATTTTGTAGTCTGCTTTAGACTACTAGTAATTGTGGATACAAACAGTGATTAGATTTCATTCAGATGCTTGTACAGGAAACTAATAATAATTGTTGTGCTGAGTGTCACGCTTCCCGATATTTATCAATCTTATACAAGATTCTCTGTGGTCTGATATCTGATACAGTTAAATTGAGTGCAATGCTCATTTTACTTAATGTAAATAAAAAATGTAAGAGTTTTTTTTAATTTCTATTATAGCAATGCTTCTTGTCCATAATTTTACAGTATAGCATAGAAAAAAGCCCGTGTCCCATTTGTAAGCAACATGCATTTGCGGGATGAACAGCAAAACTGAGAAATGTGGGTTGCAATATAAATTGTGCCAAATTTTTATGATGGTTTTGAAGCTGTCTAACAGAATGAAGGAGAGTTGAAAGAAGTGTTGTTAAAGCAGAGACATAATTAGCAAACACCACTTCGTGAACATTTTAGTAAAATTGTTTTGGAAAAACAACTGTTACACTATAGTACAATTTAGTCAAAGACTAAAATTATATGCTTCTTTTATTTTATTTTTTTAGTAATCGTGTTCTAGGCTAGTTACATTATGTGTGACGTTTGTATATGTGCGTCAAGTCAGATTCGCAAACTTGGACAATTAAGTCGTCTGTAATTCGGATGCATGCTTATGTATGCAGAGGACTACTGTTGCAAGTAGCTGATGTGATTATGTCACCAGCAAAGGTTCTCAATCTTGACTGACATCACAAGTTCATGTGCAGAGAAATGGGTATCATGAATTCAACACAGAGGTAACCCATTTTAAAACTTAGGGGTTGTTTACAATAATATGTTGTGTGTGACCCCACAAAACTAAACATGGCATTCTAATTAAGTTTGTAGAATAGAAGTTAAGCAACAAAATTCAGTTTTTATCCATCTCTGGGGCGGCCATTTTGCTACTTGCTGTCGACTGAAAATGACATCACAGTTGCCAGGTCTCTAGAAACAACCAATCACGACTCTCTTCTTAATTGTACTTTCAAGATCGAATGGCTTAAGAGCAGATACTGCGCCACATGAAATGGATAAAAACGTGAATTTGCTTCTATTCCGCAATGGAAACATTAATCAGAACACTGTGTTTCAACCAGTTGGGCTGCACAGAACATATTATTCCAAAGAAAATTTGGAGGTTGACTTACCCTTTGAGGAGTATGCGGAATAGAGGAATGTTAGCTGTAACAGAATCTTGCATGGTATCAAGTTCCCCAGAGTATTAATGCTGCTTTTATTGTTCGTGTTTTAATTCAAGATCCTAATACTTGCAGAGAAAAACTTTAGCTTTATCATACAGTGGGTTCTAACTTTCCCCTTATTTGTGGTTCTTATGTAAACGGTGTTTTAATTCAAGATCCTGATACTTGCAGAAAAAAACTTTAGCTTTATCATACAGTGGGTTCTACCTTTCCCCACTTTTACATTGGAGCTGAAAAACAAGCAGTACAATTTCAGCGCTATCCTCGAATCTACCTGCAAAGATTCTTCCCTTTAATATAAACCAGGCAACTAAAAAAAAAAGTGTTCATATCTGGTAATCCCACCGAGCCCTTTAAACAGTCATGATTGTAAACATTTGTGAAAATGTACATATATCCACTAATGGTTGTTGCGTTGGCGGTGTTAAAGTCAAATTTCAAAAGTCATACCAAATGATTTTATGTAACCTCTGAATAAGCGATGCGAGAGAGTCTATCCTCAGGTTTATTGTTTTGAAGATGCGGGTTAGACAGTTAAGTATAGTTTCGCCTTGATGCGACTGTCAATCAAATATAGACCTCTTATGATCGTTACCTTGTCAGTCAAAAAACAGAGGTATTCAAATGTGACTGCTGTACAACTGTCCTGAAAAATTTTGGGTCCAGTGCCTTGTGCAAGGGCTCCACAGTAGTGCTCAGGAAGTGAAATGGCCTCTCTGTAGCAAACAGTCCCCCCACCTATCATTTATTTTTGAATGAGCATAATTCAAGATTAAACTATTGCCAAACCAAAATAATCTCGAGATTAGAATAGTGTCTCTGTGTTGACTAGTACTTACTGTACTGTATTTCCATCATTATAGCCACTATAGTGATTGTTTGGTGATTTCCTCTCCCATGCTACACTTTGCTAGGCACATCAATTATAACCATGTTCATCACCACAGGCAAAAGGATTAAATATTGGAAGTGGTGAAATGACTGTGATGTTTACCTCAGATGTACATAGAAGGTATATATGAATGATTTGCGGAATGTGGGGGTGTCACACTGCACTTAAGGTGCACCTGCACAATCGAACGAGTTGAGAGCTTTATTAAAAATACAACCTCTACAATAATAATTATGCTCACTTTTGACTGACACTGTCATGAATAAACAATGTATTTTTTTCAGTGTGGGTCTACTTTTAAGTGGTATGGACCTTGGTGTCGTGCTTGGAACTCATTAGATTGCGCAAGAAGCTAATGAATTGTGTAAAAGCAACATTCATGTCTTTTGCACGTGTTAGCATATTTTTTTGCAATCTACCATACACCTTTGTTGGATTAGCTATGCAGCCTTTCTTTCCACTGCTCATTGATTTTTGTGCTACATTACACAGCTACTGGAAACAATGCTATGTATTACTGCTTAAACTGTTACTCATTGGATCTTAACAATAAATAATATAACAAAAAAACAGACTATTCATTTACAGGGCATATACATTCACAGTCACACCTTGGACGAGTTTTCAAATTTCTAAACATGCATTTATGCTTCTACGTCCAGATGAGGAGCTACTAAATAGCGGTTAGTGTCTGAAATTACAACCAACCGGCACTCATTTTCTAATCAAATAAATTATTAAATGAATTACTGAGGATTTTTGTTGTTCTTAACATTAAACAAGACAGACTGTTATCAAGGAGCCAAGTTTAGTAGGTCCTTGAACTGTAATAAAACAGAAAATCAATCAGTTCAGATCAATTAAATCAGTATGTAGTATTTTTTATGATTTTTTTTAAAAGAAACTCTTAGATTACAACAGTAGATTGTGTAGTAATATAATAAAACTCGTCAAACTTATTTTTTTATTCTATTTTTTGTCATGGGCTGACATCTTGTGGCAAAATGTACTAATTGCAAATGGGCATTTCATAACTCCATCCATCCATCCATTTTCTGAACCGCTTAGTCCCCACCGGGGTCGGGGGTGTGCTGGAGCCTATCCCAGCCGTCATCGGGCAGTAGGCGGGGGACACCCTGAACCGGTTTCCTAGGAATAGCCTTAATTCAAATTTTTATTACCATATAATTAGTATTTCAATGTTAAAATCAGCCACGATGTCGAGGATACACCGTTTATCCTGATTAAAACCTCCTGATTATCATTTAAACATGTCTATTATCGGCAGACGCAAAAAAAAAAAAATCACCAATAAATAATGTTATTTGAAAGAGGCTACGGTTAAATTTGCTTTACTTAACATATAGTATATTATATACATACATAAATAAAAGGGAATTGTGTTTTTTTCCATTGCGACCTATTTCACGTAAATTTGCCACTAATACTGCAGATTAAAATGCGTACGTCATATCCGGTAACGGGGTCCCTTTTTTTTTCTGTTTTCCCGTATCCGCCATTTCAGTTTTTGAACTTAGTTGTCATCGACCGTTATAGTATATTTGGAATTCCGACCCTTACACTTGTGATATTCCGAACAGTTGTACAAGAGTGTTACTGTTAAGGCACTAAGAATCATTCTGTTTTCGCCGCTGAGGTTTGGTGGCGGTGAATTGATGTGCAAACAGCCGGCTACGGATGTCGTCTGTTTACTAAACGTGCTCGAGGCGCTAAAGTTTTGTATGAGTTGAAGGCTTTGCGTGCGGATCGCGGGAGGGAGAGCAGGGAAGACCCGGCGACGCTTCGGCTTCGAAGTGCTTATCATGGCTGGCAATTTTGACGCGGAGGACCGCGCCAGTTGGTACTGGGGTCGTTTGAGCAGGCAGGAGGCTGTGTCGCTATTGCAGGGGCAGAGGCACGGCGTTTTCCTGGTGCGGGACTCCATCACCAGCCCCGGCGACTACGTGCTCTCGGTCTCGGAGAACTCCAAGGTCTCTCATTATATCATCAACAGCATCAGCAATAACCGGCAATCCGGTCCAGGTAGGACAGCATTGTGTATCCCACCCCCTTCGCTTTTTATAATGAAGACTGCACGCTTGCATGACTTGCACCAGACGAGATGCTCATTAGTATGGGCTCAGCTAATATATGAATTCAAATCGCACAGCCAATTGGTTTTTCTTTTTGCTTTGGGTGTCCCAAACTTTCTTCCAAGCCAACACATAGATGTGTTGCAGCAGGGAGACATGTAAAACATGCAGGACGCCGGGCCCCGTGGACCGGAATTGCCCACCCCTGTTTCCAAGGGCTGCATTTAAAAAAAAAAAAAAACAAGAATGCAAGGATCACTATGAATTCTTCACTTTTAATTGATATTATTATTATTATTATTATTATTAACACTAAAACCGATTCATCAGTGTAGGTATTCATAGATATATAAACTCAATTAAACAAATACCTGTACTGTTAACTAATATGTTTTCTCTCTTTTTTTTTTTTAACTCTACTTACTCTAGCCACCTCATGTATATATTGTTCGTGTATACTTTTGCACCCCCTGTATTTGAACAAAAAACGCAATCAGAAAATCCGTTTTGATTTGAGTGCATTGAACCAAACCAAATTGAATCATTCCACTTTTAAATGTATCGACATACATATTATACATATTATTTTTGCGCAGACAGACGGGTGGAAGTGATAATAGTAGTTAAATGCAGGCAAATTACTTTTCTCATATATAGGTTTCTGAAAAACAAAACGTGAAGTAGGTGGAAAATGGCCCCTGAGTTTTGAACCCCTTTGACGTAGAATGTGAGATTAGGTTTTGAACCAAATGCTCACTGTAGCCGATTCTGTTGCCTCGTGATTTATCAAATGAGCCTATTTACACTGGCTCCGATTCCACTGACTGACTATTGCACCACTTCTTTCTCCATCTTCTGTTCCAGCAAGTTTGTCGCATCCAAAGTTTCGTATCGGTGACCAGGAGTTTGAGGCACTTCCTGCTTTGCTAGAGTTCTACAAAATCCACTACTTGGACACTACCACCCTAATAGAACCAATCAACAAGTCCAAACACACATCCTTTATCAGCGTCGGCCCTGGTGGTCCACCTCCACCTCGCCTGGAGGATGAGTACGTCAGAGCACTCTTTGATTTTCCCGGCAATGACGATGAGGATCTCCCATTTCGGAAGGGTGATATCCTTCGCGTTCTTCAGAAGCCCGAAGAACAGTGGTGGAACGCTCAGAACTCTGAAGGCGAAGCGGGAATGATCCCGGTGCCATACGTGGAGAAGTACCGTCCGACATCTCCGAGCTTGGCGGTTACTTCCGGTGTACCCGCAGCGTGCCCGCCAGGCGGAATGGCCGTGTTAGGGAACTCTGACGGATCTACGACCCAACCCGGTGCACCACTAATGGGAGATCCGAGCCAGTATGCGCAACCCACCCCCCTCCCAAATCTCCAGAATGGACCGGTCTTTGCCAGGGCCATACAGAAGAGAGTTCCCAATGCATATGATAAGACCGCCCTGGCTTTGGAGGTATTCTGAATGTCTGGTCGTTTAAATATTTTGTGTACACTATATTAATAGTATACAGTATAGTAATACTAATAGCAATGGTAATAGCAACACAAAGTTCTAGACCAGGTATGCTGTGCACCACTTTGGTGACCCCTGGAGTAGTGTTCAACTAGCCTGACTTCATTGCAGGCAGGGTGTGTTCAATTCCTACTCGGCGGTGCTGAACAGCTCGTCTATCTCATTGTATAATCTGTGATTGACTGCCAATCAGACCAGGGTGTGGTCTGCCTTTGGCCCAAAGTCAGCTGGGATAGGCCTCAGCATTTGCAACTCTGTACAGGTTATAAAAAAAATTGATGGATGGTATTATCATACTTATTCTTTCAGCTGCTCCCGTTGTGGCTTGGGGAACGAGACTCTTTCCTCTGGGCTCTGTGAGTTCGTAGCAGGAGTCAGAGACTTGAGATTGTTTGCAGACATCAGCACACCGCCCCTGTTATATTTCTTAATTGAATGTTCAATATTATTAGGAAGAAGCTTTATTCAAGTGAAGTAGCTGTGATAGTGGTAATTGCATTTTATGGTAGTCATTAATTGTATTGTAATTTTTGTACATTTCACAGGCTTCAGTGAAGTGAATGACAAGTTGAGCTCACTTCATTTTCAAATCGCTTGGCCCACACTGGTCTTGTTGTACAAGCTAGTAGTGCTACTGGTCCCTCTTTTGTTAGATTTTTCTGGCTTTAACCTGTGCAACGTTACTTATTGGGCCTTCTCCAGTAGGTCAGAGAAGTGACTCAGCATTGAGGCACTGGACTAGACAGTTAATTATTAGCTCACGTTTCCTTGTCTTGGTGTCTTGGATCCCTTTGGGTTCGGACTTCTGTCTCTTAGTCACTCTTTATAGTGAATTGGTGTCAATACTGGACAGCTTCTAGTGATTTCTGTATTGAGGTGTGGTGTTTTGTATTAATTTCAACTCCACTTGATTCCATTTGTAATTACAGAAGTATAAGAATGCAAAGAGGAACTGCAGGAACTGTTTGTGTTTTCCCACAGAGGCAGTGTTCAAAAGCTGGGTTAAATTTTTATGGATGGTGATTTAAATAAGATTTTAAGTTTAAAAAAAAAAAACATGCTCTTGAAGCAGTGCACCCTGCAGGATATCCTCCTGGGGCAAGCAACACCTAACTTGTTAATTTCACTTTCACCTTGAGTGTGATCTAAACCAATTTCAGAAATAATTCCAAGTTTTTCTTAGACTATAAAAGCTGTCCTCCACCCACTTGTCACTTCTATCTCTGACCATATGTCATTCTTGTTGATGCTCACAATTTGTCTCCGTCTCCAGGTGGGCGACATGGTGAAAGTGACTAAAATAAACGTGAACGGCCAGTGGGAGGGTGAATGCAAAGGCAAACGTGGCCACTTTCCCTTCACACACGTCAAACTGCTGGACCAGCACAACGCCGAGGATGAACTCAGCTGAGAGTGGACTGGCGGGTGCAAACTGGACACTTCCGTTAGGGCCCTGCCTCACACCCCGCTGCTCCTCTGCGCCTTTGGCCAACACCTCACGTCTGCTCTGCCTGCACCAAGTAAAGATTCTCGCAGTCACTCTGAAACCCACCAGACGCCACTGCATATATCTAACAGCCCTTCACCTCTTCTTGCGAGGACTGACGGTGTATTCACACCTGCGTTGTTTGTTCCGCTTTAAACACATCAGGGTTTGCTTCCCGCGCTGGTTCGAACCTTTCATGAATACACACAAATAAATCCTGATGCGGTTCTCGGTGAGGTTTTGGTGCGGACCAGAGGACTTTTCTGGTGTGAATGCAACCTGAGTCAATGCAAAACAAAAGACGGGCTGAAAAGGCTGTAATGATTTTGCTACATTTTAGCCTCACCATAGTAACACATGGTTATCGCGCCTCTCACACCTCAGCACAACTCGCTCATTTCCTCATCCTGGGTTTGAGCATGTCGATACAAACTACAGGTAAAGACATTTATGAAGTCACGAGTTCCAAAGAAAGTGTTAAATGTATTTTGAGATCCAGAATCCCCTCGCCCTCCCTCACTTTTGTTAACACTGGGAGTAGTGAATGATGTGGGAAAACATTTCATGCTTGAACAGCAGTTGAGTGTCCATGAAGGTGAACAATTATGTGATTGGAATTAACATTGTTCAGCAGAGATCTGCTGTGCTGCGCTGACTGATATTCTTGCTACTATTAAATTCACAGTATTCAGAGAGCAGCATGAGCCGAGCGCAGCTCTGATTTGCAGGTTTGCTATTAATCGTCACAAACTTTGTGAGCCTTCCTGTCGTGTTAGGTGGCTCTGATTCACCGAGCTAGCTTTAGCTGCCTGTTGACCTACTGAAGTGTCATGTTTAACAAGGGCTCAGGTCAAATGTGCCCAAATGATGGAAGAATTCAATCTGTCATTATTTGAGTTGAATCTGTCAAAAAAAAAAAGGAGGCATGTTAACAATGTGAAGGATTTTGGGTCGTGGAATGATTTGATTTAGTGCACTGTGAAAATTCCAAATGATGTAAGTCAGTGTCACCGGTCAACTTGAACTTTAGCACCGGGATGGACCAGTTTGGGATGTACCCCACCTCTCGTCCAAAGTTAGCGGTCAGGCTACAGTATGTTCTCGATCTTAATGAGAAGAAAAGATTGTCAAACTTTAACATCTCCCCAATTTTATCACTTCATGCCACTGTGTTAAATACATTAGTTTTGCCTTCCTTGGCCCAACTCAGTCCTGCTTACGGGTTTTATATTTGTTTGTTGTTTGAAATATTTTATCAAAATCTACCGAAATCATGACCATTGATGAAGTGATTATTTTGCCCACCTATACTGCTCACCAATGTGCCCACATGTGATGAGATGATCAACAACATCTGTATTTTCAACCGAAGGGTGCATAGTCCCTTGGAAGCACGTCCCACTCCCACCTACTTATAACACCAAATAATAACAAACCTGTGACGGGAACTAGAAGCGATGATCAGCACTGTAACGGATGTTAGTAAACCTGAACATCACAATTATGTCAAAGGGGGGAAAAGGAAGTGCTGTATAGTTTTATCGCTTATTTCAATTGTAATTTTTTTGCCATCTTGCACCAATTTTCTTTTTGTATTGTTTAGATATATCAGCAAGTCTTTCCTCTTATTACTTATCTAATGTTTTTTCTTGATGTTTTTTTCCCCTTCTTCTAGTGACAGCCTTTTCATTTCAAGAAACCAACGTTTTTTATTTTAAGAGTTCGTTGAATGGCCATTTCATTTCAAATCCTTTCATCAGTTCCCTATGCCCACCCTCCACCTGACAATCATTACCATGCTCACCCACATTACATAGGAGTCGAGTGGCATGAAGATGACTGACATGGCAGACACGATGTATGGAGGTTTCTCATATTTCTGTCCCACGTATCAGTTTGTCTTCAGGTGCCACTAAGAACAACAGGTCACTGTCATGTACTTGTTTTTTTAGACATTAAAGGAGATGACTGAATATTAAAGGAGATGACTGAACTGAAAATAATTGCTTTCACACTAGGTTTGCAATGAAATATGTGGTCCTTCTCAAAAAATAAAAATGTGAGCCCTCTATAGTACCTCATTTCTAATACTGTATGTTATGTCCAACTGTGGCATTCAAATCACATTTTTAAAATGGCAACAAAACTGATGTTGAAATCACCAATTTGCAACATGTTTGATTACCGATTACTGAAATGAAGTAAAAAAAATTAGTGTTTTAAGTAATCATACAAGATTCCACATTTCTTTTAAATGCAAAGTGAGGGATGTCAAAATGCCACTGGGAGTTGTTAATAGCAGTTGTGAAATTTTATGATAACACTATATTCATTTGAGACAATTGTAATTAACTTTTTTTTCTGTAGCATGTGATGTGTTAATATACTAGTAAATAAAGTAAAATTCATGACAGACATTTTTACTTTGTTTTTGTTAGACCAGTGATTCTCAGTGTGATGCTGGAACCAGTAGTGGTGCGTGGGCTCCCTCTAGTGGTATGCGAAAGACTCACTGAATTAAATGTTACTGTTGGCATCACTTCAACATTTTAATTGAATAATTAAACAAGTACTGTTTTTTAATATCTGTCGTCATGGTGGTGCGGGGGAAAACAAGTATTTTTATTAAAACTTTTTACTTTATAAAAGACGCTCAAGAACCACTGTTAGACTCTTTACGGGGGTCCTCGATAGAGTAGTGTCCCTGTGGCAGTGGCGTTTAAGAATGTGTATGAGGTTGGAACACTAATGCAGCAGCAAATAAATTTTATATTATTTATGACGTTTGTATGAAAAACACTTCTAGGCTGGAAATACAGATCAATAAAAAAAAAACAGTAAGTAGGACAGTGACAGTACCTCTGAGCAAATTAGTTCATAGACTGCTGTTTGTAACTTACAAATGTCATATGTCGGGACTATCGTAACCGTGGACCCCCTTGACACTGGAATGGAAACTAAAGTAGAACATAGCCGGCGCCAGACAGCTTTGGTTTTCATTGCAGGCACTATCAGCTTTTGTGTGGGGAGATTGAGGGGTTGTCAGGGTGTTTCATTATTTGGTGCATAGTGGACATTGCATGTTTGCATTGTACCATTCACAAAAGAAATCATTAAATGATCATTTAGGCCAAGACGCTATCAACCTCAAATGTGATTACTGTTTACTGTAAAAGAATATATTGATGAGTTACAACACCTTTCACACTTGAAGCAGTGCTTAAAATGTGAAATCTAATGTTCCTCTTACAAAGGAGACGGTAAATCTCAAATTAATTTTTAACCTGGTTAAAAGGTCAACAAACTTAAAATGAAAAGGAAGTCCCGCCAGAAACGTAGCCAAAGATCCGCGGATATCTACAAGAGAAGTAACGTCATTGAAGGGGTGTTACGTGAAATCCCTTGAACATTGTCAGCGTGTGAGGTCATTTTAAGTGGTTACCCAGATATCGTCTGTCTAAAAATATACTTGGGGTATTTTATGGGGAAAACAAATTACACAAAAGAATGATGACGCACCATCTCCGTTTAAAGTCAAACAATGCGTATTTAACGTAACAGAGCAGACGAATCAGGTACGTATGCGATTACCCGGATGAGACTGGCCGCCATCTTTACTCCATCCCCTCTATACCGGTTGGGCGGAACACCGTTCGAGTCGACCCAGTTGGTTTACAGGAACCTCTCACAGACCCAGGCAGGCACATTATCGTGTTTTACCCCCCCGACAAACACCTTTGTCACTTTCGATTGTTCCCCAGGAGCGGATCTATTCGCAATGGCAGAGCGAGAAGAATGCGTTTACCAGGCAAAACTCGCTGAGCAGGCCGAGCGATATGACGGTAAGCACACTTGGAGTGGGACATGCTCACCGCTGGCTAATATTAACAGAGTGGTGCTTCGCTTAGCGTTTTTTGCTCCATTAAATGTAGCTTGGGTGCAGTGACTCGTCTGTGTACTGCTAATTAATGGCATTGCCAGAAGCTGTCAAAATCGAAAGGGGATTAAACAAGTGGCGGCCAGAGGCTAACGTTAGCGAAAGGGCTACAACAAAATGGCGGATCAGTAGAGCGTGAGCTGTCAGGAGTTACCTCCCTGCACCACCGTGCCTCAGCTACCCACTGCTTGTCTTTGAAATGCATGCATCGGTTTTGCGAAAAGTCGTTAATCATTGCCACGAAGCCCGATCGGGGTTTCAAAGCGAGTTTAGCCGCCCCAAGTGCAACGTGTGGGGTTGTGGGAGGACAACTGTTGACTTGATGGGCTGTTCCTTCTCCTGTTCTCGTGGCCGCGCAGTTGAGCTCGATTGACGAAAATGACCCCCCCTGTTCCTCCCTTTCTGACTGTCATGCCATTAGTGGTCTAGCAGGGGCTGTTTTTAGACTCCTGCCCGTGCGACAGTTATAGGTTGCTTAGTAACGTTAAATGAATGTGCCATGACTCACTCACGGGATTTTGGAGCTGTGGGAGAGATTGATTGATGGTCTACTGACTACATGGAAACCTGGCTGGAATGCGGTCAATCTAATGTGGTTGTTCTGCAACACGTTTCGGCTTATGGTTTTTTTTTTTTTGGGATGTGAAGTGAACTGTTTTGCAGATTCCCCAACTGAGGGTGTTGCCACTACACTTTGGCTTAGCGTGGTTATTCAGGTAATGCAGGTTTGAGCTCCCAGTTTGGCGTGGTGGAGATACTCAATCATTTTGGAAGCGCTT
This sequence comes from Syngnathus typhle, assembly GCF_033458585.1. NCBI lineage: Eukaryota > Metazoa > Chordata > Actinopteri > Syngnathiformes > Syngnathidae > Syngnathus > Syngnathus typhle. The sequence continues at coordinate 9,221,027 of NC_083743.1, forward strand.
GTCGTCATACTGCACTGTTTAGTGAACCAATGTTATGTGCACCAACATTTGAGGAACTAACACTATGTAAATTTGTGGTTGTAATATTACTGGTCTTTTTTTTTTATACAACAATGAACCTGCAATATTACAAGATTAAATGTGTCTTTTGCTTGAAAGGCTCTGTAAATTCTTCCAAATTTCTCTTGTGGCTTGAGTCAAATTTCACTTAGGTACAGTCTAGAGAAGCAACAATTAACAACTCATTAATTATCAAGTTAATCGGTAGTCATTTTTGATAATCGGTTACTCGCTTGGATAGCTTTTTTCATATTCTCAACAGTAAATATTCTGTTATTTCTGTAGTCCTTCATTAAAGCTGGTTGATCATCTTTGTTTAGGATTAAAATTTGCGTTTACGTTGGATTACAGTGATCGCCGTCTTTGCCCAGTTTCATGTGTGTTGTAAAACAAACCAGAGTCATAATTTGTTTTTGTGATTTCTACACTGTCAATTTGAAATTATGATCTCTTTGAATATAAAATGTGTACACAGCATGCACAATATGCATTTATAAGTAGAGGTATGAGCATCAATGTTAATGTATATGCAGTATAAATAATAAAAGTAAGTTGTGTGCATTAGGTGAAATGACGGAAAAGTAGTCAGGTAGGGTGATCAGGTAATCCAGTTGATTATTTGCATACCTACTACAGTGCAAAGAAATTTAATTTTGGAACATCAAAACCTGTATGCGCATGTCTTTGTGCAGACTTTTGGCTTTCCTAAAATAAAACTGCTGTACTTAAATCACATTATTGGTTGGGATTGCTGGATAATACTGTATGTTTTCAAACAGTTGTCTAATAGTATTATGTAGATCTGTAGCTGTTATGGTCTCACATTTTGTTCATGCTTGAGAATTTCTATATTTACCCTTGGAACATTAGGACTTTATTCTGATATTATGACTTTCTTTTTTTCCCCTATTTAAAAAAATAAAATAATAATTGGACCATCTTTTTCAATGTGGAGCAGTCCTGAATATGATACAAAATAATCTTGTACTTTAGAGCTGCAGCAACATAATTATACATTTACGTAGTAGCAAGAGCATGTTGTCAAGTAAAACAGCAAATGTTCGTCTTTGCCAAAATGTTGACTCCCGCTATTGCAAACTTCAGTGTGCGGCTGTAAAACGGGTATTGCATGATTTTTTTTTTTTCTTCACCGTTTGAGGCATGAAATTTGAATGTCGCCAATAATCAGACATGATCAAATAAAAATTGGGGGGTTTCGGAGCAGATGGCAGACAGCTGGTGGCTCAGGCCTTCGAACATGGACATAATATATGCAGGGGATTCTCAACCACTCAACCAAGGTGTTGAAATGAGTGTTACATGTGTTTCATCAACAGAGATGGTGTCGTTTATGAAGAAGGTGGCGGGCATGGATGTGGAGCTCACAGTGGAGGAGAGGAACCTACTATCAGTGGCTTACAAGAATGTGATTGGCGCCAGGAGAGCTTCCTGGCGGATAATCAGCAGCATTGAACAGAGAGATGAGAGCAAGCGTGAAGAAGAGAAATTGAAGATGGTCCGGGAGTACAGGAAAACGGTAAAACATTCCACAGACAAAAGTAACGGCCCATAAACCTCTTGTGCTTCACAATTCAAAGTCCTGTCCTGCTGTGAGCTCATCGGCTCCTATTAATAATACACACTACGAGCTGCTACTGAACAGACTGCATCTGAGTCATAGCTGGCAACGTGTGCACTCGCTTGCCTTTATGAAAGGAAATAAGAGCTGGCTATTACTCAGGGAGAGGCCAGAGCGTGTCACAGGGAGGGAAGGGGAAGGGCTTTTGGATTGCAGTCAATGCTTTACTGGATGATCCTGCTCGAAAGGTTACGTACACTTTAACCAATGAGACATCTACATTTTTGGAATTAAAAATTCAGGGGGAGGCTGCGTAGTTCTGCGTCAAGTGTTTTCTAGGTGCAAACAGAAAGTTAACCTGACTCAGATTCTATTCAAGATGGTCATTGTGTGTGGATTTTTAAAAAACATTTGTGGCAGGTTGAAGATGAGCTGAAGTCAATCTGTGGTGACATTCTGGATGCGTTGGAAAAGCACCTACTCCCCGCTGCCGTTGCTGGCGAGTCGAAAGTCTTCTACAACAAAATGTGCGTGAGGTCGATTTTGTTGCATGTTATCAGTCCATTTGGTGTGGATCCAGTTGTATAGCACACAACATACTTGCGTGACAGCTGCATTTCTTTTTGTACAATTCCAGGAAGGGCGACTACCACAGGTACCTGGCGGAGTTTGCCACAGGCAACGGCAGAAAGGAAGCAGCAGAGCAGAGCTTGGTGGCCTACAAAGCTGCAACTGATCTAGCCACGCAAGAACTGCCACCCACGCACCCCATTCGCCTTGGTCTTGCGCTCAACTTCTCCGTCTTCTACTACGAGATCCTCAACTCACCAGATCGCGCTTGCAGGTTTTTGTTGTGGCTGTCTAACGTTTTAATATTCCCTCGTTAGGCCATTAACTCAAGTTAAATGTAGTCAACTAGTTGATCTTTTCAGTAAATGTGAATCAGCAACCACATGTTTGACTAGAATGAGAAATGGCTTCCTATTTGTTGGCAAAGATCATAAGTTGAGCCACCAAAGTTTTACTGCATTTCTGCCCAGGTTGGCGAAGGCTGCATTTGATGATGCAATTGCAGAACTGGACACTCTGAGTGAAGATAGCTACAAAGACTCCACACTCATCATGCAGTTGTTACGTGACAATTTGACACTATGGACTTCCGATATGCAGGGAGAAGGTGAGATGCATGTTGTCTCTTGAATTTATCTCTATCCACAAATTGATGCGGGTACACTGACAAAATATGCTCCCTGCTTGCTTGTTAGCATTGGCAACATTGATGTTCAATTGAAAATATACCTTCATGTGTGACTACAGCAACTAATTGACAATGAAATAGTACAAAAAAGGGGAGCAATGTTGGGTAAATCATTGAAGCGTTGACATTTCACTTTGTCGACTCCACTCAATGCAACATTTGCGGGTTGTTTGTGAGTGGTGAGAAGTGGTTGTCGCTGACACAACTTTGGTGTGTGCTATTGCAGAAGAGCAGACCACAGAAGCACTGCAAGATGTGGAGGACGAAGCACAGACTTAGAGAAGACTTTGCCACTATCAGCCAACAACTTGTGACCCCCCCCCGTCCCCCCCTCTAAAACTCAACCAACTCATCACACTCCTTGACTTCCTTGTTTGTCCTCCCTCTTCATCCTTTCCCTTCCCACTCTTCTCTTCAGCCTCTGCTACTCCAGTACCCAACAGGGGCCTGGAGTTTGTCATTTTGTTTTTTTTGTTCTTTTTTTTTTTTATATATATATCTTAGTCCTTACACCACTTCAGTCAGTCAGGAAATACAATGTTAGAGACACAGAGAAGCCCCTTGTTATGTTTTGTTTCTTTTTTAATTTTGTTCCTGGTATAAGCGGTTCAGAAATTGTATCTTTGTTTTCTTTATTGTGTTTTTGTTTCTTTTTGATTTTCCTCAATATTTGTATCAGTTGCTGGATGTATTGAGTATCTTTCTTAATGTAATTACAGAAATTAACTTTTATTACTGAAAATGTTGACTATTAGTTAATGGGAGTTTTATCTTTGTTTTTAGTGAATCAATGTTAACTTTTTAACAGGCACTTTGGAGAGCTGCAAGTGTCTTTTTATGTTAGTATTTCAGAGGACGTTGGCAACATTTGCGATATCCACGTGGGGCAAAGAAGTGCTTTTACAAAGTAATCTCTCTTTTTTTTTTTTTTCCCCCCTCTCTCTTCTGTTTTATGTAGGTGTTTGGACTGTACTTTGTGCTCAATACTGTAACGGTGCACATACGCCTGAAGGTTGCATTATCACTTGCTGTTTAAATCAGCGGTAGAGAAAAAGACAGGTTGGTATCAGTTTGGCCCCACTCCTTCATAAAGACCCCCCCCCCCCCCAAAAAAAATGACGGTTGTTTGCGCACGCTAATATTCTTTTCTGCAGCTTTCTCCAACTTTGTACTGAAGCTCCTTTTGGTTGAGAGCGTATTTCCCTGCAGGTTCTTTTGCTTTTCTTCTTGTTTTGCTGCATCATCTGTAACCTGGAGCTAATTTGTACTACTGGATATCTGACTGGAGCCACAGACAGGGAATCTGTATTATTCTTACTGAAACACAGCATGAAATTAACATTAAACAATCTAAATTAAAGGGAGCATTCTGTCTTGGGTTTTTTTTCCCGCAGAATAGCATTTTGGAAATGTTTGTTTTTATGTCCGTTTTTCCCCAAGCAAGTATTAAGACATGCTGCATTGCTTAAGACAAATTATTTATAAATGCAACCGTTTTTTTGCCAATGGTTTTTTAATGTGTTTAAATATTTTGACATCACAATGAGATGCAGCTGAGTGGCTAGATTGACAGATCACTCCATAGGTAGTTCAAACAGTCAATATGGTTCAATTCAGTCGATAAATAGCAAGAATGTCATAACATAAGCAGCACAACATTGCATTCGTTTCTTTCCGGAAGGTGTATTGTGGCTGTACGTGATCTAATCTGCATCTTTGGGCCTCCCATCAGCTTCCTGTGGAAATTCTTGCCTCGTCAAGTGTCTGACTGAAAAAACAAAACGTCAGTGAGATATTATAAACGTCATCCGTTGCAGATACTGCCCATATAAATAGCCAAGGTTATTTTCAGGTGACATTTGTAAGATTTTTACCGCCCAGCCCTGCACAGAGAGCTGAGTGTGCATGTGGCATCTGATTACAAGAAGTCTACCGCAAATGTACAGAACAGAATCAGATCACCAACTTTTCCTGCCATCATGATTCCATCAGGCCTTTTATAAAAAAATAAATAAAAAAAAACTCTTTGAATAATAATGATTTTACCAAAAGTTTGTGTATCAATTGAGTTCAAGACTGGATTTCATATGAAAATATAAAATGGGAGGAAATAGCACCTCCTGCTGGATAATGTGAGGCACCTTTCTGACCCTATTGCCATTGATAAGCCTAAGCAATATAAGCATGAACAGCAGCATTACCTGAAAATAGTGAGCCAAAAAAAGTCACATTGACATATAATTATAAATTTTTTAATTATTAATAATTAAGATTTCTCTATATAATGAAAATTGTTTAATTTATTAATAATTATGATTTATCGATATATTTTTTATTGATAATTATTATTTATCTATCATTTTTTACAGATGACATAGACGTGTGTGCAACATGCACTTTTAGTTTAATTGAGTGGAAATTCTGACAAATTTACTCTCACTTTCTCTGTAGCAACGAGTGTGTTTTTCTTGGAAGTCAATCACAGTTGTTCTATTTAAAAATAGTGCCGGGTAATGACACAAGGCTGTGCAGTGTGTGTGTGTGTGTGCATATGCGTGTGTGTCTGCGCGCGTCAAGGCCACAGGTTTCCTGTTGATGCCAGGCTGTCAGGAATGCCTCCAGTCAGGGTCAGGGGTCGAAGGATGTGTGTCAGTGTTGTTTCCTCTCACCAGCAGCATGCAGCGACATGCAATTTGCACTTGCATAACACATTTCCACATCTGGAAATAGAAGTTGTGCACTGGATGGAAACTTCATCAAGTCTCAATTGAAAAGAGCAGGTATGTTGGAGTCTTATGATGAGTAAACCAGAAAAGGAAAGCGTCACTTCCCTTTTTTCTTCATGCAAACTGCCACAAAAGAAACTTTCTTCCAGACCCACACAACTCGCTCTTTTATTGTCAGACACTATCAGTAAATTCTGCACATGTTCTAATTAATAATGCATAGCATTGAGTCTGTCTTCTTTTTAAGCTGTCGTCTCTTTTGCTGTCTTGTCAGGGTTGCTTGATGCTGCGTAGCCACTCCCAGCTCACTGCTTGACCCACCACCCTTGTCCTGTCTTGTCCTCTTCCATCCTTTCCTGTTTGCTGCTTGACGGGTCTTTTCCTCGCAGGGTGTAGGAACCTTCCTAGCCCACGTTTCGATAAAATCCAACATATAGTTATCATTTTCTGTTTACATATATGCTCTTCTCTTTCCTCTCTGACTCTCCCCTTTCAAACCTCGTTCTGTTCAACTGCAATTCTGATCCTAATAACAATTTTGTTGCATCTCCAATTCTCAGATGAGTTTTTATTTGACAGGAGACAGGTGGGCTTGCATGTCTTAAATCTTAGAAATTAAGGTTTCCATTGGTGATAGCAGTCCATCCAAAATGGCGGATGCTCTGACTTATTGCTCCAAACAGGCCATCTATTTCAATAGGTGTCTGCAACAGAGGTATAAATAAATAAATAAATAAATAAATAAATAAATAAATAAATAAATAAATAAATAAATAAATAAATAAATAAATACAATTTTTAAAAAATTAAATAAATAAATAATCTTCCTTTTAGCTGTCCAAAGGCTTTGTGGGTTCCGCGGTTTCTTTCATGAGGTTCAAATGATTACTTAATTGATGCTAAGTTAATATTACAGGGTAAAACTTCATGCGCTAATAAGGATCCATTTTGGTTGGACGTATCCCAGTGTGCAAATTTGCTGGAAGGCAGACGACTCAGGAAGTTCAACCTGGTGATGTTTATTTGAAACCATGAATCTGTTTATATTCTCTGTGCCTGTAGTACACCACCGACCCCGAATCTACCCTCATATCACTGATGTGAGCGTGTCAGTGTGTATTTTTGTGTCAAGGCCCTAGTAAGACTTATTGTCAGGCTCAGGAAGCACACTGCTGGCACGAGTCCTTCATTTGACACACACATGCGCACACACACGCATACTGTACGTCAAGCAACACATACTAAGTCTATTGGGCGTGTGTAGGGAATGTCTAGGGCAGGAAGCTAGGTCAGGAGGGCCCAAGAGCATGTTTGTGTGTGCGTGTGTGTGCACACTGCTCACTGAGCAGTCCCATTAATTATCCGAAAAGAGTCAAGAGGAAATAGGATGAATTCCCTTCCCTGCCTCATATTTTTTCCTGCCACCTTTAAAGCCCGATTCCTGCAGTGTCTCAAACGTATTTCTTCTCTGCAAGAACTGAAATCTTCCCATACACACCCAAAGGCCGGTAAGACTCACATCCTATGCATGTGACGTTCATCTCGAGCCAGGCCGAGCTGCATATCCTCCCTATGCTCCCTCAGCCTGAGTGCTCACATCCTCTGTCTGCATGCGGAGGGAAGCTGGCTCCACTCACACAAGGTAATGGGCATACTGCAAATCTCTGCATCAATGCTCAAACTTTCCAGACACGGATTTCTATCCTCCTTCTGTCTTGAATAAAATTGTATTCTTCTTGCGGGGCAGGTTGACACATCTCCAATGGTTTTTTTTTTCCAGCCAACTCCTACGATGGTCATTTGATAGCGTCTCATCTTGAGTTGAAGATTTGGAGATTTGAGTCTTGGGAATTATTATTTTTTGCTTGTGGAGGAAACATCGGCAACACAGACGCAAAGCCGACAAGCCGCAATGATGGAACTCAGGATCCAGCTCATCCCGACGGGGGAAATCATTCTTGCTCCTGGGAAAAATGGGGAAAACTACTGCCACCACTGCAAGGTCAGTTCACACACGGCGGTCAGATCCGAGGGCAGCTCTCATGTCAGAGTTTTCCACTCGTCTTTCATTCTGCTCGCTTTTGTGCAGCTAAGTGGGTACAAATGAATGCTGACAGGGCCAAGGTTTCACCGAGTTCCTCGGGAACTACTTGCTAGTCCTGCCACATATTTACAGTATTTTATTTCTTCCCAAGTATTCACTAATTGCGTTACTAGAGTTGCTCATCATTACTTTGATTGAACTGCCAATAACTCGTTTGATGATCAATATGATCTTTTTTCCCGAGATGAATGACAATAAAAGTGTAATATCACAGAACATAGATGATGCATGCAGGCCAACATTGCAATTATTAGTGTCCTGAAAGTAGAGATACAATAATTAATAGATTAATTGATAACTAATCGATGACTAAATTTATTGATAATTATTTTTGATAATCAATCAATCGTGGAGATACTCTTTTTAAAAGGGTCAGAATAATCAGGATTCCAATTTCTCAATCATAACTATGGAAATTTGAAAGTGTTTTTTAAAAAATCCAATTGATTGATTAATTGACAAAATAATCAACAGATTATTAGAATAATTGTTAGTTGCAGCAGCCCTTTTTTAAAATAGGTCAAATATCCCAGCCACTGTATTCTGTATTTCCGGTTCTTCATTGGAAGTCATCGCAAAAACTTTCCCGAAAGTTTGCTTGAAATGTAAAAAAAAAAATCATTGCAGCATATTTTGTGCATTCCAAGTGTCATTTTTATAATTCTTTTGCCCAAATCTTTTTCATTAATATTTAATCATTGACCAACATGATTGTTAAAAATCCACAGCTTCATCCTATCCTCTAAAATTACAATCATTCAAACTACTCATATTTATTTTTATATACCACTGCAACGCTGAAACAAAAATGGTGCTTTGAATACACTTTATTTTATGAAGTGCTTGCACGTCGAATAAAATCAGCTGAGAGTGCTTTTTATGACACTTGAAAAGAACAATGTAAGCAGCACAATGCTGACAAAGAGGGTGGGGGTAAAAAGCATCCATCCATCCATCCATCCATCCATCCATCCATCCATCAATGTATATCCTATACTGCTTGTCCCGTTCAGGGTTATGTGTGAGTTGGAGCTTCTCCCAGATGAAATGAGAGGAGGGATACATCCTGGACTCATCACCACTAAAATGATTTGGAAATGACTGGGAATTGAATGTGTGCCAGTTGCAACTAGCTTACAGACTCAATAGGGTTTCTATTAAACTGATTATAATGCATTTGATCTAAACAGTCGGGTACACGATGCTGCCTTTCACGCACATTCCGTGAATTCGATTCCTGATCAGTGCTCCAATACCAAACCACTGCTGGCCAGTTTGAAAATCGGGTTGGTCGTCTCAGGAAACGAGGCCGAGTTAATCAAGCGAGTGACTTGCTGTGGTGACCCCTGAGAGGACAAGCCGAAAGTCACAACAGCATGCTACAAAAAATATTTTTTTAATCTAAATGGGATATTCCTGATTAAATAAAGGATAAATTACCTCCATTCTAAACATATCAAACATGAACCAATAGAAAGGCGTACAGTAAAAAATGAGAATACATTGCCTGACCCTATGCAGTTGTCATAAACTTGTTTTATTATACAATTTCCACAAAGGAGTGAAATGAAGGATACAACTTTCCCATACATTTTGGCTTTAATGGTATGCTCTTGGCACAATGGGGAGGACAGCTCAGGAAAAAATTGATGTGTAACATCTATTTACAGTATCTAAGGAATGAGGGGAGTGGGCTTTTTAAAATCACTCCCACTGCGGGAAGCTTAATTTAGAATGTACAATGTAGGAATGTGTGCTTAATGAAGCATATTCATCCGAGCTGTTTGGGGAGGTGTGGAATGTACTGGACCTCGGATGGGAGGAAACGACAAAGAGATTCCAGTACATTGCCTCATATTTTTTTTCCACTCTTTCTGCATTCCGCTTCGATCATACACTGAACGTGTGTGCAAAGTGTGTGTGTGCGTGAGAAAGCTTCAATTAAACACTGAATCAATCACTCCCCCCTCTGGCAATCAAAGTGTATTACAGTTCAGCGCTGGTATTGATTGATTCATATCTGACCGGTTGAGGTCACCTTCACAGGGCAGGACACTGGTTACATATTCGAAGTGCTGGACTGACGTTGAATGGCCAATCACATGTTGTGTAAAAAGTTGGGAATTGTCATATTATCCCCTCATGGTAATTCATGCTTTCCACTGAGGACAGTAAGGTCATGACCTTACTACTTTTCCAGGAAGCTATTTTGGTAGCATAGCACACTAGACTGGATCAGTGTCTAAGCTGGATATTGTATCATGTCTGCACTGTAATTTCCTTGTGCATCCTGTACTTATCATGGGTGGTTTTACAGGATGGCAGCAGCCACCTTTATCTATCAATACTAAATTAAAATTCTATTCAAAGCGTTCCTCAAACTGTATGTTTAGATAATCAGTTGAAAAACAATATGAACAAATAAATACATAAATAAACATCTGCTGTTAATGTTATTTATTTGACCAGATAGAATTGAACTTAATCCTACTTTACTCATGAAACTGACACTCTAATCTGATTTCAGAATGCATATTTGACTTTGAACTGTACATTTAAAAAAATTGATTTAAACCTTTATCCAAAATCTGTTCAGATTTCCTTTGAACAAGTGAGCCGGGAAGTTTCTGGAGGCTGGCATAGTTGCGATACCCACATTTCCTATGAATCATGTAAATACTAAGCAGCAAACTAACAACAGTATGGCTTTGACGCCATCTAGTGGCATCTTGGTGCCAAGCAACCATTGAAGTGAATTGAAGAGCTTCATTTAGACCAGTGCTTCTCAAATAGTGGGGCGCGCCCCCCAGGGGGGGCGCGGTGCTATTCCTGGGGGGGCGCGTGTGACCCTGGGGAACAGGCTTTTTTTTTGGCAGTACTAGAATAAAGTGTAATTGCGGGTTTACTACAGCAGGGGGCAGTGGCGCTCTCATTGTTACTTCTGTCACGTTTGCGACAGTGCAACATTTTACGACTTACAAGACAAGTTAGGATAGTCACGGTGGGGAGGGGGGGCGCGAATAGATTTCTTCTTGCTAGGGGGGGGCGTAACAGAAAATAATTGAGAAGCACTGATTTAGACAAAACTAGTAATTTGCCACACTTGTGGCATCGATACGTTACATTACTTTCTCAGGACAGAAGTGTTAATTACTCCTGGACTTTTGCAATTCGCAGCAGTACCAATCACAAATAGTAGTTTTAGCTTTCCAAAAGTTAAAAAAAATAAAAAAGCAGCCCAAAAAAAAATAATAGTGAGTCCGTGAACGCATCATTGCTAAAAGGCTGCTGAGTGTTTGTACTGAATTGATACAATGACGACATGGTGCCGGCCGGGTTCGCTAAAAATAAACTGCATCATTCACGGACGGGTTCGCCGCCCTGTTGGGTTCTGTCCGAATTTTCTGGTTTTGGGTGATTCTGCAACCCTTTGGTGAAAGAGAAGGAAAGTGCTGATTTCCACACCACACCCATTGAAGATTTTGGGGAAGTTCTGACGCAATTGTCACATTTTTCCCCCCCACCACAGCAGAAGTTATCATAACACTTGTGAGATATTCATGCGTCTTTTTGTGTTGTGTGTGCTGGAAGTGGTGTGTGTGTGTGGCGCTGTCGCAGAGTACCGCGTGCGTAGCCGAGGGTGGGAATGGGTGTGGGAGCGGTGGGAGGGTCTGGAGGAAGCCGCCGGCAGCACTGACAGACACCAGGCACCGCAGCGACGTAGCCACGCCGATCTGGACCGACTTTTCTGCTTCGAGGAAGCCGACAAAACGTCACCTCATTTGAACTCGACTGTTTAAGGTACCTCCTGTCCACGCGAGTTTGCACGATGTGCCCTCATGCGCTGTCGCTGGATTGTGTTAAATGTTGACTTTTGCCAACGTTTCCTGCTTCGGGGTGGGGAGGGGGGGGGGGGGGGGGGGGGTGCGCTTTGAAAGCTGTTGCGAGTGATTTCTGACCTTGCGTGAAGGCTGAATGTGCCAAACGATATTTATATGCCATTTGAACTTCGAACAAAGTTCGTAGTCTAAAAGGCGCGCTATGCGCTAGTCTTAATAAGTCTGAATCATTTTAGATCGGAATGATCCTGTGACATCAACATTGAATTCCTCTGAACTTATTCAGACGTTCATTCATAACGGCACTGCTGCTTTTAACCGCGACTTTGTCCAGAGTCATCATCATCATCCTCATCATCAAGTGACTCAGAAAGTCTTTGTTAAAAAATTACTGGTGGATCTGTGTGTTTATTTAAAGAACCTACAACCAGCACGGTTTATAGTTTTGCTGGCATGGAGTGATAGAAATAAACACACTTGAGTTTGGAATGTCATTTCAGTCCGGCATGTAGCCTTGGTTGTATTTTCAAGGAGTCAGTCGGAGACATTGAAGCTGTTTAATGGGTTTAATGGGTTGCTATCAATACCATTTAACAAAAGTTCCCCACCTCTCTGGTGAGGATTGTTTTTGTTGGACTGCTTGTGCACGGAGGCTTTTTTCCAATGTATTTTTTTTTTCCATTGCCCTTGGGGCTTATTTTACAATCTCAACGAGCTGATTTTTGGTAGTATTTTTGGTCTGTGACAAAGTTGTGGCTTAGCCCAGCTGTCAGCCCACTTCTGCACTGTAAACTCTGGATTGGTTCTTTTAAGATTACGATGAAGTTATAATTATTAATTACAGCGGCTTCTTTCTGTAGTTGTCATTTTGCATGCTCTGATTTGCAAGGAAAAGACTTCTGCTGCTATTGATGAAGCACATTATTGTCAGCTAAGTTTCAATTTTGTTATTCAACTGTTGTATAATAATGGCCTAAAAGAGTTTCTCATGCAAATATGTACTTACGACTTTACTACTCCACTAGTTGTGACTCGGGGATCCCCCTTACTCATCTTGTAAAAAAAACAACAACTGGTCCCTTCCTGATTGAGCAGATTGAACATTGGCGCATTTGATAAGTGATCATTTCTTGTGTATGCAGTATATCAGTGTTCCATTGATTGCCTTAGTCGAGAGGTTCTGTGTCGGAGTCTCGAGTGGAGTATGGCGTTTGCTTGCCAACTTCCTGCTTGCCTAAGTATTCTTTAAGTATTCATGCTGTTTTTTTTTTTTTAATTTTCTCTTCCTTTTGTGAAGGTTATTCCTTAAGTGTCAGTAAAAGGTCAAGTCACCGCATTTTGTGCAACCTTCGAGATTTTTCCTGAAGATATTAGTCAAATTCTGAATTGTATAACAACTTTGGTAGTTCCAATGTGTGGTGTGATTGTCAGGAGGATAATTGCGGGTGGGTGTGGGAATGAGCTGGATGGAGCTGTTGTTTATGACACTCGAGAGAATAGGGACGAGTGTACAGTACCCAACATAAATGTGTAAAAGAAAATAAGCTTTCTAGTCTTTTGTTCACTAAACACAAGAGCAGTTTAACGATGTTGCAGTTCAATTATTGTCAATTTTAATTTTTAATGAAATGTTTTGCTTTGCCAAACTTGAACTTGACTGTTGTGCATAGTTTGGACCGAGTTCCCTTCCTTTTACGCAAGTCGGAAATTAACCACCGGCGCTAACTTTGCCATCTGCAACAGCCGTATGAATGACCTCTAGCACTGAGATGGACTTTTCCTCTGATAACAGAAAACAGATATCAAAGAAGACTAAGCCATAAATACGACTGAAAAGAATATTAACAGTCGTCGAAACAGGATGCATGCTCATGGCATTTTAAATAAGTATGCCAGTTTCCACTCCATATGGAAAGTTTGATTGCATTACCTCAAGTGGAAATTCGCTCTTGCTTTAGGCGAGTTTGTAAGCGGAAACAGGCAAAAATATCGAATTGTTTTGAATGACATAGCAACATGACAATGCAGACAAGAGAGGGGTCCACTCAAATGTGGGAATAAAATGACAAGCCAGACAAAAGATTGAATGTGCTTCAGTCACTTGTGTGGGTGTGTGTGCGCGTGTGACAGTCTATGTGTGTGTGTGGGTGCTTTTGGTTGTGTTTGTGTGCGAGTCAGCCTCAGAGAGAATACATAGTAAGTTTCTCGAGCAATAGCAAGCGACTCAGTTCTTTCCCACATCTCAAAGCTAGCGCTGTGCTACAGTGAACCCTGCCCTGCTGGGAGTAAATGATGGGAGTAGCCACTATGGCAGCGCTAACGGCTGTGGGATTGGAAACCACCCTACAAATGAGCCAAATCATCCTCATTGACATTTTTGTACATGCACAGTCTGCTTTTCTATTTTTGCTATCTTTAGTCTTCACTTTGTTAAAGAGACGACTCTAAAATTGGGTTGTTGCCATCTGGAATCGAACTGCATAAATGTTTCTATACTCCTATTATTAGCTTGCTAAATGTAGCATTAAGTAATCATTTATTTTGCCGCTCTTGCATAAGTACAGTTATATTATGCTGATCTTTGCTCCTCTTGTCATACCTGCAATTAATTTTATGTAGCCTTCCTTTTTAGCCTTGCTGTCGGTGCTGTTGAGTGTTGACACACCCAACAACCCTCTGCAATAAGACACCAAAACCTCAGTGTGTTGATAGAACACAGAATCAAGTGGTTGCTTTGGCTGAAAGAATGGTGGACTTTCCTACTCAAGCAGAAATGTGTGGATATCGTCAAATGTCTCTCGTGTTCAAAATGTATGGCATTAAACTTGTGAACTGAGTTTGTTAGAGGGGAGGCCTTTAGAAGACATTTGTGGTTACTAGTGATGGGAAAATGAAGCTTCATGAAACAGTTGTTGTATTCTTTGGCTCCTTGAGATGGCAATGTTGGTTTAAAGTGAGGGTTTTAAGAAATGGCAAGTCGGTGGGCTTTCAGCAATTCCCCTGCAAACACTGCAAATTCAGCTTTACAGATTGCGACCATGAATGACAGCTTCCATGACGTGTCGACATGTTAGATGTCATAGTAAAACGTAACTACAGCCATCTTGGGTCAACGCTTATTTTGTCTGATGTGGAAAAATGAAGCTATCTACTTCAGGTTTTGTGAAGTGGCGATCGCATCTGATTAATATTTCAGAAAGTGCGTCAATGGCCGTTATTTGGGGACATAGATTGCCAATTCAGCACATTTTATTTCCACAGCTATAAAACCGCAAAGTGCACACTTAAGGAGTTAATTTTTCTTTTACAATGACTAAAGTCTGCTGAAAGGAGAGACATCACTTTTTCAAGGACTATTCCAATTAGCAATGGAAATAAGTCACAAGTTTTTTTTTTCCCCATTACCTAATGCTTTGTTAGCATGCTTGTCAATCATTCACTTAGGTGTTATGTGTTCACAAGTTAAATGTATTAATTGCACCTTACACATGTAACCCTGAAGCATTTGCTACTTAAGAATGAGGTAAATTAAAAAAAAAAAAAAGAAGGTGTTTTTAGATCCTTTTCCGACATCCATGCCGTGCCCATCCAAATGACTTTTATCGCATTGGCTGCAGCGACAAACAGGAAGTCAGTGCTCTTATTAAGACTGCAAGGGCTTCTTTTTTCACTGCGTATCTTTTTGTTAACCTTTAACTGAGACTTTCTGTGGACCTTTGATAATGTCAGAACAATTTGAACAGGTGTGGCCTTGGATATGGCGAGAGAAAGATTGAAAAGACCAGGCGGTGTTGAACTAAAAAAACAAACGGAAAAAGGAAACATGCCGGTTTAAAAAGAAAATAAATACAACTGATGAATAAGATAAGCATGACTGGGAGAAACTAGACTTTGGCCTTGAGCTGATCTTTACCTGCTTATTGGTGTCAAAGGTTGGCGAGGGCAGGTTAGCTTCCAGGTTGTGGCCTTGGATTTGGCAAGTTTCACTTTGGGACACACATTTTCAAAGGTGATTAGGTCAGGCTTCGCTGTGACCTAATTAATAGTGATGAGAAAATGAAGCTTCATGAACCAGTTGTCGTATTCTTTGGCTACTCTAGATGGCAATGTTGGTTTAAAGGGAGGGTTTTAAAAAATGGCTTGTCAGTGGGCTTTCAGCTGTACGGTAAAAGTAAACACAACAACGGGTTCATGAATCATCTTGAAGCTTCATTTGCCAATCATTACTAATGAGGGTTGGCCTAGTCGTGACCTAGTGTTACAATGTCTTCAATCGTTTCCACTACTCCACATTGGTCACAGATTGGAACAAGTCCGTTGACAATAA
The DNA here is from genome assembly GCF_033458585.1 of Syngnathus typhle. Lineage (NCBI taxonomy): Eukaryota > Metazoa > Chordata > Actinopteri > Syngnathiformes > Syngnathidae > Syngnathus > Syngnathus typhle. The sequence goes on from NC_083743.1 coordinate 9,236,920, forward strand.
GAAATATCTTCATTTCATGGTTGATACTTTTGGACAGGATTCATTTCTCCATGGTGGAACATGAGATTTGCAGTTGTCCTCCTAAAAGTTAGGATCTTCGGTATCTGCATACCTCTCTAACAAAAATAAATATTCAAAGCTATAATCCAAACAGACTCCCACAACCCCACCCACCTAAACGATGACAAGTGTGATAGAATTTGAAATGCAGTCAGACACCTACCGCTCGATGCATATTAACACCATAATAAATCTGTCGACAGGTTTAATTTTTACTTCTAACTATAAAACCGGTTCTGATGCTTCTGTCTGTGTTGTGCCAATGCCAAAACATACAATTGAAAAGCATATTCTTGTTGGCCCATTTGTAAGGAACATGAACTTGGAGGTTGAGCAGCATAAGTGGCTATATTTGCACATGTAAAACTTTTCAACCTCTTTGTAAAATGTGAGATGTAAACATGCGGAATTGCCACTCACATCATTTTTTACTTCTTTCCACATCAAAATTGTCTTCTTTGAGTTTTTTTTTTCCAGTGATGGAGGTCCATACAGTCACACTGCCTCCATCAAAAGATACGCTATTGGTGCAGCAATATTGATTGCTTATGCTGTATTTTTTTTTACTCACTGTTGCTGGACCCTGTCGGTCACTGCAAGTTCACTGATGCTAGTCCAACTGGGCCAGTGCAAATTTCATCAATAATTACAATGAAATCCAGGTTCTTGCTTTTTATATGATGTAATGGCCAATATTTTGAGTTTTATCTACTTACGTTGATCAGTCATCATTGAACCTTATCATGAGTATACTACATGGCTCACATGGGTCCATGGGGCCATCACCCAGACAGGTGGCCTTTGTGTGGGCAGAATTTGGATTTCTCACCGAGCAGTCCTCCACATGTTCCAGTGAATGCAGGGATTACCAGGGTTGTTTGGGGTGCTGTAAACAAGGCTTAATAGGAACATCTGAATGAGCTGTACAGGAAATGATAACATCAGCACACATACTGTACTCATTTGTGCTGTTCATTGCAACTGTGTCTTATTTTTTTGCACCAAATTCAAGTGAGATAAGGATCTTGTACTCTTACCTGAAATTGAGCACATTTAGAAATTATATAGAGCACATTTTTCTTTAAGCAAGGCACAATACATTAAATTAGAAAAATATTACCTAGTTGAAAAAGTGGTTAGTTATTATCGGTGCTGCTAATTGGTCTGTAAGGTCCACTTGTTTTTTATTATTATGATTTTTTTTATATATCAGAGCTGTGTTTCCGGCAGGCAAGCAGCTTTGTTTCTTCACCATATATAAACCAAGATGCTGTTTGTCCCTTAAGGGAGGGCGAGTGGTGGGGCAGAATAATATACCAATGATTAAGATGGAGACAAAAGAGGACCGTGTAAAGGAACAGAACAGTTGGGAAAAGATGAAGATGAGGCAGGGGAATCTTGGTTGCATGGATGGTGTAATACTTGTCATTGGGAATGAACTAGTTGAAATGTTCTATGTTTTGAGTTCTTTCTGAACAAGTTGCCACCTGCCCTATGACTGGTTAAGCCTGTTTGTGTGTGTGTATTTTCCCCTTTCTCAGTGCCTGTGGGTTTTTCAAATTTCCAGTATCTTTTATAATATAACACATAATTATGTTTTTAAACTAACCTAAACTGATCCTAAACCATGTTTTAACTAAAAGACAAACCAGAGGTTATGCTATGTCTTTAATTTTGACGGCTAAAGTTTTTTGAGAGGAAACAAAACAACTTAAAAAGCTAGACTCTGTATTCAAATATTACATTTATTAGATTATCAAATTTTTAGCTGCTAGGCTAACATACTGTGTTGACAAAATTATTGGTACTCTTTTGTTAAAGGAAGAACAATACATGCGTAGGTAATATACCAGGCAGTAACTTATTTTTGTGGCCAATAATAATAATAATAATAAAATAATAATAACAATAATAATAATAATAATAATAATAATAATAATAATAATAATAATAATAATAATAATAATAATAATAATAATAATAATAATAATAATAATAATAATAATACTTTGACATCCTAAAAATGTTAACATGAGTCAAGTCATACAACCTGAGTCCCCCATCTCTGGTTTGAGGTTCTGATGTAGTCCTTTGCCTGAGGCGGATGTGCACTGGAAATACTTTTTGAGGAGGAAAAAGAAATTGACCACTGCATACTGTGATATAATATTGCAGCCTTAGTTTCTTGTCATTTTGAGCCCTCAGTCCTGACGATGACAACGAGTCAGCAGTAGTCGTTTACAATATACACAAAGCATTTTGTGGGCACACTTAGAAAAAGTCCCTTACAGTACTTGACGACTAAAAAGCGGTTTCCGTTGAGTGCCATGTAAAGTGGCAGCAGTCAGCATCAACACAGGTGAATTTTATCTTTCGGTATGATGCCAAGCGAACATTTCATTTAAAAAAGGGGTTTTACCTTGAAGAAAAGTCAGTTTCAGTTTTTGAATGACTCAGTCAGAGCAAGAAAAACCTGAGGCAGACATGTCTGGAAGATTCAGAACACTCAATTTAGCCTAGAGATATGTTTTTCTGTGTCGTTAGAGGAAATACCATGCGTGACCAAACTGCTGCCCCAGCGGAAAAGCGAGTGTATGAAAGTGTCGTCCAGTCTCCCTTAATTTAATTTAATTTCAGACTTGCTAGTGTTGTGTCTGTGCTTAGGTCTCGAAGTGTGGAAACATGCCACTTACTACTCTAGCAACACTGGTGATCCACTTTGCCATGTGTGGGAGGGAGGCATATTAAACATAAACGGTTTGACTTGGGGGAAATCCCTTGTGTAAATTTATATTTGTGCCAGAATTGCTTTAAGTTGTCAAATTGGTGATTATTTCAGCCAATTTTCATTTTCAAATTCTTCCTTGTCTGGACTCTGTTATCCATCAGTCTCTTATTTCCTACCTTGCATTCTCTTTCCTGATTTGTTCTTCACCATTTTTGTCTTACTTTCCTCACTCAGCCCACACGGCTTGCATTCTTTCACTCTGACATCACAACCGCACCGCACTGCCATTTATGACTTTTTTTTTTTCTACTCAGTTATTGCTTTTTCAGTCCTTGCCACCACATTCTTTTTTTCACTTTAGACATGTCTTATAATTGCAAGTCTGAGTTATATTTAACAACAAAGTAACAATGATTTTGCTGTCAGACGTAAAAGATTGAAAGTTTGTGATTAATGATGGTGGGGGAGACTGGTAATCGAATGACTGTCTGGGTAATGTCAATATTTTGTTGAGTGTCTTTTGTTTGTTGGAGGGACTTGCACAGTTGTTTTTAAAAATAGTTGCACTTAAGCTGTCTATACATTTTCATTTGCAGCCATGGGGTTCATGCCGAAGTTTCCTTTCACTGGCTTCTCTCACGTATCTCACTTGACAGTTTTACAAGTTAGAAGAAAAGGCAAGCCATTTGTGTAAATGTATCTTTGAGTCTATTAATATGATTCTGTGAATTTTGTCATGCCAACACACATTTTCACATGATATGGCACGAAACACAACACCGGACGTCCCAGTTTAGTTCAGTATGTTGCAAGACTTGTGACAATAAAATAGAACCAAGATAATAAAATAAAAATGATAAAGTGATGGGGGGGAGTCATGTTTTTAACATGTAAAAAAACTCTATGCGTGTTTAATTTGTAGAGGTGCAACGACTAATTGATGAATCGACATTTAACAAGTAATCAATTTTGTTTGTGCATTTTCTGCAGTGTAAATTTAAAATACAGTGATGTCGTGATTTTGAATAATATAAATAACGCTTTTATCTGATTCACCGAGAACATTTTTGACAGATTAATTGATTAAAATAATTGTTAGTTGCAGCCCTGGGATAGGTTACGATGACTTTAGCATTTTTAGCTAGTATGTTTCATCAAGCACTTACTCGGTCTGTAAGGACATGCATGCACGCACACACCAAATTATGATCTCTGATACTAGGTGTGTCATTTTAGCATCACTCAGCTATCCAGCCGTATTATTTTTGGCCAGATATCGAGTAATTCTTTCCACTGGGAAAAGGGCTTTATAGAGGCGCAAAGTGATTATTGCGCACAATGTAATAGAGATGGGTGGGGATGTGTTTTTTCTACTCAGTTATTTGGTGCCACAATATTGCAAGATGCATTATGTATTCAAGATGTCTCAAGCTTCTGACAATGATGTTGTCTTGATGGTGAAGGTTTTTGGAGGTTAACTCCACACTCCTAGTCTAAGCCTGATATACGATATTGGTGTGGCGTGATGCATGATGATACATGAAGAAACATTTCCTAACCAAAACCTCTTGATTTTTTGGACAATGAAAAATGGGAAGTATTAAGTGTCTACATTTTCAAGATTACTCTGAAGAAACTTTGACTGAGGAAGTGAGACAGGAAAAAATAATTTACGAAGAAGGGAGCAGCAGCAGAAAGACGGAGAGTGAGAGAGCGCAGCAGGAGAAAGTTTTCATTTAACATTTTCCCACAGAGTCAAGGTCACTTCCTTCGAAGTGATCAGTGGGGTTTTAGGTTTTGTCCTCCCCTCAGTCTAAATGTAATATTTAATTCCATGTTTTCTTCAAGAGCTTGAGCCAAATAAGGAAACAATAGGCTCATGTCCGTCGGGGGTGCAGTGGTTTACCCTCTTCCGGTTCATCACGGATGTATTATATTATAGCTAGTATGGGAAGGTCCTGTAAACATTGTGCAGAGTGAGGTGTTTTTAAAAAAAAAAAAAAACGTTTTTTGTTAGCGCACGAGATTTTATGCAAAATGTTCTTTTCGCAAAGAAGCAAATTTGAAGAATTTACTCGACTTAACATGTTGTAGGGATCCTCAAATATGAACCATTCAAGCAGCATTCGATCTGACTATAAGGTTAAGACTGTCCTCTTAAAAGCAATAAAACCGATCAAATAAAACAAGATTTGTATTGTTTCTATGGTGCCTCTCAAAGTCAATCATTTATTGCTTCAAAGTTGTTAAAAGCCAAGCACATATGGGAGGAGGCAGAAACACGACCTACTTGGAGCCATAAAACACAGTCAGGAACCAGGATGCATTTATTTTTTGATAAATCATTTCTACATGGGTGCCATCAATGAGCAATGTTTTCCAGATATCATTGCATTTAATTCATGTCACGCTTTGTGAATATAGTTCACTGAATGCAATGGATATCATTGTTGTGGCTTAACTCGGAATCACATCGTTTATCACAATATACTTTTTGAAGGGAAATAAAAGTACAAATTTGCGCTGGTGTGTGTCATCCGAGAATTCATCCCAAACAAAAAGGGATCAATATCAGTAATCTTATTGTGACGAACTGTAACCTGTATTAAGATATTTCGTATCATTTAATTCAACTTCTACTCTATTCTCACAAGGCATTCTTATTTTTTATCTGCTGCATATAAATAAAACTGACTTATCTCTACATTTAGGCCCTTCCTCTTTGTCATATCTACCGCTCCCTCAGAAACTCATGATTGCGACATTTCCAGTGCACAGTCACTTGTGAAGCCAAAGGCTCCAGAAACTGGAGAAGGAAGGGTTAACCAGTCTGACAGCTGAGCAAGATATTGGTGGTCAAGCTCCACCTCCTCCAACTCAGCACAAATATGGAACCTTAGCTTTTAGCCTGTAGAACACAAACACACACGCACACGCAGACACACACTTTGCTTTGTGTTAAGGGGTGGAAAATTGATGTCATCTGTAAATGTTTTGGGTTAACTAGATATGTGTTGTACAGCTGGGGAATCACCTATCTCCACTTGTATCTTTGCCTGTTCCCTGCTGTCTGTCCACTGTGTCTCCAACTATGCTGAGAGAGCAAGCATGAGTCTGGAAAACATTACTCGGATTCCTGCTGCGGAGGCTCTGATTATACTGGGAGTGGGGACAGAGAACTCGACAGAGTGGTTGAGGTGTGCAGAGTTCCCTCTCTCACTCAGAGGTAGTCAAGCCGGGTTCAAAGTATGTTTTTCTTAGCTCCTTCTGGACACAAAAATGTCAATTTCAGGCACGTCTCTGTCTGGCTCTGTCTGTGTCAGCAAAATCTTTTATGTCCTCATTCATCAGTCGGCCACAGGAGGGCAGTGTCGAAAGCAAAGGGTGTTCATTTTAGTATGTGCGTAAATATGAATGTTACACCTGCAGTACTTTGTATTTGTCCGTGTCTATAATACAGTGAACAGGTTTTGTTAAATATTCAATTTGAACCTTTTTTTTCCTGCAGCAACATTTCCATTTCAAACTCATCACTATATTTGTCTTGGGAAATTAGGAAGCTAAACTAAAGACAGGTGAGCCTTACTGAGCTACTGACAACATTAACCAGTACAGTACTGGTTGAATTATATTTACAAGCTTATTCGCTTAGATCCCCAGGAAGTCATTCCTAATGAGGCCTATAAAAATCTGTCTTTCCTGTTGCCATTTGACAGACCTTTGAAGTTGCGGCGTTCAGCAGTTTTCAACAATGAATTATCTTCATTGCGTTTTTGCAAGTCATTTTTCATTGACTTGAAAGCAAAGGAGTGCAATTAATTAAGCATGTAAAATAGACACGAGGTTGTTCTGTGTGCGACCTAGAAGTAAAAACACCACCTAAGACACAGACAACATGAGATGAATGATTTAAAACATGGCAAATTCGGCCGTTGATACATTTCAAAAGCATTTAGTCACATACTGACACTGATTAACGTCGAAGGAGGGTTGTAGCAGTTATGATTAACGTATCCCTTGACACTTTCAAGAGCGTTCTGTTCTGTGCTACGCTCCGGTTGGACTCGGAAGTACACTACGGATACACGACTACTTTCAGTGATGTAGCTTCATAACACGAAAGCATACTTTATTTAGGTCTTTTTTTTTTTCCTTTGCATTAAAAAGGGAAAAAAGCAATTCAACTAGAAAGTGGATTGTATTTCTAAATCTTGATAATGAGACCAAACAGTCATTTGTGAAAAATGGCATGAAATTGTCTTTAGGGACGAGCCGCTGCGTATTATATCAGTATTTCAATTGAGGAATAAGAAGGGCAGAGCTCGTAGGCTATATGTTTAGCAGAGGACTGAGTCTAAAAATAGCGGCTTACAAACTGAGGAATGTATATTGGTCCATGCAAAGGCAGAATTAATTGCATTTTCCCATATGGAGTCAGTAGGTCATCACCAAGCTATTGAATGTCAATTTCTGCATCGAGCTGTGTATGTGCTTCATCACCTGAACTTCTATTGTGTCCGTGTGTGTGTGTGTGTTTGTGTTGGTCAATATGTAATATTGTCTTCCTCCATCTTTTCTGAAACACCATGCTCACTGGCTGTAAAATATCAGTTGTTATTAGTGTTAACAAGCAGATGCATTACACACTGAGAGGCCTTTGATGCATGTGTGTGTGTGTGTGTGTCTAGACAAATTCCACTCCCTTTAATGATGTTGGCCTAATAATCTTGGATGTCCTTGCATTTTACTAGATGATAGAGAAAGATGATAGAGAAAGAACATTCAAGAAATGATGGAAAGTTTTCAATCTTTGCGCATAAGGGCCAAGTTGAGGGAGGGGGGGAGTGACTATTAAGCAAACTGGGGGAACCGAGTGGGTATGACACCCAACACAGCGAGTGGAAGGAGGGAGGGAAAGGAAAGGAAAATGAGTGAATAAGTGAGCGGTGTGTATCCGAAGCAGTAAGCGGAGAAGCAATGGCAGCTGGTTCTCAGGACGGAGGGGACTACTTCTAAAAACAAACTGCGCTGAATAGTGGCGGTGACGCATTGCTGAAGCTCAGACGCTTACAGCTGGACTGCCAGATTGGTGCAGCCCAGAAGTCCGTCCAGATCGCTCAAGAACAGCAACAATGAAATACAGACCTTTGGTAAGGTTTCTGTTGAACAAAAGATGTGATTCTGCCTTTTAAAGCGGAAGTTTGGGGATTCTTTTTGGATGACTTGACAGTGGAATTTGCTTTTGAAAGGCCTGAAGGTAAGTTGCATATATGCAGATGAAATGTACAATGGTCAGACTTCAGAGGATGGAGTTCATTGTTTGGAAGAGGAAGCTGAATGGGAAGTGGCTTTTTTAGTCGGGATGACTTTCACTCGTGTAAGTACAGTAATGGATGCTCTTGAACTTGTATGTCAGGTGAGAGAAGTTAAAAAACCACACCATCACGTCTTCATCTCAATTCTACTCTCTGTAACTCCAACCGGAATTGTCAAGATGTTTCATTTCCATGTGTTCTATTGATGAGAAGGCGTGTTTTCATCACATTATGTCGCAACGCCCACAAGGGCGAGGCGATCGCGTGGTGGCGTCGTGTGGCCAGGCAACATTCTTTTGCATTCACCGAGAGTGGAAGCAAGTATGTTAATGAAAAAAGTGTGTTGATGTGTCAAGACTTTTTTTTTTTAAGTGCCGTCTTCCATTCATTTACGCTGACATTGACTCTCAGCCACAACTCACATGCCTTCTGCAAGGATCACTTTTCCAAACAAGACGGCATTACTTATGTTGAAGATGGATTTCCATGCAATTTCTCAGGATAGGACAATACACTGAGAGATTCCTGACACAGTTGTCATAACTTCCTGTTGGCCACCTGACTTAAGCTCAATAGTTACTTTATGTTTGCTCGTCTTTAACCTAGACTCCCTCCCAGCTCACTTTCCCCTCTGCCTGAAAACAACTAGTCGGCTTTGGAATGGCTTGTCAGTTAGCTGGAATAGAAACGTAATAACAAGTAAAGATTCAAGCTGAGTATTTATGGAGTACCGTTGGGGAAGGGTAAGTGAATAGAGTTTCTCAATTCTTTATGTCTCTTAATAATCTGGTGAATATTTAAATTATGGGCTTTTGGTACCCATATTAGTGCACATTTTTAATTTGCCACAGAAAAATGTAAAGTTGAATCCCTTTCTTGATTTAAAGTACACTAAAATGTTTTGACTCAAGCTAATTTATTATCGCACAACAACAAAACAACAGTTTAGTTCAGTTCACTTGGCCGCACCCAGGCCTGATTACCGACGCATTTGTTGAATTAAAAAATATTTTTCATACCTGTCAGACACTGTGAAAGAGACTTACAAGATCTCTTTGAAGATCTGAAAATGAAACTAATAAATATGCAAAAAAGAAATCGTGGCATAGTACTTATTGGAGGCTGTTATGTAAACAGTACATTGACTGTCAAACCTGGAGCTGACATAATGAATGACTTGCTTCATGCAGACTATGGTGAAGTCATCGTTTCGCCGTAGGTTGGAGAATATTGCCTGCTTGGTATGTTGTCACGAGTTGGCCCACACATTGATCCTCAAGCTAGCAGTGTTCTCTTGAGTAACCTGCTTGTACCACTTGTATGACTGCTTTCCACAGTCTGCCCAACTCACCTTTATTTTTTGGAATACTTAAAATAAAAATGAACACTAGTGGGAAAAAAAGCATTGTACATAATAACTAGAATTTTTCAATTTCTGGAGAAATTGCGTGTGAAGGCGAAATGTATGAATAACTTTTTCGGGGAATGCTGCCGAACGATGTCGAAACGTGTTGAATTACTTGAGAAATGTAGAATATTTGGAGAATTTGTGGTGAATTTCAAAATTGAAAGTTTGGAATATTTGGTAAGTGGGAAGTTGTGGAATAGGTAGGCAAAAGATGAACAGTTGAAAGTTGGAATGGGTTGAATCGGTTGAAAAATGTAGAAATTAGAGTAGAAAAACGAAATTTTGGAGAATTTGGTTGAATTTCGAATTTGGAATTTTTGGTAAGTGGGAAGTTGTGGAATAGGTAGGCAAAAGATGTACAGTTGAAAGTTGGAACGGGTTGAATCAGTTAAAAAATGTAGAAGTTAGAGCAAATGTTGAATCCCCATAGAGAATGAATGGGAAAATAAAAAAAAGCAATTGCGCCAAAATCTTTCTAAATTTGGAACAAAACAAAAAAAACGGCCTCAGGAGATTCACTTTTGGGGTAAAAATGTTGAAAGGGGTTAAATCGGACAAAAAACAAAAAAGTTAGCGCAAATGTAGCTATTTGGGCCACTCAGTGTTGAAATAAGGTCACTTCCGGTTTGATTCGGGTCACTTCCGGTCTAGTTTGGGTCACTTCCGGTTTATTTGGGTCACTTCCGGTTTAAAACAGGTCACTTCCGGTTTAGCTGAGGTCACTTCCGGTTTATTTGGGGTCACTTCCGGTCTAAAAAGGTCACTTCCGGTTCATTTGGGGTCACTTCCGGTTTTATTTAGGGTCACTTCCGGTTTACCAGAGGTCACTTCCGGTCTATTTGGGGTCACTTCCGGTTTATTTGGGTCACTTCCGGTTTAATTTGGGTCACTTCCGGTTCGTCTGAGGTCACTTCCTGTTTATTAGGGGTCATTTCCGGTCTAAAAAGGTCACTTCCGGTACGTTTGGGGTCACTTCCGGTTTGATTTGGGGTCACTTCCGGTTTACCTGAGGTCACTTCCGGTCTATTTGGGGTCACTTTCGGTTTGATTTGGGGCACTTCCGGTTCATTTTGGGTTCATTGGGGGCAGTTGAGGGTCAATCCAAGATGGCCGCCACACTGGAATTGGGGGTCAAGGGTTGAATGTGTAAGCGTAGTGGAAGTGGGGGTGAATGGGAGTGAATGTGGGAAGCATAAGGTGAATTAAGTGAATAAATTTGGAATGGGTTGAATCGGTTGAAAAATGTAGAAATGAGAAGGGAAAAAGGAATTGGGTGTGAATTTCAAAATAAAAGATGTGAAGTTTTTGGTAAGTGGGAAGTTGTGGAATAGGTAGAAAAATGATGAACAGTTGAAAGTTGGAATGGGTTGAATCGGTTGAAAAATGTAGAAATGAGAAGGGAAAAAGGAATTGGGTGGGAATTTCAAAATAAAAGATGTGAAGTTTTTGGGACGTGGGAAGTTGTGGAATAGGTAGAAAAATGATGAACAGTTGAAAGTTGGAATGGGTTGAATCGGTTGAAAAATGTAGAAATGAGAAGGAGAAAAGGAAATATTGGAGAATTGGGTGTGAATTTCAAAATAAAAGATGTGAAGTTTTTGGTAAGTGGGAAGTTGTGGAATAGGTAGAAAAATGATGAACAGTTGAAAGTTGGAATGGGTTGAATCGGTTGAAAAATGTAGAAATGAGAAGGGAAAAGGAATTGGGTGTGAATTTCAAAATAAAAGATGTGAAGCTTTTGGTAAGTGGGAAGTTGTGGAATCAGTAGAAAAATAATGAACAGTTGAAAGTTGGAATGGGTTGAATCGGTTGAAAAATGTAGAAATTAGAGTAAAAAAACGAAATTTTAGAGAATTTTGGTTGAATTTCAAAATAAAAGAGGTGAAGTTTTTGGTAAGTGGGACGTTGTGGAATAGGTAGGCAAAAGATGAACAGTTGAAAGTTGGAACGAGTTGAATCGGTTGAAAAATGTAGAAGTTAGAGGTGAAAAACGAAATTTTGTGAAAATTTGTCGGAATTTTTAACTTGAAAACGTGAAATTTTCGAATTTGGGAATTTTGGGAATGTCGAGAATCCTTCCGAATGTGATTAGAATGTGCTGAATGATGTGAATTTCAAATTGGAACGACGTAAATGTGAAATGTCGAATGTGCCATTAAGAATGAATGGGGAAAAATTTGTCGGAATTTTGGGAATTTTGCGGAATCGGAAAATTTTCGGAACGAGAAAAATACAAGCGCTCGTCGCGTGAATATTTGGAATACGTGAAAAGTGGAATGGAGTGAATCGGATGAATTATGTGGAAGATGAAACGTGTCAAAAAAGTGTGGAGAATAAAAGAGAATAATAACTAGAATTTTGCAATTTCTGGAGAAATTGCGTGTGAAGGCGAAATGTATGAATAACTTTTTCGGGGAATGCTGCCGAACGATGTTGAAACGTGTTGAATTACTTGAGAAATGTAGAATATTTGGAGAATTTGTGGCGAATTTCAAAATAAAAGATGTGAAGTTTTTGGTAAGTGGGAAGTTGTGGAATAGGTAGAAAAATGATGAACAGTTGAAAGTTGGAATGGGTTGAATCGGTTGAAAAATTTAGAAATGAGAAGGGAAAATGGAATTGGGTGTGAATTTCAAAATAAAAGATGTGAAGTTTTTGGTAAGTGGGAAGTTGTGGAATAGGTAGAAAAATGATGAACAGTTGAAAGTTGGAATGGGTTGAATCGGTTGAAAAATGTAGAAATGAGAAGGGAAAAGGGAATTGGGTGTGAATTTCAAAATAAAAGATGTGAAGTTTTTGGTAAGTGGGAAGTTGTGGAATAGGTAGAAAAATGATGAACAGTTGAAAGTTGGAATGGGTTGAATCGGTTGAAAAATGTAGAAATGAGAAGGGAAAAGGGAATTGAGTGTGAATTTCAAAATAAAAGATGTGAAGTTTTTTGTAAGTGGGAAGTTGTGGAATAGGTAGAAAAATGATGAACAGTTGAAAGTTGGAATGGGTTGAATCGGTTGAAAAATGTAGAAATGAGAAGGGAAAAGGGAATTGGGTGTGAATTTCAAAATAAAAGATGTGAAGTTTTTGGTAAGTGGGAAGTTGTGGAATAGGTCGAAAAATGATGAACAGTTGAAAGTTGGAATGGGTTGAATCGGTTGAAAAATGTAGAAATGAGAAGGGAAAAAGGAATTGGGTGTGAATTTCAAAATAAAAGATGTGAAGTATTTGGGAAGTTGTGGAATAGGTAGAAAAATGATGAACAGTTGAAAGTTGGAATGGGTTGAATCGGTTGAAAAATGTAGAAATTAGAGTACAAAAATGGAATTTGAGAGAATTTTGGTTGAATTTCAAAATAAAAGATGTGAAGTTTTTGGTAAGTGGGAAGTTGTGGAATAGGTAGAAAAATGATGAACAGTTGAAAGTTGGAATGGGTTGAATCGGTTGAAAAATGTAGAAATGAGAAGGGAAAAGGAAATTGGTTGTGAATTTCAAAATAAAAGACGTGAAGTTTTTGGTAAGTGGGAAGTTGTGGAATAGGTAGAAAAATGATGAACAGTTGAAAGTTGGAATGGGTTGAATCGGTTGAAAAATGTAGAAATGAGAAGGGAAAAGGAATTGGGTGTGAATTTCAAAATAAAAGATGTGAAGCTTTTGGTAAGTGGGAAGTTGTGGAATCGGTAGAAAAATAATGAACAGTTGAAAGTTGGAATGGGTTGAATCGGTTGAAAAATGTAGAAATGAGAAGGGAAAAGGAAATTGGGTGTGAATTTCAAAATAAAAGATGTGAAGTTTTTGGTAAGTGGGACGTTGTGGAATAGGTAGGCAAAAGATGAACAGTTGAAAGTTGGAACGAGTTGAATCGGTTGAAAAATGTAGAAGTTAGAGGTGAAAAACGAAATTTTGTGAAAATTTGTCGGAATTTTTAACGTGAAAACGTGAAATTTTCGAATTTGGGAATTTTGGGAATGTCGAGAATCCTTCCGAATGTGATTAGAATGTGCTGAATGATGTGAATTTCAAATTGGAACGACGTAAATGTGAAATGTCGAATGTGCCATTAAGAATGAATGGGGAAAAATTTGTCGGAATTTTGGGAATTTTGCGGAATCGGTAAATTTTCGGAACGAGAAAAATACAAGCGCTCGTCGCGTGAATATTTGGAATACGTGAAAAGTGGAATGGAGTGAATCGGATGAATTATGTGGCAGATGAAACGTGTCAAAAAAGTGAGGAGAATAAAATAGAAGAATAATAATAATAATAGAGAATGGTGTAGAATAACATATGTGTGAAGGCCTTCGCCTTCACACAATAATAATAGAGAATGGTGTAGAATAACATATGTGTGAAGGCCTTCGCCTTCACACAATAAAACATAAACCACTATAAATAATATTCTTTTTCAATGCACCACTTTTAAAAACCAACCCAGTCGTTGATATGCAAACATGTCTGTATCGCCTCTCGGTGTCTTTAGACCAAACTCTCACAGTCCTTCTGACTGTATTGAAAATAAACTCAGCTCATTCTAGGTTGTTGCCATGGTAACCTTGGTTACACTTTCAATAAGTATACTGTAGACCTGGGTTTGTGAAACAGAGCACGTGAAATTAGAGAATGTTTGAACTCCATGCTAGTACTCAAAATCTACCGTTACCCGGGTGGATTTTCCGTTATGTCAACGGCCAATTTCTGAGTGATAAGGACCTGCCTATGAAGACCTGTCTGATAATTCATTATCATTTCCTTGCCTGGTGAAGTTTGTGGTTCATTTGTGGTCCCATCAAAACCATCTGCATTGGTAACTTTTACTGAGGATTGAATGATTCCTCCTCAAGGCGCTTTTACTTGGAGAGTGTAAAACATTGAGAAAAGCTTGACGAGAGGAAGAAGGTGATTTTGATGGGAGATGACTAAAAGAATGGAATTTTTCAATGCTAAGCCAGCAGGGAGGGGAGCATGCACGAGAATCCGAGAAGCTGACCATGCAATTTAACATACAACAGTTCATTTGCTAACTCTTTTATAGATGCGGAGTACTAAACTGAGAACTCACTGGGTCTTCTAACTTGTCTCCAGCTACTTTGTTTACTACACAGGATTGGGAAAGTATGACGACATGTAGGAACCAGGAAGTTACATACTTGGTGTGTTCCTGAGATTTTGTGTTTGTGTGTCTTGTACAAATGGGTGGAGGTATGGCATGATGTATTTTGGTCAGGAAAGACAAACTCTGAAAGGGGCATTGGAAACTCTGAAGTAATGGTATTTCCTACTAATGTAGGAACTAGAAGAAATATAAAGTTGCCATTTATTTTCATGCAATTTAATACTACTTGGTATCGGTGGCCACAGAAGATATGAGTGCTCGTACTGGTATCGTTCTGAAAAAAGTGGGATCAAACATCCCTAGTTGCAAGTACTGTATATCACATTACTTATGCCAGTGCTTTAGTTCACACTGCATGCACGCAAACACACACACGCAAACACACACACAGCTGCAGAAAGAGATGTGTTGTGTGAAAAAACAATAGGTCGATGAAGCGCAAGGGATCCCAAGGAGAGACAAACAAGCAGTTCTTACACATATGAACTAAGCCTGTAACATTACTTCCATTCATGCAACACTGATTCTCTGATGAGTAGGAATTGTTTACTATAAAGTATACAATATTTACTACACATTCTATCACTGTTGTTCCTTATGCTGACATGTTGTGAGAGCTTATAAAATGTGAAAATCCTTTGATGCCAAATCTAATGTACGTTTAAATAGAAATGTCATGAATTCTCGATGCAACGCTCAAACTGGCACATTTAGAACTTTTGAAGAAATGCAAGTGTGCTGTATTGAAGCTCGTAAACATAACAGGCCAGGTCAGATGAGCTGGTCGATTCTATGCAGAACTGATGTCCCATGGATTCCACCACGCCATGGGGCACCAACCGTTTCTTTTGAAACGCAGGATCAAATGTAATCTTGCAGAATACATTTTCCTTATCTGGAAAAAGATAATTTGATTTATTGGCTTCTGAACAGGGTCATTGTAGTTAATGGAAAAAGAAAAAAAAAACGTTCTCGATGAAATAAAACAAAAAGGCAAATGCTTTGTTCAGAAGTTCAGATGAATAAGTCTACAGTGAAATTGTCTTTCATTTTAATCATTTAACATCATACATGAGCTTCCAAAGTTCATTTTGAATATATTTTTTGCAATATTGCCTTACATCCATACTAAAGGAAAGTCAAGCAGGAATATCAGAACTGCAGTTGACTTAATTTCATTACACAATACTGAGTGACTTTTTTTTACTGTATATCTTGCACTTGACAAGTACTCCATATATTAAGAGAAGCAAATAGTAAAACTACCAATAATAAAAACTCCATTGCAACTCTAAAATAAATTTAAGATATAACAGCTAAGAAAAACTAATAAACCTGCTCAAAAATCAAAATTAACTAAATATAAAAAATAAATGAACTATTTTAATCCCGCTTCTCATTTAGCCATAAATGTTCAGAAAAAAAACGTACATTTTCACTCTTCCCACTTCTCAAGATTTCTTTACATTTGTGTAAAATTTTAGTAAGCAGGCTGCAGTTCAGAGAAGCAACATGCTTGCCGAACCTCAGCGTTGTTCCTTGTTATTCTCAATTTTATTTTTCTTATTGTAAACGGAGGAGAGACCTTATTAATTAGAACTGCAGGCACTTAATTAATAAGCTCTAGTCTGTGGGCTCTCCTTAGGGACAACAATGACTGTTCCACTTAGCGCAACAACACCTGCTGTACAGGACGTCGTATGTGTGAATGTATGTTGACAAGTTCACTTTGCTTCTGTTGGCTACATACTAAACATGGATGCGGACAACTTTTGTAAAATTATGATCAAAACACAAGCTTCCATTTCAAAATACGGCTTCTTGCATAGACGTGTTGACGACCTTAAACGTGTGAGTGTTTCATTCTAACTTGATTTTTGCAGCTTGATTTCTATTGTTTTTCATTTTTAACTATAAATGGTTGAATTTATTGTAACTGAGTTGGCAACAACTAACTTTAAAGGCTGCTCAGCAAAACATCAGAGGACAAACAAATTGAAAAAACAAATTTGAGTGAATTTGACCTCACGCAACGGTGTTATCTTAGATTTGACCCTTTATACATTGAAATTGAATCCATAAATATTGGATATACTGTAATGTCATGTTATCACATCTTAAAGTGTTTATGTTACTTCTGCGTTGTATCAATAGTAAAAAAATCTATTTTAATCTTTTGTTGGTTGGAATTTAGTATATTGATGCTAATTGTGGCTGCTTGTGGGTTTTAGAATAAGTTAGACTTTTTGAAAGAAAGTGTTCAAGATTTTGCCCTTTTTCATTTCTTTTTCATAACTTGAATAGTTTGCTCGACATTCAGTGTGTCCTTCATCTCAACTCATGAAATAGACGTACTATAGAAGTGATGATGTGCGACACAACTTTTGTTATTCGATCCATTCCGTCACCCTGCTTAATCGCTCTCTGTCCTCCTCTAGGTGGTGGGTACTGACGGGGTGCGGGCTATGATGGAGTCGGCCCTCACAGCAAGAGATCGAGTGGGTGTGCAGGACTTTGTCCTGCTGGAGAACTACATGAGCGAAGCTGCTTTCATAGAGAACCTTCGGAAACGCTTCAAAGAGAACCTCATCTATGTAAGTGATGAAACAAGGATTGGATGATCTGAGATTCTCTTGTCCTGATGTTAATTTAAACTGTACATGAAATGTGTATTTTAACCGTGATTGTATATCTTGTTTTTCAGACTTACATTGGTTCAGTGCTGGTGTCGGTTAACCCATATAGAGACCTGGAGATCTACACCAAGAACCACATGGAGCGATACCGTGGGGTTAACTTCTATGAGGTCTCACCACACATGTAAGATTTTTTTTCTTTTACGATCCACTCAAAATTAATTAATTGAATATTTTTAATGAATTACACTCAAGGGCAGCTCACGCTTCTGTATACTGCGCCAAACAGTGCTTTGCTCAAAGGCACGATGTCAGTAGTCAGCAAGGAGACTATCATCTCTGTGTTGCCATTTTTTCATTCTTTATTTTTGTCTGCAGCAGCGCCCAAACCATTCTAAAAGCCAAGTCCTTACACACGAGCCACTGCTGCCAGTTTTAACTTTGAGTCGTTTCCACTAGACCGTACGTTTAGTATGACCTGGCCTTTCCACTACTTTCTGAAGTCTGGCAAATTAGTATGAAGATTTTTTTTCTTCTCCACACTAGCATAATATTTTGAACCGACCTTCTAAATGTGGTCAGACTGTGAATATTGACACATTAGCTCACTGTAGCTCTTTCAATTTCTGCTTAGACTTGAGAAGATGCCATGCCACAAAGCGGAGTGTTTATTTGAAAAGTTGCCACAGGAATGCTGAGGGAACTCACACTAAAACCTCCCGAGACCATTAGGTCAGCTACTAAACAAACATTTTCTTAATGGACAGACTGAGGTGACATCAACCAGATATTCCCCCCCTTAGTCTCTGCTGTGGTGGTTTTTACTTTAGCACTTGAGTCCAAGTGTTTGCTCCACCTGAGTGGAAAGGGGAAAAAAAGTTAAGATGGAGAACCAGTGATACAGGGGTCAGGGAGGTGTGGAAAAAAATGTAAGCAAATTATACTACTATAACTTGACAGGGAATTCCTCTGAACGGAACCTGACCCTCAGTCCACAGCTTTTCACAATTTTGCACACACAATCCGAGCTGGTTTATATCATCTCTCAAATCAGTGACATGTCCACACAGGCTGAAAAAACATATTAAAACAGATAGGAGCAAGTCATTGCTAACTGGACCAACATTCCACCATTCAGACCTGTTGTAAATTTTGCTCTTCACTTCCTTGTTAGAGTGAAGTAAATTGTCCAAAAGGTACTGAAACAGTTGAACATCAAAAATTTAGATAAGGTCAAATTAAGTTTACTTGTAAATATCACCAGGAAGACCAGAGCAGTATAAATATTTCGTGTGTGTTTCTTCTAGATAAGGGATGA
The DNA here is from genome assembly GCF_033458585.1 of Syngnathus typhle. Taxonomy (NCBI): domain Eukaryota; kingdom Metazoa; phylum Chordata; class Actinopteri; order Syngnathiformes; family Syngnathidae; genus Syngnathus; species Syngnathus typhle. The sequence goes on from NC_083743.1 coordinate 9,255,489, forward strand.
ATCATTTGATCAATTATTCAGTTACTTTTTATTTTTTTAGAGCCCAGCCAAAGTGTTTACTATATTAATTTTTGTCCACAAAAAAGTATTTCTCCACATATTTCTATATACCGGTAATTATTCTTTGAAACAATTGAGTCCTTTTGGAATGCTTTGTAACAAGTTGAAAACAGCAGACTGAAGCAAGCAGATGTCAAAATCCCTCTTGTTGATGGACACTACTAATTTGTCACATCTCATCTTTCCCTTCACTTGTCTAGATATGCAGTGGCCGACAACTCGTACCGTTCTATGAGGACCGAGAGGAAAGACCAGTGCATCCTAATTTCTGGCGAGAGTGGCGCTGGTAAGACCGAAGCATCGAAAAAGATCCTGCAGTACTACGCTGTGACCTGTCCAGCCAGCGAGCAGGTGCAGACCATCAAAGATCGCCTCCTGCAGTCCAACCCAGTGCTCGAGGTGGGATGCTAAGATGCCAGTGAGCTTTGCAAAGCGTTGCTCAAGAGCTACCTGAAAAAGTGACTTTAAAATGAGCTTGTGTGGTGTTGACAAATCGTTTTGACTTTTTTTTTTTTTTTTTTAACGTGAGTGATGTGATTGTGAGATAATTCTTGTGTGCCTTTTATTTTAATTTGTAAGTCCCAAACACTGCAAGGACCAACCCTTGTAGTTAGAATTTCCTTCTTAATTGCACACTATGTTTTAAATCCAGCAATCCTCTTGCCTTACTCAATGTCCGCTTCTCCTCTCTCTGTCCTTCCCTCAGGCCTTTGGCAATGCCAAAACGTTGCGAAACGACAATTCCAGTCGCTTTGGCAAGTACATGGATATCCAGTTTGACTTCAAGGTGAGCAGGGTGGTTTGTTTTCCATCTGCTAGTTGTAAGTATCGAGTAGCCATGGTTTATGATGTCATCACTTTACTCCTCCACTCCTGCATCCGCGTTCATGGCCCCGCAATATTCACCCTGACCTGCATGTTATCACATTTTAGTACCCCAGCTTTACTCTCTCCTCCCATACCCCCTCACTTTGCTCTCCCGTGTCTCCCTGGCCTTTGTCTCGTCGGCAGGGCGCCCCGGTGGGAGGTCACATCATTAATTACCTGCTGGAGAAGTCACGTGTGGTTCACCAGAACCACGGCGAGAGGAACTTTCACATTTTCTATCAGCTGATTGAGGGAGGCGAGGAAGACCTGCTTAGACATCTCGGCTTAGAGAGGAATCCTCAGCAGTACCAGTATCTGGTCAAAGTAAGGATGCTACATTTGTCTTTTTGTGAAACCTCCTGAATGTGAAAATCCTCACCTAAGTCACATCTTTATTTCAATTGCATTTAAATATATTGTCGAAATACTTCTGTACTAAGTGTAATGTCTCAAAAAAATGTCAAACCAGTTGTTAAGAAATGTTACAACTGAGTTGTGCATACTTGGGAGGTGAATTGACAGAAAAATAGTTTTCATCTGACTCACTTCCTTTTTTGTACAATGAATTTTATCGCCATTATATTAGGAGTGTTTCTGTCCCTTGGATTTTAATAACAAAAAATATATATTATGTTATTCTATGACCACACCTCTAAAGAACAGTTGGTAAGTGTGTGTAGGATTGTGTGTGAATTTGTTTGTGACAGAGGAAATCCCAAAGGGAGTTTGGCTTAATGGTCTTTCTGTCAGCCTTTTTTTCTCCAGGGGCCAATGTGCCTTCAGGCACTAATGGAACCCGTACCTCTGCACACACATGCACACACATTACATGAAAAACACCCCACATGTGTTTTTGTGCACATTAGTGTTTAGTTAGTCACACATTTCCACCCCAACTGATTTGCGGATGTTTGTGGACATTTTTGACTTTACAAGGTTTACCAAAAATAAATAACTGGATGATGGATTAGACACGAATTTGATAGCTTTTGAGTTTTTTTCAGATTTGTATGTGTGTGTGTGTGATCATTAGGGTAATTGTCCCAAAGTGAGCTCCATCAATGACCGCAGTGATTGGAAAGTGGTGAGGAAGGCGTTGACTGTGATCGGATTTAAAGAACACGAGGTTGAGGTAAGGACATTGCGCACCAAAAGTGAAGCGTTAATTGACGTAATTGACATTTGTTTTATCACCACCGGGCGGTGCAACATCTCTAAAGTGTTAACAATTGAAGAAGGTGCAGAGATTATAATTTATGGGGGAAGTTTGACCATTTATATGTATAGTCAATGCACTATATAATTCAGAGTGTTTTCCAACTATTGTGAGGTGTGTTTTTGAGTTTTTTTTTTTTTTTTTAAGACCTGAGAAATTATGCTCAGCGTGTTCTGACAGGTTCATGGTTCTGGGCTTGCTTCCAGATCTGACAGTCACTGCTAAAAAACAAAAACATTTAAGAGGAGAGAGAGAAAGACGATAAAGTATGTCTTCCCCTGTGGGGACGTAAATCTGTTTACGTAGCTTCTCAGTCTTGTGGGAATTGCGCTCCCCCCTTTTTGGCAATAGTAAAAATCCAATCCACATGTTTCAAATGATTACATTGTCTGTATAATCCTGAAGTTGCCTGGCACAAGCTTTTTTGTCTTCCCAATTGCACATAATGATACACTTCATCTTATCACTTTTAGGATATTGCCTTCCCGTTTATATCCTGCTTCTGCCACAATTTCCTTTCCAATGTTCTTTGATTGCCAGCCGCTCACTACTCTTATTGTACCCCCTCCACATTCTTCTCACACTATGTATTTTTTCGTGTAGGAGTTGTTGAATATAATTGCAAGCGTGCTTCACTTGGGAAATGTTCAGTATGGTGGTGAGGACGGCATTGCCTGCATCACTTCTGACACACAGATCAAGTACTTGGCAAGGGTAAGATGTTGCGGAAAGCAAATTTATTGGCACTCACAAAAAAGTGATCAAGATGTGTTTACTTTAAGTAATCTCCCCAAGGAAGTAAGACATAAATTAGATAAAGATTGATGCATTTACACCATTTTATAATGAAACAGGCTTACAGTGCCTATTCAGTTTATATGTTTCACTTGAAAGTACTATAACACTTTTTTGTAATGATGGGCAAATGAAGCTTCAAGATGATTCATGAACTCGTTGTTGTGTTCACTTAGACCTCTAGATGGCACGCTCTGTTCACAGAAGAGCTGAAAGCCCACCGACTTGCCATTTCTTAAAACCCTCACTTTAAACCAACATTGTCATCTAGAGGAGCCAACGAATACAACAACTGATTCATGAAGCTTCATTTTCCCATCACTACTTTTTTGCTCAATTACTGTTTATTAACCACCTATTGGTTGTTTTGGGATATTGTTTAGTGAATAACAGTTTAGCTGCTCCATTATTAAAATCATTGCTGATTAATCTTATAATGGATAAGTTGACGATGAATTTTCACCGCACAACTTCATTCATCCCCTAATTTTTTCAAATCACAGAGATTCACTAAATACTATCTTGCAGATATGATGCCACATCTGTCTTACGATTTATCTCTTGTGTACGGTAGGTGACTATCTGGCTGTTGTGCCTGCTAATGATGTTATGTCTCTCCAGTTGTTAGGAGTGAACGGGGGCGTGCTGACGGAGGCACTTACACACAAAAAGATTAGTGCCAAGGGAGAGGAGGTAGGATTAGATGCACACTCATTGTAGCGCAGGTGTGTGATTATCTTTTGTATTTAAAACATGTACACTATAAGTGGATCTAATGTCTTTTTTTACCCCCTAACAGCTGATCAGCCCTCTGAACCTGGAACAAGCTTCCTCAGCTCGGGATGCTTTGTCAAAAGCAGTGTATGGGCGCACTTTCACCTGGCTTGTCAACAAAATCAACACTTCACTGGCATACACGGTGCGTACATGCTCACACACATTTAAATTGCACCTTGACTATTCAAGCATGACTGAGCAGTGTATCTTGCCTCTTTTTTTTTTGTATACTACAGCTCCACCTTGTGGACATTATTTTCAAGTCAACACAAATGTCTGTACTGGATTATATTGCAATGTGAATCAGAAACATACGTGCTAATATACTCTATTTATACTTACATCAACCAAATATTATATTTATGCATATAATTGTAGTGGATATGAAAAGTCTACACACCCCTATTTAAAAGGCAAGTTTTTGTAATTTAGAAAACTGATACAAAGATAACTTTCTCATTCAACAGAGGCATTATGAGCAACTGTTAATGTTAAAGGGAACTGTTGTGTTTTGCAGGATGACTCTTATAAGCACTACTCTGTCATTGGGCTGCTGGACATTTATGGTTTTGAAGTCTTCCAGCATAACAGGTAAATAACTAATTACCTGGACTCAATTAATGATAATATTAATATATTATGTACTGTAGGTCAACTGATTTATGGTTAAGTGTAGCAAGCAGTGATGATCTTAAGCTTTCTCGTGGCTTGTCTGTATGTTGATGTTGAGCAGATTGAAGGATTAGGTCCTCATGATGTGGTAACAGCATGATTTACCATTGCAAGTTTTAAAGGGGAACTCAAATCCAACATTTTATATATATTTTCCACAGGCACAATATTAATCAGAATATCATGTTTAGAGTAATAAAAATGTTCACATTTTCCCGACTTGAGTTGATGATGCTGTTATGTTTCAGCTTTGAGCAGTTCTGCATCAACTACTGTAATGAAAAGTTGCAGCAGCTCTTCATTGAGCTTACGCTCAAGTCGGAGCAGGAGGAGTATGAAGCCGAAGGCATCACGGTCAGTCCGCTTTTACACACACGCATTCATGAAAGCAAAAAAAAGGAAAATATTATTCCCTTTTATTATTATTATTAATATTCTTAGAGGAAACACCACAAGGAAACATGGGCTCATCTTGGGTGTTTTTACAGCTATTCAATTGGGTAGATAAAAACAAAAGGACACTTTTAAAATGTTTGCTTTCATTTGTGTTTACTTCATGTATGCTTTTTGGTATGCATTTTATGAACAAAGCTGGTTTTTGGGTTTAGTTGAAGGAAACAACATGGATTCACCCTTAATAGGCTTAATAGGCTGTCACATATAATTTGTATGGCTTTTTCTCCTAAGACCATATGAGGCAAATGTAGGTTAGTGACCTGACAAATTATTGTCAGGCACATTTAAATCACATTTTGTCAGACAGGCCTCTTAAATTACTTTTTTTTTCAAATCTTGCTCAACAATGTTTTTTCTTTCTAGTGGGAACCGGTGCAGTACTTCAACAACAAGATCATCTGTGACCTGGTGGAGGAAAAGTTTAAAGGCATCATATCCATTCTGGTGAGAAATTCATAGCTCGTTTATTACCTTACCCAGAAGGCTATGTTTTGTTTGTTTTTTAGCCCGATTAAAAATTGATGTTGACAATCTCAAGTCATTTGGTTTGGTCAATGATTATTGAAGCAGATCTGAGCGTGGCAAACACAAACACCCCTGTTACTACATCGACAGATTTGCCAAACACAAAATATTTGCATCTAATCAGAATTCAACTTTGTCATCCAATGTTAATCGTTGCACGACATCTCAGCTTTTACTGTTTATCTTTGACATGGTAGTGCTTCCGTGTTGTAGCTATCGCTTGACAATGGCCAATATTGATCCAGCCGTGACAGAGTCAGAGAAACTTTATATGAAAATGGTTTATTCAAATTTGCCCTACTTTTACGTCACATGGCACTATCATAATACAATTTGGAATGGCTCATTCTCAATTATTTGGAAATAGACATCTTACAGAATTTAGTTGAATGCGTAATTTCACATGACTTCATAAATACTTATATTTATAAACCTATAGATAAACCTTTCACTGATATGGGGTCTGATTCCAATTTTAATCGCTTAATACTTTTCTTTCAATCCTGCCACAGGATGAAGAGTGTCTGAGACCTGGAGATGCCAGTGACATCACCTTCCTAGAGAAGCTGGAGAACACCGTTGGGGGCCATCCACACTTTGTCACGTCAGTTCTATTTCTAACACAGCATCACTGATGTTTACATACGTGATCTTATTGTGGTTCACTATTTGCTTTTTGAATATTGCGGCAGACCTGTTAAGGCATGTTGAGTTTGTGTGTATGGACATTATGTGCTTTCCTTGCAGTCACAAGCTTGCTGATGGAAAGACGCGGAAGATAATGGGTCGTGATGAATTCCGACTGCTGCATTATGCTGGAGAGGTCAACTACAATGTCAATGGTACGTACACTGCTCACAAAAAGTTAGCTTCTAGGTTAAAGTCCCAGATGATCCCAAAATGTGGACTAATGTGATTTTAAAGTGATGCATTCAAGTCCAACTGAAACATTCAAAAATAAGTGTAGAACTTCCCATAGTCACCTACACAATTGTACTGTTTGGACAAAATAATCAGTTGTGGAAAAAAAAAAAATTAAACCTAAATAAGATTTTGGTGTGAGGTGAAAAACAATGTGTTTATAAAAACTATTGTATGTTTATATGAGTTGACGGTTTGACACAAAAGAGACTTCAAGTAAAATATGTGAAATGGGTAAGTGGAAAAATTGTACTTGGTTAGTGCATGATGTATCCAAATTGAAATGAATCCTGTCTCCAGGTTTTCTGGACAAGAACAATGACCTGCTCTTTAGGAACCTAAAAGAGGTGAGACTAATTGACACAGCTCAAGATTGTCATTAGAAGGTTTGTGTTTGATGCGGTATGTGAACATTCCATTTCCATTTGAAGGTTATGTGCATGTCTGAGAACAAGATTCTGAACCAGTGTTTCAACAGAGATGAGCTGAGTGACAAGAAACGTCCAGACACGGTAATATGTGCCTCATTCTCATGCGTCCCAACATATTTTCCCAACGCAAAACAAACAGACATGTGTTCCCTCAGTGTTGAGTGGGCAGTGTGATGGGGATTCTCTGCTGCTGCCCACTCACTGAGGAATGGCCTTCACATGCACCCACACTGGTTGTGCTGTCACTGGCTAGTGAGGGAAGAGTCCTTCTCCTCAACGACAGCCAATGTTCACTCACTCCGTCACCACTTGCCTCCACTCCTCCTTTTTGAACGTCAGCATCGATCCCCCAGTGTGGACCCATGCGGCTTCAATTTGCGCTTTCATCCTTTTTCATCAGCTTTTTAAGCTGCATTGGATCTGCCGTCTTCATCCGTTTTCTGTCTTGTTTTTGTCTGCCTTACCAGGCAGCAACCCAGTTCAAGGCCAGTCTGGCAAAACTCATGGAGATCCTCATGTCCAAGGAACCGTCATATGTTCGCTGCATCAAGCCCAATGACTCCAAGCAAGCAAGTATGAAGTCTTGTTTTATTTTTATTTTTTTCTCATCAAGTGAACAATTGGGTTTTATGTTGGACTCTAATACATTTGATCAAGTGAGAAGCTTCAAAAGTATTATGTCAGCTTCACGTAACCACTCTTGTAAACACAGCCAAAGCAGCTTAGCAGCTTCCACAAGCTAATATTTTCTACGTAGACGTCATTTTAATCCTGTTCTTGCTGATTCCAAGGAAAGCACTTGGTTTATCGCCACGTCACTGGCTACAGCGTAAACTCGTTCGTATACTGCGCTGGCCTTTGTTTGCCCCTACAGTTGTCCTTTTGTTAGTTCACACTGTTTCTCTTTGTCACTCCTACTGCTCACTCATTTTATCCAACAAACTATACATTTTTCTCAGGCTATTGTGACCCGACTCTAAACTTTCTACCCCCTCCTCTTGTTGCCAGGTCGCTTTGACGATGTTCTGATCCGTCACCAGGTCAAGTATCTGGGACTGATGGAGAATCTGAGAGTGAGGCGAGCCGGCTTTGCTTACAGACGACGCTATGAGGTTTTCTTGCAGAGGTGATCAGAATATATTTGATCCCATCATTAAGATACAATTCATTCATGTCATACAATACTCACGTGTTGGACCCACTGGCCAAAGCTCAGTCATCTATTGTGAGTGCTAATTTGAACAGAGTTGATAATCCTCTTTAAACCTGACAAGAATCACTGAAAAACAGTTTTTAGCCTGCTCGGTCCATGAACAGGGATTGGCAAATGTAAAGTGTCTGTAAAGCAAATATTTGATACAGTAAGCTTCGTGTACTTTCAACCAGCCCTCTTTTGTTTGCCATTTTTCTAATTACAAATCATTCTGTCTAAAATATTAAACCCTCATTGATGTTTCGGCTTTTTAAATGAATTGTTGTATTTCATTTAGGTACAAGTCCCTGTGCCCAGAGACTTGGCCAAACTGGAAGGGCAAATTGTCAGATGGAGTTGCTGTGTTGGTCAAGCATCTGGGCTACAAGCCCGAGGAATACAAGCTGGGCAGGTCATTAACACACACTGGCACACATGTATATATAATGTATTAATATACTGAATGATTTTTTATAAATAAACTCCACTTTGCAGATCAAAACTTTTCATCCGTTTTCCAAAGACCTTATTTGCCACTGAGGAGGCCCTCGAGACCAGAAAGCATAGTCTCGGTGAGAGAGAGTCCATTGCTGATGATACACCACAGTCACTTTCACAATATACGCAAAATACTATTGAAGTTCTTCAAAGCTTTGACTTGCATACAATAATTGTTTCGAATAATTTTTCACTTCTTTTTACTCCTCCAGCTACCATATTGCAGTCAGAATGGAGGGGCTACAGCCAGCGGTCCAAGTACCAAAAACTTAGAACTTCAGGTAAGGAATAGATAACCTACTGTTTCCTTCTTCTGGTTTATTGAACATCTGTGGAATAATGTTTTTCAGTTATTGCCATTCAAGCATGGTGGAGGGGGATCTTAGCCAGGAGGAGGGCCAAACGCAGGCGACAGGCTGCTGACACTATCCGCAGGTACACAAAGACGAGAAAGCATTTTTATTCATTTCAACTGTGAAAATCTGGTAAATCAAGTGTTTTAAAATTTCTTTTCATCACACCCAGGTTCATCAAAGGCTTCATTTACCGACACAAGGAGCGCTGTCCGGAGAATGAGTATTTCCTGGATTACGTGCGCTATTCCTTCCTCATGAATTTACGCAGAAACCTGCCAAAGAACGTTCTGGACAAAAGCTGGCCGACGCCACCAGCAGCTCTTACAGAGGTAAGAATTACACACACATTTCTCAAACATGGTGAAACACTAGATTTGAATATATATAATAAAATGAACTCGAAAGTTCATTTGTAATATTAACTGACAAAAGCATTCTCGTTTTTTTTTTTTATTTGATTAAGATTTTTTTTTAAATTGTAGTTGTTATATTAGCTTTCATTAACTATTAATGTCCTGTGATTAAAATAAAGGCATGGAAATTAAAGCATGTTTTTTTTTTATCTTCTTCATCGATTAATCGGCAAAATAATCAACAGATTAATCAACTATTCACATAATCATTAGTTACAACCCTAGTTAATATAGTTAATTTATATTTTCTTCACTAACAGATCATTGATCACTATAATCATTGGTTTCCAAAGTAAAAGCAAATGTTTTATTTCTATTCAATAATATTATAAGTCTCCTTTCATGGAGGATGACAGAGATAAGAGAATATTTAGAGATGACAAGTTGAAATTCAAACGGTTTGGACAATTTTAAATTGAAAAAAACGTATCTAAACAATTAACTGATTAGCAAAAATCATTGATTGATGTAGTAATTGATTACTTGTCGATTAATCGATTATCATTGCATTTCTAATAATAACCTTGGACACGACTATCTGTGTTTTTAGGCATCTGAACATTTGCGCAAGCTCTGCATGCAGAACATGGTTTGGATCTACTGCAAGAAGATTAGCCCTGAATGGAAACACCAGGTGATGTTTTTTGAGTCAGATTTCACATTGTCCCCCATCGTGTGTCTTTTAATATTTGACCAACCGCTTTATTTTTCAATGCTATATGGCTAGATGGAGCAAAAGGTGATCGCAAGTGAGATATTTAAGGAAAAAAAAGACAACTATCCACAAAGTGTGCCCAAACTGTTTGTCAGCACTAGACTGGGTAAGTATTTTCAAACAGACAAATTCACACGCTACAGAAAATGCTGACTCCTCAACTCTTCTCAGATGGTGAGAACATAAATCCCAAGGTCCTGCAGACACTAGGAAACGAAAAGTTGAAGGTTAGTTGAGTCCAGCTCCGTTCAGTTGATACGATTCCTTACTTCTTTCTTCTCTTATTTCCAGTATGCAGTGCCAGTCACTAAATACGACAGGAAGGGCTACAAGGCCCGTCCACGCCAGCTGCTTCTCACGGCAAACTGTGCCGTGATTGTAGAAGATGCCAAGCTCAAGCAACGCATTGACTACGATGCTCTGAAAGGTCAGAGGTCAACTCCCGAGCACACAGGTTTTTTTTAATCAACAGCCCCTTGTTCATTGAAATTTGCTGCGCAGGTATCTCAGTCAGCTCTCTCAGCGATGGTCTATTTGTTCTGCACGTGCCCAGTGATGACAACAAACAGAAGGTAGTGCTTGTGCAAGCACTGGACTCAGTTTGTTTTGCTTAACACAATACCTTCATATTTGGGTTTAAATTCCACAGGGAGATGTGGTTCTACAAAGCGACCACGTGATTGAGACCTTGACCAAGATTGCCATATGTGCTGACAAAGTAAACAGCATCAACATCAACCAGGGCAGGTAAGAAGTATCTGTGATCGGTGAGACCAGACGTTACATCATCGTCAGTATTTATCCTTACACAGTGATAAAGTGATGTTTACATTTTGTTCTTAACTCAGAAGAGACAAAATGCTGTTGGTTGGGCTGTTTGTTAACATAATAAGAATTTTGTCTCCGGAAAATGTAAATGGATTATAAAGCCATCTGCAATGTTTGGGGAAAATTGCATTCATTTATTCAATACAGTCAACCCTTGCGTGTTGGCCACGCACGTTCTTGCAGAGTTGCACATCACATGTCCACAATTCAAGAGTGTTGGGAAATTATTTGGCACATGCTAACATCTCTGTTGAGAAATCTGGGTTGAGTAAAACATCAATCAATAATTGATTTCATTGATGACAGACAACACAGAGCGAGCTATCGCTGTCCAGAAAAAAGTTTACAGAGTTGAAGTTTGCAAAAGAGTTGCCTGTGTGTTGCACATTACTGTTGGCAAATTATTCTGTTGACAGATGAAAGCAGAGTCGGGTTGTTTGGATGGAAAGAAATCATGCCACGATTAATACTTTATCCCATCTGTGAAATATTTTGTTAGCGACAGGAAACATTTGCCTAAAACTCATCCAATTTTCAAATCCAAAGGCTCGCATATAGCTTGCACCACGATATTCAGTAAAAACGTGTTGTTGTTCTTGTTGTGGCGTTACTTATTTGCGTTGTTGTCTTAACGTACCAAATTGTGTTTGTGCTTTCCTTCTAGTATAAAATTCACAGTGGGCCAAGGAAAAGAGGGGTTCATTGACTTCATACCTGGATCAGAGCTACTGGTGGCCAAGGCTAAGAATGGGCACCTATCTGTGGTGAGTGGTCAAATTCCCTATTTTTGAAGAATACAATCAAACTATCTTCATTCTGGGTGCCATCTTGAAGATCTTTGTATTGAATATGCAAAATAGTTGTGGCCAGTATTTGCCGTATTGCCACAAAGCCATTACGATTTATTGTACAGTCAACCCTGCAGATGGATTTTTGTTTGCTGAAAAACGTGTCTATCGTAAAAAAAAATGCTCTGTCTCCATCTGGTGGCATCTTTGTGCCAGGAACATCTATTGGCAATTAGACGAATTTATGTTATTCACGGCTGCGAAACGCTTGTAAAAAGAGAGCTCCCACCCCCGTGACTTCTTTATTCCTCTTTAAGTGCAATTTTGTCTGAATCTGATTGTGAGCTAACTAAAATTCAGCTTAGTTTCTAAATAGTGTTTACTACCTGGCACCAAACTAGTTGATGAAAGTCATTTTCACTCCTTGACAACATCAGAATGGAAAAGTTGATGTCACTTCTGGGTTGTCCACTTGATGTGACCTTTGTCTCGACTACATTTCTTTCAGACGGCTCCAAGATTGAACTCCAGATGATGATCCAGATCCTCTGATATTGAATGCACACACACAGACACAAACACATACACGCGCACACACAGACGCAATGTACTCTTCTATCTTTGAATCACTTGACCTCAAGCCCTCCTCTGCTTTAGCCAATCAGGTGCCAGCTTATCATCACGTTGTGGGGGCGTTGGCTTCCAATTTCAAGATAAACGATCCAGCAATACTAATTGATATATTTATGTTTATATGTTCTATTTTGAGGGGGTTAATATTGTTGGAATAATGTCATTTTAGAAGTAGGGCCGAGGAATATCATCTATGTGTTTTTCTAGTAACGTTTGTGTTTATAAGTGATTTATTTGGGAACAGAAGCAAACAACGAGAGAAGAAAAGGGGTCATCGTGGAGAAATCAGGATGTTATATATTTTTCCTGCTTTTTCTTTTATTACTCTCTTGTCAGTGGTTTTCATAGTAGGTTTGAAAGTCTGATTTTGCATGTGGACAAAGAGTTGAAGGGATTGGTAAACAACTCCAATAACAGGCAGTTAGCTTTGAGTAATGGACATACTACTGTACTCGTCATGTGTACTACTTTTAAACAAAAGGAGCAGCAAATGAAAAACTTTTAATGTGTGTGAAGAAGAGGGGAGCCGGACGCTCAGGGGATTGTCAGACAGCTGTTTCTCACCTTGTGCTTGTCCCTTTCCCATTAACTAATATATTTGTAATGACAATGTGTCAGCATTGCTCACTCTGGTGAATGGCACCTCCTCCAGCCTTCCCAACGCCTTCTCTGCTTCGATTCTTGTGCCTCTTCTCTAATTTGTATAACCTGACTGGTCTTTGTAGCTTGTGACGGGTTTACAGCTACTCTTGTGTTTTATGCCGCTGTGCCTCTAAAAGACAAAAACTCACAATTTATAGCTGTTCATTGAAAATGTGTGTGGGTTTTATGTTAGGTGGCTAATTCAAGCTGAAATTGACGTAAAGGCCGAATGATTTTAAGCCACTTCACTTCGGCTTATTTAATGTTAACTTTGTGTTGTTTTGTTGCTGTTTAATTGGCTTGGAAATTATCATTACTGTCAGATGGCTTTTGCATAATGCCCACAATTTTGTGTTCAAACCAGCATGTCACCAGCAATATTGTAACTTTAAGCCCAACGTTTTTTCATCCAGGGCCACAATTCAAGGTTCAAGGGAATTTTAATTTGAACAATAATGAAAAATTAGGCGTGGGCTGATGAGATAACAGCGCAAAACCGGTATCATGGTTTTAAAATTACATCTCTAAAATGACCTTATTTGTAATATATAGGTAAGTAAAGACAACATTTTGTCACATTTTGAACACAGTGTCTTTTATTTTTTAAACAGAATAGAGAATATTTATACTTTAAGAAACTTTTATCATATATATATACACTCCTCGACTTTTTAAAACCATGGTAAACAGGTAATTGACCTATGCTTAATAAAAAAAAAAAACTAAATTATTTCATTTTAGCATTTGATGAAAACTTCCATGTCCATAATATTCACACTCCATCAATTCAGGCAAGTCGAATGATTTCCGATATCCTAAAAGTCACTGCAAACCTTTAGAAGGATGACATAAATTAAATGGAGGATTACGAATAAATCAAGTGTAAGAATAATAGAACAATGAAATTTATATATTTTTAATATGTCTAATAAAACTGGTGACTGACTGTGGTTGACCTGCATGACCACTCATGACATGCGCTGTGAGCGATTGGAGATCATTTAAAATGTAGCCTGTGTGTAAATAATTTTGGGCTTAACTGTAAACAGGGCCTGACTTTTATATAGACTGAGGTCCCACACATAAATATTTACACGTATACAGAAAATATTCTAATATATACTGTATGTAGCAGCAATTCCTATGATAGAGCAGTTATGAAAATTGATGTGTAATTGAAACTCAGCCAAATCCCGGTTGCCGGGGAGAAGCTTTGAACCTCATTTCCAAAGGGTCCCTCAAATGGTTCCCAATGGTTGTTTTTGCAAACTTCACTCTGAGGCGGGTGCAATATGCCAAGACTGCTGCTTCACTTAAAAGCCAAAGAACCATTTTGATCATTATCTGTTGTATAATTTTGAATCGTTCTTGTTAATTGTTTTGATCTGATTTGATTTCAGGAGGGAGACTTGTACAGTTTGTGTTCTGCTATAAATGAAATGTCCAAGCCGAGTTTGATGATTTAAAAACATTTTGGGGGGCAAAATTCATATAATTGCTGAATGTGGCTTGTTGCATAGCAATATTAAGAGACTTATGACTCGTACAACCTTTTCTGTTAAGTCTGCCAGAGCAACATTTTATTGTTGTTTTACTATTTTGAAAAAACGCCTTGTGATAATTGATACCAAATCCTAATGTTTTTTTTTTGAAGATACACTTTGTCAGCTCTATTACAGTATGATCTAATCTAATGTATAATTATGCCAGCACACTAAGAAACATACCATACTAAAGATGTGTTGAATAAATTTGACATGTACAGAAAAAAACAAACTCATTCTTTTGTCATCCATTTGTGCATACATGTGAAATTTCTGGCAAGCAAAATAGATGAGCGGTGAGATTGGAATTGAAATTATTTTAATTCAAAAATAAAATAATTGAAATTATCCGTAGGTTTGAATGATTGCTTTTGTCGTTAGCCCTTTGATTATTTTTTTTTTATCAATAAAAGGTAGCGTGGTTTTTATGGTTGGTGAGTTTTCTAATTAAAAAAAAATCCTCAATAACCTTGAGAGTCGTTGAGATTACATGAAAATCATTACAGAACTGTTCCACATTTCTATAAATTAGAAAGTTAAATCCCCAGCAGATACCACAAGAATTCTAGCTCTGCCCCTCCATTTCTAACAGAGCCTTGTCATTTTATTATAGCCATTATTTACAACATGTGAAATGACTGACCCCGATAACAAATGCAGCTTTCAATATTTCTGCAACTCAAATGATACTTTCTATATCAGTCGGGGAAGATGTTACCCCACTAATGTTATTGCAGCAGGATGTCGGCTGATTGGTTCTGATGTACCTCGCCCCCGTCCAAATTCAGCATGAGTAACCTCCAGCCCACCTTTGTCCAAAATTTACAAGTACATACAGTAATGGATTAGAATGGGCGCTAGGTGTCGCCCTACAAAAGTCTCAAGACTGGCAAAGCGTCCACATTCACGTCCTTCTTAGAAGTTCAACTTCGGTGTGACATTTCGAGTCAAACGTGAGTCCATTTATAACACACGTGCACATGCAAGTGCTCGTGTATCTATCTTATACTCCTTATGTGATGAACAAAAGTTCATTAACCTTCAGGTAACCTTAAAGTATCAACGGTAGCCATTATTTTCTTTTTAAGATGGTTTGAATACACTCAAGTGTCATGTGTTCGTTTTAATGGCTTTACACCTCTGAATAAACTTAAGACATCTGCAAACTTGTAAATTTTCTTTATTTTGGCCTTAAGGCTGAGGAAGATTGATTTTTATTGTTTAAGCTACTGGCAACGTAACGCCCAAATGTAAATATCGTAATTTGGAACATGCATCTGCAGGGAAAGAAATAGTCAACAGATGGCAAGTATTCCTTGTCAAGCTATCCAAGAGCCTCATAATTACGTGATAGGTGAAGTTTAATGCACTGTATGAATAGCAGTATAAAAGGATTTTCTACAGCTATCAAGTGATGTTTTTGTTTACTCCAACGTCTTTTTCTAGCAAGACTACAGCTGAGGAACAAAGCACGTGGAGGACTAGCGCTCTCTGATTGGCTGAGGTTTTCCTCTAGCACAGCCCTCCTCCAATAGGAAGGCGATGTTGTTTGTGCATCGTCTCTGCGACCGCTATATAATGTCTGCAATGACAAGGGAATGGAGAAACTCGCTAAAAGAACGACCACACGTTCTACGTGTTAACTTTGAGCTCGACCAGATCGTTGACAGACGTCTGGACGCAAAGAGGCGAATTGGACTGAACACCGCGGACTGTCTTTGTCCCTGAAGCCGCATACACTCAGGTGGGTCGCCGCAACCAAAGATGCTCTGACTCACTCACCGCATCTGACTACAAAGAGGCTGCAAAAGAGTTTGCCTATTTTCTCGAACATTCCACTCTGATGTATGATAGCAAATATAAAGTACAATGAGCCTCGTATTTTGTTTGCTATTCGGCGAAGAATAATGGCACTAATAATTACATTAAGGTTTAGCCAATTCTCTCTTTATATTGTCATACTATTTTGACAATCGAATATGTTTTATGCTATAACGTGGAATGGGAGTGGAATTTCTTCACGTTCTTTTATTTTATTTCTATTTGGCAGCGTTGGCTACTTTTCCTCTACAGTTGTTGTTCCGAACAGCTGAGCGCTACTTAGTAATGTACTGATAAGTACACCAAGTACTCCAAATTACATTGGATAAATCCGGTTAGTAATATAGTTATAGAAATAAAAGCTCTAATTACGTGAATGGAAAATTATTGAATGATAGTATCGTCCTTTACTAGTCCTTGTGTGTTTTTAAAACAATTAAACATAAACGGCATCGTATGTCATATATATATAGTTGTCATTTTAAATGTACAAAATGTAAAAAAATCAAATAAAAAGTTTTATTTTGTAAGCGGAAGCTTAGTGTACTTGTTCACCGGACACTTGGCCGCTTTTTAAAGCGCGGTGCAAGAGACGCAAATAGTGTGAGGAGGGGCGGACATGCAGTCCAGTTCTGACCAGTTTTGGGGGTTCTGAGTCTGACTTTGTCTTTATTGTCGTCGTCATGTTGGTGTTCATATTGTGACTTACTCCGAAACAACACCAATGCATTCTAAAATATCTAGTACGACAGACGAGGCTATACTTAGGCTTAGTGATGATTGACGGAAGTTTGCGTGGATGCAGAACAAAACATTAAAGGGGAAATCTAACAACATGTAGTTTTTTTTTTTTATATGTGCAAATGTGTGAGGCAACAATTTTCTGTTACCTTCGTAAATTCAAACATGCCGTTTCAGCTCGATAACTAAAACGTATGTGATTTATTCACAAAGGTAGCTGGAGATTTTTTTTGTGTTGATGTTTTTTATTTTTATTTATTTTGACGTGCACATTGTCCTCGTTTAAGTGTTTACATCTTTTTCATCATATACAATACCAATAAGGACATTTCAAGATCCCCGAATAAACAATCTCGCGCCGTGCTGGTTCAAACCGGATAAAACTGGTGTTGCGTTCATGTGCTATCGTTTTTTTCATAGTCAAGAATTGAGGATCTAAATTAAAAACGGTCTTTGTCAAAATAGAAAACGTCCAATTCGATATACCTTTCAGTTTTAAGATCATGTATCAAATTAATTCGTGTTAAATACATTGTCGTGACGAAGAATTGTCGTAAAAAGGCAATTGTCTAGCCTTTTAAAATTCCGACAGTATTTTTAAACCATATTAGGTGATTTTAGATGTTGCATTATATCTACAATAGTTTTAAAAAATATATATTTACGATTAAAAATATATCTGGGGAAAGTCTATCTTGAATCAGAACAATTTGTACTTCCTATTAGATGTTTGCAGCATCCTCACGTGCGGCTGCTACGTTTACTATGTAAATTGTAACCAATAGACGAAGAGCTATTGTCACCACGCTCCAATCAGATGTCTTAAGGGTGGGGCGTCTCTCTGTGCGCGGATGGGGGTTGACACGCCCACAGCGCTCAGCTGTTCTTCCCTTGTCTGTACATCAGCTTGAGGAAGGAACAAAAGCACAAGGATGCGTCCCTGCCATTTTCTCCAAGTACTTTTACTATTCAGTCCCACGGCTTCTTAAAACAGACTGCATTTTAAGTTATGTCAGGGATGACAATTTTCCAACACGTACGTGCACCCATAACTATTATAATATTCAATGAGCCTTTTTAAATAAAAGTATCAACAACATTCGTTTTAATTTGTCCCCCCCCCCCCCCCTCAACTTTTTTAATCATCCAGGTGTTATAGCCTCCCTTCCTCCTCTCCTGTCAGACAAGTGAAGCACCCCCACTTTGGTTGCGATGGCTCCTACCTTGGCCACGGCCTTTAGCCGCCGTTGGTGGATGGCGGTGACGGCGGTCATCGAGAACCTGCTTTTCTCTGCTGTGCTCCTGGGTTGGGGATCCCTGCTCATCATGCTCAAGTCAGAGGGCTTCTATTCCTACCTCTGCAAAGCACCAGGTAATCTTAATTTTGTGTTACAAAAAGTATCAAATCTCCCGATTGTTTCAACATCATGAACAAAAGTCTACATTTAGGAAATAAAAGTTTCATAACGGAAATAGTTTGAGCCTGGCACAAATGAATATATGGATGAGTGTTTCTCTGCAAAACCCTCTCAGAAGCAGCATGAGTGAACCCAAACCATGTCTATTTGAATATAATGTGTGATTTTTATCATGTGACAGAGTGACACAAAAGTGGGTTTAAGTACATACTGGCCTTTTTACCACACTATTTTTAGACCACCCTCTCCTGTGATAAACAGGATGTGTGACCACACCTTGAGTGTCTTTAGAGACCCTACTGAATGGTGCTTTTGCTGAGTGTTGAAAACTAAGCACACACAACGACTGGTTGTTTTTAGGGGTAAGTTGAGGATTCTTTGGAAAAAAAAATAATTTGATGACCAAGCTCAAAATTTCAGAAGATTTAGCATTCGCACCAACTCTAAAACTGCAGTTGGCTCAGATTAACGTTTTTGGCGGATTCTTTCCTCGCCCTTTCGCGGTCACACGTGTGCGGGAGAGGTCCTCCATAAAAAAGAAAAAAAACGTGTTTGCTATTCATTGTACCATGCAGAAATGTAGGCCAGATAAAGTAAGTCAACAAAAGGCTGCAGGAATGATTCATCGTCTTTAGACATTTGGGAATTACTTGCTTTGCCGATCAGTTGTTTTTGAAGTTACACTGAATGAGGCCATTCATTCTCGCAGCCATGGTTTTGTCCTTGTAGGAGGAACTGATGAAAGTAGGGTGCTCATTTGTAAATATGTATGGTCTGGACTAAGAGACTGCACATTGTCATCATTGTGTAAAAGAATCATCCCAGTGTGTCTGTGTTAAAGTTCACAGTATTCATTGCTGACTTATTTGAATGGATTTATTTCAGGTAATCAACCTGAATGGATTATTCATTCTTAGTTAATGACCTTTGTTACCCCTATGACCTTCCTAACAGCCTTTAATCCGATGCTTTTCCCTTTAAAAAATAATCAGGTCAGGAAGAACCACTTTTTATCTCGAGTCTCACTATAGTCACCGTATCTTGTTGTCCTCCTGAGAATTTGGCAAACACAAGTTCCCCACACCCAAGACAGAAACAAAGGGGAGTGAGGTTCACTTGTGTATCATGTTGCCATCAAAACTGTTTTCATGTAATCCCATCATATTTGCACAGGAATGTTTAGATATTCACGGAGCAAAGCCTCTGTTCAATGCCAAAAATATCAACTGCCACCTCGATTATTTTAATACACTGATGTGCAGGTTGATGGTAAACACGTTGGATACAGTGGAACCCCCAAAGGTGAACACCCAAGGTCGTTAACATTTTAACTTGTATGGCAGCCAAGAATGTAAAATTGCTTTTTAAGACACAGCCAGTATTGCTAAGGTTTTGAAATTTGACTGGAAGCGATTGTGTTTGGTTATGGAACTTCCACTGTCGGATTCACAGTTCAAGAATGTATCTGAATGGTAAAGATATAAACTGGAATTTCCTTTCTATGGCTTAAACAGTTCATTTCTTCTTGGGAGGGGGGGTTGTTTTTCCTGATAGAGCATTGAAGGGAGGGGATTTTGTCGTCATCAGAAAGCCAACTTGAAGGGAACTGCTAATTATATGGATAAACTATGATTTTATTTTCATAGGTTCCAGATCACCCTAATTTTAAAGATACAATTAAGAAGGTAAATGAGATGTGCTCATTCAGTGCAAAATACCGCTCCAAGAACTATTTAACAGCGTAGCACAAATGAGGGTGCAAAACTACATGAAGTAAAAAACACATTCACCAAACTAGGTCAAGAGGATTCCAATTGGCTTAAAATCAGCATAGATGTTTTACCTGAAATTTCAACACGTGACATTTGCTTTCCTAAAACATGACCATAGATGCAAAAACAAAAGTCATGTGCAAAAAGCTTTAAATAATAGAACAGTCACAAAACTGAGAGCAGTATCAAAATTGTCTAACCAAAGAATTTCCTCTGGCATAAACCGTCCACATCATCCAAAGTGGAAAATGAATGAAAATAAGTACAGTTATTTTTTAAAATGTGTATATTTTATCCAACTAGTTCATTTTTCTTCTGCAAATCATACAAACTGCATAGACTTGGCCGTGGCTTCACAGCATGAAGGTGAAAAAACCCACACAGGAGCGGTTGTTCAAAACCTGTTTATTTTTTAACCACTGTTTAAGTGTATTTAACCAACAGTTAGTTTGAATGGAACATGGAGAAAATGAGGAATATATTGGCACTAACCAGTGACCACATGATTAACTTTGATGATGCCTTTAACTAACAACTATGATTTGAGCAAATAATCGTGTTTTGAACAACCAGGGCCCTGATGACTCAGTCATTTTATTCCCCTGTCCCTCATGACGAATAAAGTACAAAACTGCTGAGTCCTTCTGTTTTGTTTTGACGACAGTTTGAGTCCAAGCAGATCGAGGTGAACGAGTTGTTTTTCTACGTCAGCCCTTGCTGGTTGGCGCACCAGTCTGTTGATGCTGTCCAGTAGGGCAGATGAACAAAAATAGAGCACACGTGTTGAGTGTTGATTCCACTACTGGGAAGCAGGCGGGCGGGTGGCTGGGCATGCAGAGGTTTACCATTCTTGGAGCTTGTTGACTCGGGACGTGCTGTTACTTCGGTGGTCTGTTTACGTGACCGTTGGATCACTTGGCATTTTTGATCAGCAGCACAGCTTTCAAGAGAAGGAGGAAGAATGGATTGAATGATAATATAAGACAAGAGATGGCTATGGACAGAAATTGAAGCGAAAAGGATGATAATTACTATTATTTTGACAGACTGCCAATACAATATCAACACATTAAATAAAATATTCATTCCGATGTCTCACCTTTTAATTTTCTCTTCATCCAGAGAGCAACAGCTCCAACTTGACTCTCGCCAATACGTCCGACGCCGAGACGTCCGATGTCGAGGAGTACCTGGAGATGAATGGCTGGCAAATCTGCAAGGACCAAGATGAGATGCTGAACCTGGCCTTCACAGTGGGCTCCTTCCTGCTGTCCGCCATCACCCTTCCCATGGGCATCGTCATGGACAAATACGGGCCGCGAAAGCTGCGACTTCTGGGAAGGTGAGTCGAGACACGACCTTGTTCACTGAGTGTCTATTTGACATGTTCACATGCAATGACTTTGATTTTCCAGTGGCTGCTTTGCTTTCTCCTGCCTCCTCATCGCCTATGGAGCCAGCGATCCCAACAGTATGTACAAGCGCTTACGCCAACTGTCAATCCCAGTTGACATCTACCTTCTATGGTGACTTGACAACTGTCTGGACCATTGATTGGTTTTCTTTTGCAGATCTGTCCATGCTGATCTTCTTTGCCTTGGCCATAAATGGATTCGGAGGCATGTGCATGACTTTCACTTCTCTGACGGTAAGATCACTTCTATGATTTCTTATTTATTAAACTTCAGGAAGATTGGACGGGTAATGAAGTCAAAGCAAAATGCCAAATAGAACCACCAGTCTAAATTTATCGCTACCAAGGACTTTGTGTTTTCATCAGAATGGAGACATTTGTCTGACAATACAAATTTTTGAATGGTGTCTAACTATTTGCCTGACCTTAAAGAAATTCATACCGTAATTTTTCGAGAATAACAAACACTCAGTTGTAATGCGCAAACTGAAAATAGCCCTTCAAATTCTGATTTTCCTTTGCATTCATAGGAATGGACTACACTCTCCTAATTTTAATTTAGCTACTCCGTAGGGCTGAGGGGGAAAAAAAAAAAAACAGAACTCGCATATGCAAACCAAAACAGATCACCATGTAATCTCCTCCTTGAAGATACACAGCTGCTGTATCCTTGGCCATTTTTCACTCCGACATTTGCAGACGACAGTACATCCAACAGGGAACTGTATTCACAAACTATTAGCATTCTCTACTGGTGGAAAATTGATACTGCAGTCACGCTTTGGGCACTTGGTGAAAAAAATGCAGTTTCTTCCCTAAACAAATATACACTTACACAATTTTGCCTTAGTTTTTTTTTGTTTTTGCAACAAAAAAATTTTTCTCCTCGAGAAATGATGGTACACAGCAAATGCCTATGCAGTATGTACTTATACATGGGCATCGTCTAAGAGTGTACTCTGAGTGGTGGTGGTGCCGCTGAAGCAAATGGAAGGATGGGAGTGGATGGATCAGAGAAGCCAGCGCGGTCAGAGTGAACCCATCAGTCAGATAAAAGTGTTGCATCACAGGAGAGGCCACAAGAGAGCCAGCGTAGAAAGAAGCACGTAATCTATTATTCACTGCAACTTGGCTGCTCTGTCTGGTGGCCAAAAAAAGAGCTTTGCTCATGACTATTTCATCGCTACTGTACATCATAGTTGTGCGTGTTGGTGATAAGCCACATTAATATTCCACTTTGCCGCTGAAGAGATAAACAGGAAGCCGCAAAGTTGGTGTGTATTTATACGCGTACATGCGTGTTCCCACCCACTCTTCATGTCTGCTGCTCAGGTTGCTCTGCAGGTTTTTACTACCCTCACTGGTCTGAGGTTGTTTTTGTTCATCTCCAATTACAGTTAGTCTGTTTGCAAGGCCAGACATGCTTCCAACGGTCATGACATCGTGTTGTGCATATGAGTGTGTACTTGTGTTTATGAGGCAACAGCCCAAGCTTTCAGCAAAGTGAGTTATAGCTCCCAGCCAGTTGTGTGTTTGGATTGGTTCATGCGTGGCATGTCAAGATTATTGGTTGTTTCCAGGAAAAGCAGGCAATGTCAAAACAACCCTGATGTTGCATATCACTTTTTATATCTTATGAAATGCAAAGGAGAGCCCTTCAAACCACGCTTATGAAGCCCGTAAAAATTCAGCTCCTCACTCACTCGCCTTTAGACCTCGTCTGCATTTCCATTGGTTCTTTGTCCTCTTTGTCTGAGCTTTCCTCACTTATTGTTCGGTGTGTCCTTCCCGGATGAGAAAACAGGGAGTCCTTGTCCGCCTCTAAACACACCTGAGAGAGTTTTGAGCATGTGTACTATCTGTGCATGCTGTACGAAACTCCCCCTGATTCTCTCCCTCGGCACGTGTCGGAGCACGTCTTGCTTCCTGACTTTGGTATCTCCACTCCGAGGCATTTCTCTGTCTCTATCTAATTATTCAAATGATAGTTTCGCTTACGCACGCGCCGTCTCCTTGATGGAGGTGGTGGGTGTGAGTTGCACACAGAGAACAGCTTGTGGTTTGTTTCTAGAGTGCCGCAGATGAAAGAAAATCTGTCGAAAGGACGAAAAGAGTTGCAAGGGCGAGTGGCAATTTGAGATGGGAGCTGGCAAGACAGAGCAGCAGTCGCTGAGATCAGCCTCGTGTGGATGAGACTTGGTGGATGGGTGCTACTTCGGCACGCACATAGGCCGCACCGCATTGGGTTATTGATGGAGGGACTACAAAAGTGGCCATTAGTTGCACTCAGGAGCATCCCTTGCGCTAAGATAAAAAAAAAAAAAAAGTGACACGCTTCTGGGATCGGCTTAAATCATGTCATCATTAAAATGTTAGACTCCCCGTTGGAGCGCAACGTGATGTTGGGGCGATAGCCTGTCTGCGGTGTGTCAGCTGTTGTTTGCTGATCTTCCAACTCGCTTGGCTGCACTTTATGATGGATGGAACGGAGACGTATGCTGTGTGTCAGGTCAGGACCGGTCTGAGCTGGTTCTCAATGGCGCATTGGCAAGCAGCAGAATTTCCACTGGCTGCAGCAAAGCCTCTTCCTTCTTTCGTTTCCCTCTTGGTTGCTCTTAAAAGGCTTCGCTCCTTGTTTTCTCTTTCAGCCTGCCTGCTGCTTGTTTGGTCATTTCCTCGTCAACTTGGGGATACACATGATGCGTCTTCTTTTTCCAAAGCTCAGCACACTCTTTTGTCCAGAGTTGCAAAATATGTGACGTCTGCAGTCATCGAAAATCGTGTCACGGAATGGCCACTTGCGCAATTCCAAAAAAGTTTCAATAATCCAGTCGAGTTCAGAGTAAATTTCAAAAAATATTTTTTCATGAAATGATTCAATTTCCTCACTTCATCATTGCTTTCATTCATTTTTAGACTTTCTTCATCATTTCTATCGCTAATTTTTGCAACTCTGGACAACCTGCCAAAATACCATTGGTGTGGTGATGAAGATTTTTCTAAATACCTGCGTGGTGGGGTGAGCCTCTTTATGTCCATCTGCACCTGACACTAACCAAACCCAGGCATCGAACCGTGATCTTATCTGCATGTGACTTTTTGGAAACTAATATAGACCTTACATGCCTGTCCAAACATTGAGTCCATCATTGTGTACACTTCCACTCTCTGCTTGGATACACTGACCTCAGAGCTAACAAAAGAGCTATTCAGGGAAGGTGGAAGAGTCATAGTTGGTGGATTGGTAGGCACGCTTATCTTTGCTGTCTCCATTTATTTGCAAGATTTATTTGTCTTACAAATGAGATTCATGCGCGTATTCAAGTGAAATGTAAACACAAGACAGGAGGGCTGGTTGATATGCTGACCAGGTGTTGATCTACTTGTACTGCGTGTTGCCATTCATCATTAGATTTCAATTGATTTAATTTTGTCAATGTGAAGGTTTCTGCTTTCCCCCCACAACTCTTGCACAACGTCAAGTACACTAGCAACAGTGAAAATCAATCACAACACAGTCGCAGCAAATTGTCACACAGTTTTACATGGCAAATTGTCACTTGTTGTTTTTCATTTCAATTTTACACATTAGAGTTTCTATTATTATTTTGTGATATAACTTTTTTTTAATGCAACCTCAAGGATGAACCTTTAATTTCACTGTACAGCACCACTTAGAATGATAAGTGGCTTTCTCATTATTATGCCAGCAAAAAAAACCAAAAAACATCACTCTGCACTACAGCTCAACATCTCCATTTCTTTTGTGATCCACACATCCAGTCGGCTAACCATGTGATTTTGGAAACAGTGGTCTCAGCACCTGACTTATGACGCACAACCACTACCCCCCACCCAAAAACCTCTTGTCGCCACCTTGTTTCTTTTACGGGCTGTAAATGAGATGAGGTGGCAAACGTGCTCTGTCACACATCACAAGGAGTTGAAGGTCTGGACATGCTCCAACAGAAACAGCCCCCCCCTCCGTTTTTTTTTTTTTTGCTCAGGCACTCCTCCACTCGTGATTTGGTTGTTTTTGCTTACTCCCTGACAAAAGACTGCCAGTGGCAATATCACTTCTTTGAAATGAAATCAACTACTTGTTTTCTCTCCATCCATCCATTTTCTGTACCGCTTTTCCTCACAAGGCCTATCTCAGCTGATTTTGGGCAGTAAATAGTAGGATACAGAGTTCAACTGTGAAATTTAAAATCAAATTAGCTGTTTTCCCACTTTGGCTGCATATATTTTTTTAGATGGTGATCTTTTTATGAGTCTCTGTTGGAATTGATTAAGTATAACCTATGTATAGTTATATTTGTGTGGCAAGAGTGTAAGGGGGCTCTTCTGGTTCATGTTTATTGAAATAAACACTTTATGACAATACATGCAAATTATTCCAGAAAGCATGTTGTGAAATATAAATACAAAGCACACAGCAGACCGGGTAGAGTTGTGACTAACAGGAAAACGAGGAACCAAGAGTGCCCGAGTGTCTTTTTTCTGAACTCGTTTATTTCCATGTGTTGGCCTTGATTATTCCTGCTGACCACCTCAAGTATGCTGAGCTGGACACATGCTGAGCAACTTTGTGTGTCCACCCCACTAAGTGGGTTAAAGGTCGTTGTGTGTCTTATCCCAGTATAAGTGGGTTGTCCTCAAACCAATCATAACTGCATTCCACAAATGAGTTTTATGGATATTCTTTATTTTAGAAGTGATGCGATGTGAAAAATCGCACCTCCGTGGTGAAAATAAACAACAGATGATAAAGAACGAATTTGTTCAAATGTTTTGACAGTGTCCTTCAAGGAGAGCTGTGCTTGTACCTGCATGTCCCTGCTGGCTTTTACGCGACAGCAGGAATGTGTTCCGACCTTTTGACACATTTGTTATGGACTTTTTCAAGAGGGCTGTTTACAGTGAGGCATATTTTGAAGAAGAACAGTGTGTGCAGAGGGCCATGATGCAGGGCAAAAGAACATCACTGTTGCATTTTAAATGGTGGTGGAAAAACACGGCTAGATTATTTTACAATGCATTGCATTTTTAATAGGGATGTGCCCTCCACTGGTCATCGATGTTAAGCGGCAGGATGTCGGCCAATGTGTTTATTGTGTGTAGTTGTCAGGGGAAATAGCGCAGGTTATAGGAGGTCAGATTCAAGTCAGCGAGCTCAACCTCAAAGGCAAATAGCCTTCTCATGCAAAAGCTGCAATGATGCTTGAATAGCAGTGCTTCACTTTGATCCACACTTTTTTTAAAGTGATTTCATCCGATTGTCCTTTGATCGCATTTGATCATTCCCCAACTATTCGTTGCTTCTTCTAATTCATGGATATCTTTGAAATGACTAAAGTCCTATGTGCTTTTACACAGAAGTGTCAGATCCAGGTCTAGAAAGTAAAAGCCATGCCACATTTTTTCTTTAGCCATAGTTGCTTCTAGTCAACCAAGCAGCAGGTACAATTCAGATTTAAAATATAGCGAGCTAGCACCTTTACCTGACGGTTGATTAGAAGCAGATAGCCAAACTGTGGCAAGGTTTCTACTTTCTGGACCTGTACATGTTCTCATATCATCTTTAATGTACTCCCCCCAACTCCTTTATATGCTCAACGGTGTTTTCTGCTGTTTTTCCTTTATTTCTCAGTTACCCAACATGTTCGGGGACCTCAGATCCACTTTCATTGCCTTGATGATCGGATCGTACGCCTCCTCTGCTGTTACTTTCCCAGGCATTAAGGTAACTCAGGCTGCCACCAAACTCATCTATGAGAGGAGCCGTAGGAACAATTCTTGCATTGCACGTCATTAGATTGTGCAGATGTATCGCCCCGTTTTTAGACGCGGTCATTACCATTGTCTGTCTCCCTGTCTTTAGGTGATCTATGATCTGGGTGCTACCTTCATCTCTATCTTGCTGGTTTGGGCCGCTTGCGCCTGTCTGGTCTTTCTTAACTGCTTCGTCAACTGGCCCCTGGAACCCTTCCCCGGCCCGGAGGACATGGACTTCACGTAAGAAACATGCCACACACTCTTAAGGCCCTATTAGAATGAAATATGATTTATTATTGGTCATCGTCTTTGACACTCTCCTGTTGACACAATTCCCTCCCACAGAGTAAAGATCAAATTTAGCTGGCTGGGATTCGACCACAAGATCACAGGGAAGCAGTTCTACCGTCAAGTCACCACCGTGGGGCGCCGTCTGAGTGTAAGCAACTCGATAAAGCAGCAACAGCCGCCTTCCAAAGACCTCGGGTCGCAGGACGCCAGCAAGATGTGCCTGTCCACTGTTGATCTGCAAGTGAACTGCAAGCCCCAACAAGAGGGTAAGTCTAGAAATGTGCAATTTGTCAGAAATTCATACAGCACAGAGAATAATTGTGACGTTCGAGCATTTCCAAATCCATTTGCGTCAGAGGCACACAAAACACATTATTAACTATGAATAAACCATGTGTTCCAACTTTGTGAAAATACAACAGGACAAAGGCTTTCACATATCCCACAGTCAGACGACATACAAGACACAATATACAAATTCATGGTTATGTACAAAGCAGCTACACACAACGTTTGACAGACAAAAGCATACAAATGCATAAGTCCGGTGACGTATTTAAACTCATATTAAATGATACAATGGATTTATAGTCATCCGCCACAGCAGAAATGGTTCTGTGCAGAGAATAGACGAAATGAATAAATCATGTGTCGCCAAAAGACATTTTGAGGTGTGACACGGTGATTGCATATGCAACGTTATCTTCTTTTCGATGAAGCGCATGAACCTCCGCTCGCCACGACTAGGAACTTGAGTCTGACCAGATATTAAAATAGACGACAGAGATGTGATCTCGCTTTCCGCTGTCATTTCTTGTGTAGCCCAGACATTCATGAGGAGTGTGTTGAGCCCCATCTTCCTCCTGAGCCTCATCACCATGTGTGTCACCCAACTGCGCCTCATCTTCTACATGGGCGCTATGAACACAATTCTGGATTCGCTGACGGAGGGAGACCTCAGCACGGGTGTGTGTTCGCACTCATGCTTTCACACAGCTTGATGGTGGTCTCCCCCCACCCCCCACCCCCTTTGAGTGTCTAGCCACTAATTTCTTGCACTGTATGTGTGTTTTTAATCACTTAACAAAGTCTATGCTGACACTGTAGCGCCTAACAATCTTCTCTCTCACTCAGCTAATCTGTTGTTTCTGGTTAACACCCCTCCTTGTTTCCTCTTCTCCGTGTCTTGCTCTTTGCTCTTGTCCTGTCATGCGGCCTTCCTGTTGCTGTTGCAGTGGAAAGGATGCAAGTGGGTAAGAGACCTTCAGCCAACCATTACAAAAAAAAACTAACACCAGTGCTTTTCAGTTCCCTTCCTCAGCTGTCTCACTGTTGTGAAATCACGTCTGACTAAAAAGCAATGTGTCCATAACTTAAAAATAAACCCACTGTGATGTCAACCCATTCTGTTCTTTTGCCCTAAAAATCTTGACTACACTTTAACAATGCAAAGCATATGTATAACTTTAGCATCATTGTTGTCTGTCTCTCAGTAAGCACGTACACATCCATCTTCGGCGTGCTCCAGCTATTGTGTCTGGCCACCTCCCCTGTGATTGGCTACGTCATGGACTGGAGACTGAAAGACTGTGAGGATGAAAATGACAAGTGTACCGTGAGGTGAGACATGACATATCTAGTTGGCACCTGAAGAAGCCAAAGTCAGCCAAAATGATTCATTCTTTGGGATATTTTTGAATTTTGATGATTAATAAATTCAGTATAAATCTAACTTGCTTAACTGTTGACCATCAGGGAGCCTGGCCAGCCTCGTCGACCAGACAAAAAGATTCAAAAGATAATCAACTCCACCCGAGCCTTCATCTTCACCAACCTACTTTTGGTGTGCTTTGGAGTCACTTGCGTCATGCCCAGCCTCCCACTTCAGGTACGTGCACAAAAACACTTGAGTCAACAGAATTATTTTTTCTGAATCCCAACAAGTAGAGTTCCATAATGAGCAAGTTCTGTCCACACTTTAAGAATAAACTGTTGGGACAAAGTTAATCAATCAGGTTAGTCCACACCCCTTAGTCCCCTTCTTTCTCCATTTTATCAAGGCAGTCGGGAAAGTTTGGAGAGTGCGCTTTTTGTTACAATTTTACTGTGGCCTAAATCACAAAGTACACAATAGTACATAAAGCAAGGCACACTAAGATGAGCTTGGTGTGAAAGAACTTAAAAAGACAGCCCTAACCTCAACCCTATGAAACCGCTTTGGAGAACAGTTTTGCGTGAGCCACATCCTCTTCCGAAAACCAAGCATTCTCAGAGCTCGTCTCACAAAACGGGGCACATGATGTTCCTTTTTTTCCTCGTTGGCCAGCTGTTAGAAGCCTTTTGTCCATATGGCTTACATTATGTCCTTTCCTTGCACGTTGTGAAACTGAGAGCTGGAGAGATTTTATAGTAATCTAGCGACATCTAGTGGATTAAATGCATACGGAACCATATTTGTTAGATTTCAATTTCTTGAAGATGAGAGCCTGTTCTTTCACGTGATCTTCTGCAACCACTGACCTGGTCATTAATAGAAAATGTGTGTGTGGCTTTGTTGTTGTTTTTCAGATTTTGTCTTTCGTGCTTCATACAATTGTCAGAGGCTTCATCCACTCTGCAGTTGGAGGCCTCTACGCTGCTGTGTAAGTGTGTGTGTGTGTGTGTGTGTGTGATATTTAGTGCTGTAATACACATGCTATTCTAGCAAAACGTGTACATCCACATTATGGATATCCTTAGTCCCTTTAGTGTGAGTCTGGATACTTCAAATGTCTGTTAAACTGGGGACACTGGATTCAAATACAAGCAGGAATCTCAAGTATATACATATTGGTTTATGAGGAACCTTCATAATCGGAGTCAAGCATTAGTTACCCATATATACTACATCGGAGACTATAAACTAAGTATGCTGATATTTTATTATACTCTGAACTGTTATGTTTTTTGTATTTGCCTGCAGGTACCCATCCTCTCAGTTTGGCAGTCTTACAGGAATGCAGTCTTTGATCAGCGCTCTGTTTGCCCTGCTCCAGCAGCCTCTATTCATGGCCATGGTGGGACCCCTGGAGGGAGACCCCTTATGGGTAAGTAAGCCCATGGGTGAATATAGTACAGTAAAAAAAACAACAACACATTAGTCCTCATCAGGGTGTGACAAGCTCAACTTCATGTGTCTTCAGTTGAACGTGGGCCTCTTGGTGCTGAGCATGCTGGGATTTTGCCTGCCCGTTTACCTGCTGTTTCACAGCCGACACCTCCAGCGCCTCAGAGACGAGCGCGACGACGACCCAAAGATCTTCGTCAAGCTGGAAAACAGCAACAAGATTGAGGCCTTTGTTTAGACCGAGAGCGAGCGCTGAAAGAGGATGATTTCTACAAACTTGATAGGATGAACTACTCAGAGGACGAAAAAAAAAAAGAAAAAGACTGGACAGGAGTAGCGGAGGTCACTTGCCTCTTGTAGGAACTCCATACCGTTTCTGTGCTGCCTCTCTGGGTTTGAACATGCACACGTTCACAAACACAGTGTGCACAACTGCATAGTTTCACTATCACTGACATTGTACACTGTGACAAAGTGGATTTACACAAACACAGGCATGGCGCATGTCATTTCAAGTTCCCACCGGTAATACCAACAAAAGTGAGCGGTGAACGGACAGAAAGCAAGACTCGCTGTGACGAGACATCCCGTTCAAGTTTTTTTTATTTTTCAAATCATCCAGACATTGTTTTCGCTCAACCCATTACAAGAAAATGGAAGTAGAAGAGCATACCCACATGGAAAGCCCGATAGAAGATGAAATGAGTATTGGGATTTTAAAGAAACCACACAATTCTAGAAAAGCATGAAGTTGAGGACTTCTACTTTGGGACTGGTGTGCTCACACATAACTGAAGTGAGTCCATTTTCCACCCTCATAGATAAGTGATGTGGCTCGAATATGCTTTTCCTGCGCTTCACCTTGAGGGCATTAAAAAGAATCCCCAGGCAGCAGAATTAGTAGCAAATCAGTGGTGCAAATATGTCATGCTGACATCACGCAAAGTAATGAAAATGTGTCCACTGCCTATTGAAGACTCAAGACTGCTGGCCCTTGCTTTGTCGTGTTCAAACTTCCCTGTCTGCATATGTGGCATCTCCGCATTATATTCAAATTTAAACAATCTCTTTTTTGTTCTTTTACATGTTTTACGGGATGTTGTGAAATCTGATGATTTATATATATGTTACAAAAAAAAACAACCATGGTGTGTTCAGGAAAATCAGACATGGAAAAGGATGCAACGTTGGTGTGGTATAGTGGTGGAGCTTCACCACACCATTTGTTAGTGTGGCTTTGCTGTAGCAATAAGTGCCTCTGTGAGATGCCAAAGTCAGTCAACACACACATGCTCACACACACGTTTACATTTTTAAGATACTCTGTATCTAATAGTTTTAAAAGCGCACCACCTGCATATTTCCTTGATTTTTATTCCTTCTGTATTGATATAAATGTAAGTGTAAAACCAAGGGAAAAACGTCCCAATTAAGATTGAATGCGGAATAGAATCCAAAGTGAGGAGAATAATTGCAGGTGTTTTCTGACAATCCAAAGATGTGTCCTGCCTGGCATGAACTCACAGAGGCACTTTCCGAAAGAGTGCCTCTCTGTATATGTGCAAACGATGGAAGGAGTGGAACTACACAAGACTTTGGTTTCCATCTTTTACTTCCATTCATGCTGCCGTCTGTCTATCTGTCTGTCCGTCCACAAATGACTTCTAATGCCTGAGCTGAGAGACGAGCCTCTGCCCCGTTAGCGGCTTCCCACGAACGACTCGGTGAGAGACAAATGGCACACGTTGCACTTTAGACGCCCTAGAATGGACCTCCGTTGTGTATTTCCGAATAGTTTTGCTCCTGTTTGTGGCACAAACAATGCTCGGCTGCTGGCTGGTGGTGCATGTCATCAAAGAATGTAAAAAAAAAAAAAACTATGGGAACAGATAGACAAACTATTTTTTTATAAATGCTTGTAGAAGTATAAATTTCATGATCATTATTTTGGATTTATGTGTAGGGCACAATATGAGTCTTGTCTCTCAGCTCAAGAAATGTCCCACGAGACAAGATGGAGGACATAGTAAATGCATGCCAACTTACAGAACTCTCAGTGGCTATATTTCCGTGAATATATTTTGGAATTCTCTGCTGGCTCTTTGCACAGCATGCACCGGTGCTATATTTATGCGAATGTGACTTCTGACACAATTTTATAATCTTCTCGCACATACAGATACTTAGTGCGAGATATAGGAGAGCAACTTAAAGATAATTCATTTTCACGTTAATATAGCCATTGTTTTTCAAAGGAGTTTTTTTTTCTTGATGTGTCTGCTCTGGATCTGAGAGAATGAGGTTATTTTTACACTCTTATTCTGTTTCAACCAATAGTAAACCCAGTTTTCATCCACAAACAAACTTTTGTACTATTCAAACATTGTGTGCACAGAAATGTCGTGCAACCAGTGCGTCTTAAGTTACTGTCATATAACCTCACATGGCACTACATTCTAATGGTTACACCCTGTTTTCAAAGAACTGATGAGTGTTGACTTGGTTGGCAAAATGTATTTACTCTCAATCGGGATTTAAGGAAAAAGGAATCAGCATTTCCCCCCACCCCCCCTTACTATTGTACCTTAAACGGCGCCCCACCTCCTCTTGATTCCATCAACTCTTTGGTCTGATGTAATTCATCCCACTGACGACTTTTCAGTCTGGTTGATGGATTGATGTATTGATTTACTTTTTGTCTGCTGATTTTCAATCAAGGTGCCCTGCAGGTGCTTTGTGTCATGTCCGTGATGATCGATATCTGAACTGAGGCTTTTTTTTACTCCCTTGACATGAATATTTTTATGAATGATTTTCATTTCATTTTTTAGTTGTTTTGAAGTTTTACTTTTTTTTTTACGCAGTATATTTTATTTTATTCTTGCATCACAATATACATTGTCTTTTTAAATCATGTTTTACTGTAACTTGAAGAAAAAAAAATCAATGAAAACAATAAAGTGTTATTTGTATTGAGGTGTGTCACTTAAATACAAGAAATGCACATTTCAATGTCGTTGACATACTTCACATAAACTGGGAGGCAAAATGTCAAGGAAATATTGGCCCATACACTTACTTGGTAAACCTGATTAGCAACATCTTGCACTACGGTTAAGTTATTTCAAGAACATCAATTGTAGTTGTGACTTACCTCATAATAAACGGGTTGGGCCTGACTGTACTGTTCCCTTACCGGTCGGATCATGCACGCTACGCCCATCGAACTAATCCCTGTTTGAATATTTAATGTATAGTGTAACATTATACCATACACATTTTAAAATGTTTGTAAACAGTAGGCACCAGGGTACTTATATAGGTGGAAAAAAGCACATAAGTAACACCTGCTGTGTGTTGGGGTTGCACCAACAAATATACCCTTAAAATTTAGGTAGTTCTCCTTCCTCAAAATCCTAATTAATCCATCAGAACATCCAAAATTCGGCCCCTGGGCCTTATGTTTGACACCAGAGTATTATGGGTTAAGTTTGACTTCTTTGGTCCGTGACCCGAGCGTGTTTGCAAGTAAAAACGTGTTTTTTTAAATTATTATTATTATTATTATTACCGTTTTTTTCCATGTATAATGCGCAAAATGTAACTAATTTATTGTCCTAAAATCTGGGGTGCGCATTATACATGGGTAAAAAAATGCTCTCGTATCAGACGCTTGCTCGATCACCTGCTTGTTTGCTGTCACAATGTACCCTACACAAATCCGAAACATTTCTTCGCTATCGAGTTTGCTAGCGCATGCCTAGGGATACTGACCGGCAGAATAACATCCGGTTGTTCCCAAAGATGATATTTTTTCTGAAATAATTTTACGTTTACGGACTTAAGTAGGAGTCAAAATTTGGGTGCGTATTACACATGAGTACAGGCTTTTTTCCAGCATCAACATGCCATTTTTAGGGTGCGTATTATACATGGGGGCGCATTATACATGGAAGAAAACGGTATTATTATTATTTCTACACTTCCGGTGACATGTGGGCGCAGCAGGGTGACGGAGTTACCTGAAACTGGGTGGGAGTCTCGGCCCCGCCCCTTCGGTATGTGTCTTTCTCATCCTGGAAGAAAGACCGCGGCGAATTGACGACTTTGGACACTTTTCAAGAAGCTGCTGGAGACTTTACATCCTCTCGTACGGACAAAGGCAGCCCAAACATGTTGATCCGAGAATAGTGAGTAATGTGCAATTGTTTCAACTAATAATCATGATTGTGTCTGGCAGTAAACATTTACGACATTAGGCGAACTATGTCATGTTCGTCAACCAATTTGCTAGTTTCGCCCTTTGAGCGTGTCAAGCAGGAATGGAGTTTCCTAAAGATGCTGTACTTTTATATAGTTCTCGTTTAGATATGAAAGTACGATTTTGAAATGTTTCAAAAAGCGTACACTTCAACAGGTTCCCCTGACTGTCAATCTCGTGACACTGCGACGGAATGAAACAGGAAGTGGTTACTGTTGAACTTGCTATTGATTGAATTTACTCTAAATTTAAACAATATATTCATGCAAATTTTCTGTTTTGCTGAGTGTAACTTTTAAGTTGTCTAGAAATTCTTGCTAAGTGAAGGTTGCTGACAAACAGTGCAATGTTAAATTTGCA
This sequence comes from Syngnathus typhle, assembly GCF_033458585.1. Taxonomy (NCBI): domain Eukaryota; kingdom Metazoa; phylum Chordata; class Actinopteri; order Syngnathiformes; family Syngnathidae; genus Syngnathus; species Syngnathus typhle. The sequence goes on from NC_083743.1 coordinate 9,290,780, forward strand.
AAACTTACAATGGGATTTCGTTCGGAATGAAAGAAATGTTGCTGTTCACTTTACTTTAGAAATGTTTAGCGTACATTTATCACGGTATTAGAATAGGCATGTCAAAAAATAAAGCTATTTTTGGTTAACTCGACATCTATGGAGGTAGATTGGTCACCTGACCGCAGTACAAAGTGCATTGAAGGCAGTGAATGTGAATAGGTGGATCTACAGGTGCTTGAACTACAAATATGTAGAGGTCCACTGTATATACACCAGAGATTGATTATTAATTATATTAATGTTGGCAGATCTTATGACATTTTGCCTGTCAAACTTGCTTGCTGTGATCAGCCAGAGGACAGAAAATTACTGATGTCATCAAGGGCTAGTTTCATAGCCCAGGCTGGCCCTGTGAGAGGAATTTAAGTTCCGATTGATTAATGAAACAGCGCCGTTGCCAATGTTGTTTCAGTTAAATAGGCCGCCACTACTCATTCAGTGATTATGAAGGTCAGGCTGTATTCTGGGAAAAAAATGTGGCATTGCTTTCTACTGGAAGCAGTGCAGCCAAGCAAAACACAACTAAATGAAGATAATGGGCTGTTGGGAATAAATAAAAACTATTTAACAGAACAATTAGTGTATTATTATCATTTCTATTGTAAATATAGATCAGTGCTTCAGATAGTGTTTAGGTCAGCAGAGAACTGGCTGGCCCTGAATGCATCTTTGGCCTTTCTGCGGACGGTCATCAAATGTTCCTGCTCATTTTTGCTGGTCTTTGCAGTTTCTGCTGTGTTATAGGTCACATTTCCAACATGCTCTAAGTTCAATTGCGCCATTTTGTCAGTTAGCTTTAGTTAATTAATTCTAGAGAGAGCATTTCCAGGCTGCTTCTACTGTTTAATCACTAAAACATCAGACACTAAATGAAAATATATATTATTGGAGACTCGCTGATCGAGTTGAAAAATATTTTTAGTCACTGTCATGATAACATTTAGTGAATGGGAAATCTAATGTCTTATGTTTGTGTTCTTTTCCTAGCCGAATCGTCCTGCCTGTCTCAGTGGATGAGGTAAAGACTTCACTATGTACTTATTTTGTCAAAGACTAGCAAGTTTGATTTTGAAACGGTCAATTCTAATCATTGCAAAACACTCCCTTCAATCTTAATTTAACTATTTGTTTTCGAAGGACTTGAGACATTAGGCTGAAGTGCTGACGCATTTCAGGGTGTAAAAATGTCCCATTGTGTTGATAAATGACTGAAGGTGTGCACAGGGACGGGGTGTTGTCACCTCTGCTGTTGAAATGAGTCAAGCAAATTTTGGGTAGAGTTTGGAATTGCTTGCTGACACCATTTTTCACATGCAGACATACTTTTAATATCGTTTGCAAAATGCGCTGGTGTTATGAAGCACTTGGAGGTATTTGCTTTTTCTATCCATTAATCCAAAATCCTGCTTCGAACAATAGGCTCTTTATTTGGCCCCTTCTAAACACACAGCTAAAGCTGTTGTGTCAGCCAGACTGAAATGAATGGTTTCTGTGTGATCGCTTAGAATGCAGTAACGGAAAAACCTAATTGAGATAAACGTTGTCAAGTCACTTGTTGATTTGTATCTGGAACTGTGTTGTTAATATTTGGAAATGAGCTAATCTCTGGGACATGTTTCATTGTGAATATGGAAATGGACAAAATGGAAATGGGGAAAAAAAATGGTTATTGCCATCTGTAAATAAATGCTGGCAGAAGTCTTCACTTTGTCCTGAGGTTCCCCAATGAACTTATTGGCTCAACATGTTCAGACCAACCATAACAAGTTCAACCGGTTTGCTGATTCCAGTTGAATGTAAACCGGTGTACCTGAAATCTCACAAAGGATCCGGATCAGGTCCTTTAGAAAGAAAAGGAAACATTCTAGTTATACATGGCCGGTGGCATTCCGAAGTTCCAACTCAACCGTGGACGGACAACTCCTCTTCAGTCAAGTGAAAGTTTTCTTTTTCCAGACAAATGATGAACAATAGTCAGAAAACTTTCCCATAAAGCTAAATGGGCCACTTTTCTCGATGTCTTTGCCTCATTTTTAGGGTGTGTAGGTTTGACCAAGCTGTCAGTCCCAGAATGATGGTACTCCCTTTTTCCTGTGTCACTCGCAGGGGAGGAAGGTTCAGGGGGAGAATAAAAATACGTATTTTGCTGATGTTCTGCTATTTTTCGATTATCTAAAGCCGAAGCCTCCAACCACCGTATCAGTACACAGAGGCCACCTTGGACCGGGCTGCAGCAGACCGCACAAATGAGAGAAAGAAAACTTTTAGCATGGTGTATGAATGATGGGAACTCAAGCAATCTAGTCTTTTGTCTTCATCTTTATTTCCTGAAAAGTTGTCATTTTGACAGTACAAGAATTCTACCTGACAGCGACTATATACAACCTGAGTATAAGTGGCAGAACCAGACAAACTGAAAAACAAGTGTGTCTTAGAGTTTGTAAATTAAATGAATGGAATTCTCTTTTGCAGTATAAAGTGGGCCAGCTGTATACGGTGGCAGAAGCCAGCAAGAATGAGACGGGTGGAGGCGAAGGTGTTGAAGTCTTGGTCAATGAGCCCTATGAAGAAAATGGGGAGAAGGGACAATACACCCACAAGATCTACCATCTCACAAGGTAACTTTGCATGTCACTACCACACATTTATTGGGATCCCTGCAGTATAAACATAACCGACTAATTAAACATTTTGTTGGAAGCATAGATTGATGTGATTGATATCGCTTTGGACTTTGGTCTGCCCAAAAAATGTAAACCACATTACTGTGGCGTTTGTTTTGCTCCACAAAGTCTTAAATCATGAGCAAAATTAAATGAATTAAATCATTTAGAGCTTACTTCAAGGGACTGTCGTATTGAATCCAACTTGACACGTATGAATGTGCAATTTTTGCATGAAAATGTAAAGCTCGATATGTCTCTACAGTAAAGTGCCCCGCGTGGTGCGTGTGCTTGCTCCAAAGGGAGCTCTTGAGATTCACGAGAAAGCCTGGAATGCCTATCCTTACTGCAAAACCAGTGAGTGCCACTGAATACCACCCAAGAATAACTATGGTGTAAATAATTCATAGTCTGTAAAGTATTTGAATTAGATATTAATGAATGGAAAATAGGTATTAACTGAAAGTCTCTACTCTCCACTATCTCCATCACTCTTGGACGACCATCACTCCGGGACGACCCTTGCTAAGTTCTTTCTGTAAGTAATAGTTTCCTTTATACTTGTGGTTTGGGTGAAATGCTTGCTGATTAAAAGGGAAGTCAATTCCAATTTTTTTTGTAATAGAAATGTTTTTGTAATAGAATGATCTGTGCAGCCCAACTAGTTGAAACACAAATATATATTTAACAGGCAAAGTCTCAGTGATGTAGTTGGACGCGTGAATAGTGCCCAACTGTTTAAATTTATTGGGGGCATTGGAATGTGACTGATCGTATTGTATATGCCCATGTTTGCAGAATCCATACATGAAAGAAAAATTCCAAATTAAGGTCGAGACATGGCACAAGCCGGACATGGGAGAACAGGAGAATGTAAGTTATGTAATTTTCTTGTTTTAGGTCATCTACAATTTTTCTGGAATTGTTTTCATCAAGTTTGTGCTGTTTATCGATCCACCTAATATAGCTAACGTTTTGCTGCCACCTAATGTTTTATAAGTGCATCTAAAGCAATTTGAATAACATGGAAAACAACGTATTTATATAGATATATAATAATTGATGACGTGGAAACGATTCATTTTAGTGGCTCAATTTAAGAAATGAAACCTTATTCCTTACACAGTGAAACAAGAACTTTCATTTTGATGATGGCAGAAAACAAGAGCATTGCATTACCAATCAAATATGATTTTAATAGAGAAATTTGGTCGGTTTTGGGCTTCTGATAAAATGTTGTGTCCAATTGCCTTGAGTCAATGTTTGCATATTATCTACAGGGATAAATCTACACGGCTGAAGAAATAGAATTTTATTTTTGAACACGTCTGCATCCCAAAGAAAACAACTACCGCGATGGTTCAGTTTTAAATGCCTTGTTGCAGGTACATGGACTCGAGAAAAGTCAATGGGATACAGCTGAGGTTGTACAAATCGACATTGCTGACAGAACCGCTATCAGTGACAATGTAAGAAGTTAAAAAAAGCGACGCAAATTTCATCTCGGTCTACTTACTGGAGATCATGTGCTCATTTGGTTTCTTGACATATACAACATTAATTTTCTGTTAAGGATTACAAAGCAGATCAGGATCCAGCCATATTTAAGTCTGAAAAAACAGGAAGAGGGCCCCTGGGACCTGAATGGAAGGTATACATTTTTTTGGTTGAAAGAATCATTTGAATCTGACAATCGTACTATTTGGGCTTTTCTGTATTTGTGATTCCAGAAAGAAATTCTCAACAACCCCAGCTGTCCACATATGTGTGCTTATAAGCTTGTCTCAGTAAACTTCAAGTGGATGGGCTTGCAGTCAAAGGTGGAGGCCATAATTCAAAAGGTTTGGAAGTCATATTACCATCTAGTGGGCTGATAGAGTACATGAACTGCAACGCAGGTGCGTGTGTGCATGCGCGCGCGTGCGCACGCACATTTTTACTGTCCTCTTGTAAATACCCCTGATGTTCTTGTTTGTGCAGATGGAGAAGCGTATTTTCACCCACTTCCACAGACAGCTATTCTGCTTGATTGATAAATGGATCGATCTTTCCATGGATGACATCCGGAAAATGGAGGAAGACACAAAAAAAGAGCTGGATGAGGTAAGATACTTTTTTCTTCCGTAAATAAGGTTATCAACGACCCTTTTCGTGAACTATTCAGGTTGCGCCCCAATTTTTGTCGAATGACCTCAAAAAATTAGGAGAGTTAGAAACATTACTGTTAAACTATTTGATTAGGCAGTTGTTTACAAAATGGTGAACCCCTTCCTATCCTTGCTTGTGACAAGCTGAGAATTCGGGATGCTCCTTTTGTACACAATCATGACAATTGCCAGTTTCCAACTAACCTGTTCACCTTTGGAATGTTCTGAGGGGGGAATATTGAGCTTTCCTCAACTTTCCCAGTCTTTCGTTGCCCCCATTTCTACTGCACTGCAATGATGTATGTCTACCATGTCCATCTTTGTAACCTATGTCATTCCACAGATGAGGCAAAATGATGAAGTTAAAGGCATGGGCGCTGATGAATGAAAGGGGTAAGCAATTGTCTTTGTTCAGGTTGATTAATAATTTGTACATTCCAGCTACTATTTTATCATTAAAAATGGAAAAATAAATATTTTTCAGTTGGGGGTCTTCATGCTGACTCAACCTTGACACACTGGACCAATACCTCCCCCTTCCTGATCCAAGAATGCTGCAATTCCTTGATAGATGCTTAAATACACGCTAAAGCAATTGGGTTTATTTATGTACCTGAATACAGACACACTTGTGTCACTTGACAAGTTTCAAACTGCTTAAATCTTGTAAATTTACTCGCAAAAGGCTATATATTTTGGTTTTCCCATGGTAATAATTTATCATGTATTTTTTTTATTATAGGTTTGTCAATAAGAGCTCAAGTTGCCAGACTTTTGATTTACTTTATCTTTTAATACAATAAAACACATGTTGCTCTTGAGACTTTTGTTACGACAGTTACTATTGTTTGGGGCTTACAGATGATCCTTTTTGTATCTCTGTAAGGTTTCCATGTCATCATTTGCTTAACCACAAGAAAACACTTAAACCCCCAGGTGCCGTATTTCCATTATAAAAGGCTCATTCAATGGAGGAGGAAAATGCAGACTTAATGGGTAGTTGAGTTAACTGCTGTTTGGGTGTAAAAAAAACCTTTATTTTCAGTTTTTTTGGGGGGGATTTCATTACACGCAGCGGGGTAGTGGACATTTTGGCCACGCACAAACACTGTAATTTTATGTTGTTGTTGTTGTTTTTTTTTTCCAAATAAAGTTACAGCTGCTTTTACTACATTTTCTGTGTTATGAGTTCTCATTAAAATATGCAGTTTTATTTTTTAACTCTTCAAATTTCACCTTACTTCTCCGTATGACTTTTTTTTTTTTTCTTATCCTGTTTCACTAATATTGTAGTACGGGCCTTTACAGGGGTCATCGAGACAATTTAGTGTATTTCCGCAAAACTAACATAATTGCACAAGGGGTTTTAAAGGTTTTCTAATCATCCATAAGCCTTCTAACACAATTAGCAAACAATGGAGGAATGGTTGCTGGACATGGGACTTAATAGCCCAAAACCCAACAGAGACAAAGTCTTACTTGAAAATTGGAGGCTGATAACTTTATGTAATTAATGCAAAGCTTGAGCACACATATACCTGTATTCTAATTGGATTGGATATGGTATTAACAAATCGACTGTCGATAAGCTTTTGTTAGGGAAGAAGAATACATAAACACCATACAATGATGATGGATTTCTTAGACTAGTGTATTACAACCGTGTTTATAGATTTTTTTTTCTAGGTTTTTGATGCTGGTGGACATTCCTTTTTGTTGGTGGCGCTCCAAGATTTGTATTTTGGGGTTTATTTCTGTAATACTGTTATTCTGTACCCACTGACATTAGCAGTTGTTTGTGTTAAAACTGGAGGGATCCCTAGATTCGTAGTTTCACGTTGGATTTGCAAGGAATTTCCACTTTTTTATCCTGGCAATGCAATTTTTAACAATACTTATCAATAATCTGATGGTGTTCAAGGAATTATAATTTTCAACAAAGAGTACAGAATAAATCAGTTTGTAAAAGACGGCTGATAGTTTAGTCGATAAAATATAGTAATAGTGGAAAAAAACTCAATACTATTTCAAGTTTGCCCAAAGTTTCTGGATTATCTGTTATTATTATTTAAAAAAAAAAAGAAGATAGCCGCGCCTCTCGAGCGCTTTTATTTTGAAAGTGAGGAAGCTCTTAAATTCTTCCGCATCAGGGGCGGTCCCATCTACTGTAGTAGCAAGCAGTGTCGATCCGTACTGTATGGCTCAGTACGAAAACAAGTGCTGCATGACCAAGTCAGGTATTAAATAACATTGATTGTGCACATTCTGCATTTCACCATCGATTGTTTAATTAATCCGAATTTATTTCCCAGGCTTGCTCACACAGTTTTGGACTGAACTGAAATACGATTAGAGCGTTTGATCCATGGACGCTCTGCTCATTATAAAGCTACTGTTTTTCTTGTCACTCCGGATGTCTTTTAATATTCTGTTTACATGGCTAACGATAGTTCATTGCAGTTGTCTCGTTGTCTGTGAATGTTATATAGTCTATTACATCATTCTGTACAGTATCAATCAAAATATTTGGTGCTGCTTGTGTGTTTTGCAGTTTGTATGCTACTGGGCTTCAAAACTTTCTGATATGGCATCGATGGAGCCCAATGGGGATCTGCAGAGGGGGGACTACGAAGCAGACAATTTGAGGTAAAAACAACAATGAATATGTCATATTTTATTTACTTTGTGCCAGAAATAGCTTCACTGGTGCCATTTATTTGACGTAATAAAATTGAGCACATTTATGGACTGGTGTAGAATAACACACTTTTAAAATGTTCCCAATGTTTTGCTTTCATATAGCTGCATAACAGAGGCAAAACATTATGTGTCATATTTTGATAATAATCATATTTCAGTAGATTGTTCTATTGTTTATTTGAATGCATGTAAGTACAGATGTAAATTTGCAGAGCTTTCTGGCTCATTCCAAATTCAAGGCTTGGAGTATTATTTTTTTTTCTTCTGTGCAGAAAGCAGTTTGTGAATGAACAAATTAATTGGAGGAGCAACTTTCTAACTTTGTGGGGCAATTTATTTTTTTGATGGAGCAAGGCTTTTATTGAACAATACAATTTTGACAACTTAATATTTTTTTTTAGATATAGAATGAACCATTTTTATTAGTTAAATTCACATTGTGTATAACAGTAAACTTTATTTTTGGGTCTAAAAGCAAAGTTTCACTGATTTTATACAGCTCGGCTGTAATGTAATTTTATAAATAAAATTGATCAAAATGTATTTAAAAACTCTATGTACTCCAGGTAATATTTGTATTGTTTGGACTGGCAGTTTCTGCTTTACGCAGCTGACTGCTTTTCCTGCTGTCACCCATTTTTTTCACTATTTCTTAAAAGCGGTGACTAATTGACAGTTGGTAATTAACAATCATGTTCATGGTGGCTTCTTTTGAATGAACATGAAAACAGCTCTCATCACTAGTTATGACGGTGGCTGTTTGATTCACTGTTTTGCTATTTCATGTGTAATAATGAGACGCAAAATAATAATTTTGATGCGAAAACAGCGACGCAAAACTGCTTATTTACATCCTTGAATTTTAATGTAGTCATAACAAACATCCCACAATGTTCCCACAAAAGTCAACATATCTATTTCAAAGTCAGGTTGCCCAACTTTATCTCACCTAATGCGGATTTGAAGAAATAGCAGTCACGTTGTCCTGTCTGAGAAAAGATTAATGCTCTGCTCAGCAGCTTACAAAGAGACTTAAACTTTAAATGTTAATTCAATTTGTAAACAGTTCTAACTCAACAGGATTCATGAATGAGATTAAACAGCATGGGTGAACAATGGAGCGCTGTAGACAGAGGGCCCTGTTCCTAATTACTCAGTGGCTTTTTGTTCCTTATTTGACTCCACAAAGTACTAAAATGTCAAAATGTTGTTAATTTAGCTCTTCCCTTACAAAATAGTAGATTTCCACTATTCGCTTTAGGATTATTGTGGCAATTCACTTCAAAATACAATGGTTGCTTTCATGACTTCCTGTGGCACTCTTCCAAGAAGACAGCTGACATTGCTCTCATCAACACCAATATCATCACTCAGAGAATGAGTAATCCTACAGTTATAATCACACGGATGCCGCACTGTCATTTGGATGGAAATTCTGCACGGTGGCATAAAGTGAGCACGTGAGAAAACGGTCACAACCGAGCATAATGGCTCACTTCCATTTTGGTGCACGAGTCTGGCTTGCTATTACCATGGCGACTCGTGGCAGAGGCTTGATAATAAAACTTGAGCTGGGGTGGGGTTGAAAAATGGCTCTACTCATTTTCAGAAAATTGCAAAATTCTATGGATTTGTTCTGTGAATGCATTTCTTTGAATACCACACCAGATGCGACTCTCTTCCTTTTTAGGAGGCCGGATGTAATTTGTTGTCTTTTTTCCGTTCTATATCGTCCTCAGGCTACACATAGTGACATGGAACGTAGCCACTGCTGATCCCCCAGATGACATGAGCTCACTTCTCCTTTTAGATTCTCCAGAGGATGTAGACCTCTACGTCATTGGGTAAGGTGGTTTAGGGAATGGAAACTGATTGTCAGTTAAGTATGTTTTATGTTTTTATGTTCTAAATATTCTTTTTGTCATAGTTGCTTGTCAGTATACTTGTGTGGGTCAAATTACCGAAGACACATTTCATGAGTGTTTTTACATACTAGGCCACTAAAGATGATTTTGATTTTGAGTCTGAGCAAAATGTTTCAAAATAAATGTTGATGTAAGCCTCCAGGAGGTGTACTCTGGGCCGCTGAGATTCATGTCGGATGTTGTGTTCGATGACCCTTGGAGCTATGCGCTTATGGCCGCCTTAGCACCAAGGCAATATGTGAAGGTACACAAAAGACTATGAATATTCTATAGAACTCTGCACTATACCACCTGCTGTTAAAACAAACATGGATGTTGATATTCTTTTCAGGTGTCCTCTATCAGAATGCAAGGTCTGTTACTGCTGCTCTTCTCCAAATTGGAGCATCTCCCATTCATTCGAGACATCCAGGCTACATACACGCGCACTGGCATCTTTGGCTATTGGGTAAAAAAAGATATAGTTACGAGCACTGTAAACAAAAATCCTAAATTAATAATCTCGCTGTGATACAGTTGAATAATCCAATATATATAAAATAAATATGTATTACACCAATATAGTACAGAAATATTTAGTATACGTATAATAATATACAAAAATACATCATATCAAAGTTGAGCTGTCATATTAAGGATCGTAAACCTAATTAAAGAATTAGTTAAAATAAGTAGCTCTAGTGCAGGGGTCACTATTTTAAATTGTACTATATATAATTTTTTTCCTGGCCAAACATACACGTTTTTGAATAACTTTTGATAACTAACACGAGCACTTCATTAATTGTTGCGCTTGCTTTAAATTGTCCTTTTGTGATGACATTTGTTTCTTTTGTGTGTCTCAGGGTAACAAAGGTGGTGTGTCCATTCGTCTGTCTCTCTATGGACACATGCTCTGTTTCCTCAATTGTCACCTAGCTGCACATATGAAACATGCCGCGGAGAGAGTGTTTGAATTTGAATACATTGCGGACACGCAAACCTTCAACTGTGAAAAGGCTGAGCGAATTCTTGACCACAGGTGAGTTGCATCCAATGGAAGGTTCAAAGTCCAAAACCATCAGATTTGAAATGCTATTGAATTTTGCTTTTCCATAGTGTCCCAATCACTTTTAGTCATTGCATACTTCCTAGATTGCATTCTCTTTCTGTCCCCTGTGTCTTCAAGGCTAGTCTTTTGGTTTGGAGATCTCAACTTCCGAATTCAAGACCATGGATTGCATTTTGTTCGAACGTGCATCAGCAATCAAAACTACAGCTTACTCTGGAGCAAAGACCAGGTTTGGCAAGTCATTTTCAGATTTAGGCCCATCTAACATGGACTCTTTTAGTCATGTTTTATTCATGTCTTCAGAGCAGAAGGTTATGGAATGTTTTGTACAATAATGCTTTCAGCTGATCATGATGAAGCAAAAAGAGAAGTTGCTGCAAGAGTTTGAGGAAGGGCCCCTCGACTTTCAGCCTACGTACAAGTTTGACGTGAACACCGATACATACGACAGCAGGTAGTAGACACATCGGTTGGAATGAGTCATTGTGGTGCTTTTAGAAATACAGCAGATTACCTGACCCTACAATTTCATTAATGTATATATATGTGTTTTGCTACTCTTGTCACCTTCACAGGTTCTACAGGACATGGTTTGCCTTTAAGTAAGACTTGTAACACATTTATGTCCACACTGGCAAAAAAAGTATATCACAACTCTACTTTGGTGTGGATGTAAATGCCGTTTAACAACTTGATCATGAAAGAATTCTATTTACAATCAACCATTCATTCTCACTTATAACTAACATGCAAATAAATAAAAAAAAGAGAACTAACTCTCTAACTTAATCATAAAGGAATTTAGTTTTCACAGTAACGCATTTATTCTCACCTCTAACTAACATACGTATAGATAAGAAAAAGAACTAAATCCCTAAATTGGAACAATATTTGTCTTTAACAGAAAGATGAGTAAATAGGTCCGTTTGTGGTTTTATGGGCAAATCCCCCATCCACATTGATTTCTTTGTTTATATTCAGTGTTGCTATGGATACAACAAATGTGAAAGTAAATATACAAAGTATATGAATCCATAAGAGAGAAATAAGCACACTATATTTGCAAACCTCACATTGGTGACTAAAGGTGAAATCCATTTAATCTAAAAACTCCAAATGGTGACTGTTAAATAGTCTATTTCTTTAATATCAAACCCTTTTAACATGCACAGTAGCTTGTTGATGTGGAAGCTTGGGTCTAAATTTGTTGGAACTGCAACGTGTGTTTGTACTGTACTTGGATGGGATACAAAGAGTTTTTATTGCTGAGTATGCATGGTAAGGTGAACCTGTTTATAGCGTGGGATACGTTTCAAACCCCCTAACAATAGGTGAAAGTCTGTGTTGTGAAAAGACCATAATGAACCCCTCCCACGAGCTTTAAACAAACAAACGAAACCTAAACATTTTCTAATATTGCATAGCGCCTGTTGTCACGCCCTCACCCAGCTTTTGAATGAATGAATTGAATGAATGAATGAATATGTGCTTGCATCAATTAGTTTGTTACTCTGTGTTGCAGTTTATTTATTGTAAAACTGACACGTACAATGAAAGAGAATTGGACATTGTGTATTTCAACTTTCAAATTTCCGTAATGACAATCGGCTAGCTAACATAAAATGTGAAACGCCACAGATGGGCTAATGTAAACGTGCAATCATAAATGGTCAAACGACTGCTTTGTTAGAACACACAAGAGCAAATGTACACGCAGAGCAGACACAAATCCAGCCCTTGGCCATATTTTCTGCAGTCGTAAATATTCGTCAACTGTGCCCACTGTGAGACGTTTCTGTGATTAAGGGCGATATAGTATATAAATTTGACTTGACCAAATTTCAGACTTTATGGAAGAAGAGTTGAGATTAGCATTATTTCCATTAATTTGATTTTCTGATATGCTGTAAAATATACCTTGGTTCAATAAAGCTAGCAAAGGATTAGGATACATTAAATCACTCAAACAGTTTTGAAGTCAAAAATAGTATTTCTATCCATTTAAAATGTTTCTTTAATATTCCTATAAAAGTACTGGTTATAGTCCTGTGATGTCTGAATGGGCTCCAGTATTTTCTATATTTAAAATTATTGTTATACACAAATAAGGCAGTGATAACCAAAAGAGTGCTATTAGCACATTGAAAGTGGCATGGTCAAATACGAATGCAGCATTGATGATTAAACAGCTCATGTTCTGTGTTGTGTCTCTCATAACCATCAATCAGCAGTAAGAAGCGCAAACCCGCCTGGACGGACAGAATTCTGTGGCGCCTGAGACCCAAAGCCCTCCACGCTGACGAGCAAGACAAACACGGCGACGGAGCAGATGCAAAAGATGTCAAGCCGCTCGATGAAGCTGAAGAATACCCTTTGGAAATCAGACAGGACTTGTACACCAGCAACATGGAGTACAGCGTCAGTGACCACAAACCCGTCACTGGTGTCTTCACACTGAAGGTGACTGACTGAAATGTTTCCAATTGATTGATTGATAAATTGTAGATGGTGCAAACCTTGTTCATTGGTCAAGAAAGCAATTACTCTGCAGTCTCCCTAGTTTAGAGTTGTATCAATTTTGGGGAGGGGTTGTGGTTCTCATTAATGTACCTTCTCACCAGACAGAAGTTACTAATACTTTAACAAACCACAATGCTGTTATCTGTTGTTGATATACACTAACAACTGTTCACTTGGATCCTTTAGCTGAAGAAAATGTACACCACTCCACTGGTGCACCTGCAGGCTGAAGGCGAATGGAGTGCCGATATTGATGCCATGCTGCTCTACAGCCCGCTGCAGCCATTCCCTTCCAGTACATGGGACTGGATTGGATTGTATAAGGTCAGCTTTTTCAATAATTGTCTTCCTCTCACCTGAACTTTAATTCGCAGTAAAATGATAACTTTGTTTCTGAAATTCAGGTTGGATTTACTAGTGCCTTTGATTACATCACATACACGTGGGTCAAAGATGATGAAGTGTCCATCGATGACGATGCCGTTAAGGTAGTACATAGTGAATGGAGTAAACTGGGCACTGTGAGACGTGAAATGTATACGTGAGGCAATATTTGGGTGTTCTGTTTTTTAGGTGTATGTGAATAAAGAGGAGATCCCAGTGACAGGAGGAAAGTGTATGCTGGGTTACTACTGTAATACTCTACAGTGCATTATTGGTATCAGTGAACCATTCCAGGTGAGCCCTGTGTGACCTATATGCATATTGTGTCACTTATTCATGCATTTTGAGAGAACACCTTCTCTTGGTACTTCACTCTACTCTAAATCGGTTGTTTTGCAACCTTTAGTGTGCCAAAGCACTTTGCACAAGAAAAAATAAATCATGGCAAACCAGCCTAAAAAAATATTTTATTTTATTATCTATTTTTTTCAGTTTGATTGTTAATTTATTTTTATACTGAAACAAAAGGAGGATATGCACAAAAAAATCAAAATCTAGGCCTGTTTGATTTTTTATTTTTATTTTAAACATAATAATTTTAAACACTTGTATAAACAGGAACACGCCACAGGTTAATAGTTTCACATCTCATTCTACGGTCGACCTCTCACTCCATTGCTGGCATGGATACTGGAACAAGATTGGACCATTTAAGTAAAAATTTGATTATTTCCCATGGCACACCTACAAGCTCTAAAATCCCAATAAGAACATGAGGGGGCGTCATTCTTTCATCGCATTGATGTGTGCCAGGGGCATTTGCTGACTTTTATTCCTTTGTGCTATTCAGTCACATTTGGCTGCGTTGCTCGCTGTGCGGCAGGCCTCACAAATAACAAGTGCCTCTCTCTTGCAGGTCCATGAGTCCAAGGTGGCCATCGAGGAGGGTTTTTTGCATGAGAAGATCAGCAGTCTGGATCAAATTGTAGCAACTGAAAACATTCGGAACTGAGATATCTCAGTCTGGTTTACCAGAACCAAACAAAGATTTCAAAACATTTTTGTGTAGGATAAGCATTTGAAATGCTTCTTTCTCATACTGTTACACTGCTCCAGCTCTGATACTACCACCAACAGCAGCACTGAGTGGTAAACCGTGAGTGTGTGTATTATGTTTACTATGTGTGAGGTGGCATCATAAATTACTGATGATGCAATGCTCTGATGTCACTGAGTCTAGGTCATGATGGTGCAAAAGAATACATCAGATGATTCGTTAAAACACTGTTTTAAGATATACCGCGAAGGGCAATTCAATGAGTCACTTGCGTCGAGGGTAAAGGTGAAGCTCTTGTGCAGGTTTTCCTTGCATCTACAGTAAACACAGGTTGGTACTTAAGCTAGTCTACATCCATATGGTACTAATTTGTGTTTTCAGCGTAAAACCGATAGAATGATGGAAATGTGATCTAACGACTCCACATTAACCAGCATATTAAGTTTTTACATCATGCTCCTTGTGTTCATGCAGTATTAACTTGGTGGGAATTCATTGTGTACTGTATTGTATAGAGAATGCTGTGACACTGGTGTAATCTGTAAATTCGATCAGTTCTTTTCATTACTGTTTTTATTTAATTTGAATTGTTTAAATGGGTTATATTGAACCACGTTGCTGTGAATGAGCTGCTGCTGCTGGGTTCATATGTTCCTGGTGGACGTGAATGCAAAAAAAAAAAGCTAAAGCTGCCTTTTCAACTAGTATAGTTAGCCAAATAACCATTCCGTTATTAAAACGTGAAATCTGTATTTTATTCAAATGTATGTAATATATAGGGAATGTAAACACATTGCACAGTGTTTTTTTGCTGAAGAATAACAGTTTGTTCAAATAGGTAAACTAATTTCGTTTCAATAAGTGCCTTTTAAAGAAAGCTAAAGTGTCACGCAAATTAGTCACTATTTTAACAAATGGTATTTTTCGATCGTCTTATATTATTCATGAATTTTGCATGGTTTTAATAATTTCACCTTAAACTTGATTTCTTCTGCACAATATAGTTGTTTATAGCTTGCTGTAACTGAGGCAGCAAAACTTGCGATTTATTGTACATATTTAATAGCATTGAAGTAATGTGCTGTAACAGAAAGACCAAACATTTTTAGCTTTAAAGATGCAATTATTAAAAAAGAAATATCACCACGTTTTGTGTGTTGTATTGTTGGCTGACCTGTGACTTTGTTATTAAAGTGTGAGTCGAATTGCGAATATACGTAAGCAAGGGGCGGACGCAAGTAGTCAATCACACATTCTTGACACGTACAAAAAAATGCATAAAGTTATTAGGTACACCTGAAAATGGTGGTGTACCTAATGGAGTGTCCGATGACGTCACAAATAAAACAGACAATCAGGAGGTGGGGGTGAAAAAAAGAATAAATAAATAAGAAAGTGTAGCGAACGATTCGGTGAACGATTCTTTTGAACAAAAATTTTTAGTGAACCAATTCTAAACATTCAATTCACTTTAGAACTGGAATGGACATCACCAGTACAAAACAGTGTAGACGACCATACTCCACCAGATCGAAATAGCCGACTGGTAAGTGACACAGGCGCTTACTCTGTAAGGAGTTGGTTCGATCCCAGGCGTGAGAATACACCGCAATGTGCTGACCTGTTTTACCTCCTGCAGAACGTGAAAATGAACTAAATCTTTTCACGCAGATGTGTTTAACGAGTGTAACTTGGAAAACATATTGGAACGCGGCCCCCAGGACTAGGCTTGACACGTGTGACCTTTGACCATGATATTTCTCTATAAAGCGGCCTCTTATTAGGTACACTTGAAAATGGCGGTGTACCTAATGGAGTGTCCGTGTGATTCCCTCGTTAAGTGCACCTGCGTGAAAAGTTTTAGCTCCTTTAGAACGTGAAAGGAGCTAAAACTTTTCACGCAGGTGCGCTTAACGAGGGTAACTTGGAAAACATATTGGAACGCGGCCCCTCGAGGACTGGAGGTTGACACCTGTGACCTTTGACCATGATATTTCCCTAATAAAGTGGCCTGTTTTTAGGTACACTTGAAAATGGCGGCGTACCTAATGGAGTGTCTGTGTGATTCCCTCGTTAAGTGCACCTGCGTGAAAAGTTTTAGCTCCTGCAGAACGTGAAAGGAGCTAAAACTTTTCACGCAGGTGCGCTTAACGAGGGTAACTTGGAAAACATATTGGAACGCGGCCCCTCGAGGACTGGAAGTTTGTCACCCCTGATTTAAGTGAAAAGTGCCACACCCGCCCTCACCCCCACTTTCTGATTGGCTGTTTGATCTGTGACGTCCTGGGACACTGGATTAGGTACACCGCCATTTTCAAGTGTACCTAATAACAGGCCAGTTCATTAGGGAAAAATCATGGCCAAAGCTTAACTGAAAGTGAAAAGTGCCACACCCGCCCTCACCCCCACTTTCTGATTGGCTGTTTGATCTGTGACGTCACACGGACACGCCTTTAGGTACGCCACCATTTTCAGGTGTACCTAATAACAGGCCACTTCATTAGGGAAAAAACATGGCCAAAGCTTAACTGAAAGTGAAAAGTGCCACACCCGCCCTCACCCCCACTTTCTGATTGGCTGTTTGATCTGTGACGTCACTTGGACACTGGATTAGGTACACCGCCATTTTCAAGTGTACCTAATAACAGGCCAGTTCATTAGGGAAAAATCATGGCCAAAGTTTAACTGAAAGTGAAAAGTGCCACACCCGCCCTCACCCCCACTTTCTGATTGGCTGTTTGATCTGTGACGTCACACGGACACTCCTTTAGGTACGCCACCATTTTCAGGTGTACCTAATAACAGGCCACTTCATTAGGGAAAAATCATGGCCAAAGCTGAAATGAAAGTGAAAAGTGCCACACCCGCCCTCACCCCCACCTCCTGATTGGCTGGTTGATCTGTGACGTCACACAGACGCTCCATTAGGTACACCATTAGGTGTATTAGGTAAGGTGTACCTAATAACTATGTATTTTTTGTACGTGTCAAGAATGTGTATTTGACTATTTTCTCTTTATTTTGGGGGACACCAACACATATTACACAACGTAAAACACACATACAGTTTGTCATATAAAGGAGTTAACCAAATGTCAAATTATTGTTTTCATGCCCAAAAAAATAAAAACAAAGAATAAAACACCAGACAAGTTTTAACAGGTTTTTAATGTTTATTTTGTTTTCATGCCCCAAAAAATAAAAACAAGGAATTCGTTTCGTGTCTTTATAAATAAATAACCCCCCCAAAAATGTTGAAGCTGTGCAGATTGACGAATAAAACACCAGACAAGTTTTAACAGGTTTTAATTTTTATTAAAATAATAATAATAATAAAAGTAAATTTCAAACCAGCAATCTAATGTGAAATTGCAGTAGATATATTAGATAACAAAGTTTAGTCGTATATATACACGTTATTTGAAAACTACTATAAGTGTTATAAAATTACCCAAGATTACCCAAAGAGAAGCATAATCTCCCTGTTGCGCATAAAAGAAGTGGTGTTTCAGTGAGTGGTGCTTTCTTTCCTTGGCAAATCGTAAATCGATATTCTGGTTTACATAGTTCACGCCAGGAGACGCAACACGTTCACTGACTGATCCGTTGATGCGGAAAGCAGTTCGCCATTAACTCGTTCGCGAACGGGAAAGTCAGGATTCGTTCCCTCACTGATTCGTTCTCGCGATGAACTGGAAAAGCAAATCACTCACTGACTGACTGACTAGTTCACTCACAGATCCGTTTAGTTCGTGAACGGGAAATGTAATTCACGACTTGTTCGTGAACAGGAAGTTACGTCATTGTCTTCTTCGTTTTGTTTTACGGCTAGGTGACACTAGCTTCAATGCGCATTACCGACGCCTACTGGTTGAAGTCATATGAACTTTAGGACAGTGATTCGTTCACTGTCGTTCACTGAAGTAATTCGTTCCATTGAACGAATCGTTCACTCACGAGCCAACACTATCGGACGCGATCGAAGTTTGTTAGTTGTTGCCATAGCGACCACATGTTTATTTCAGCGGCTTTAGCAAGAGGTATATGTCATTTGTTTTCCTGCAGCTACGAGACAAAAAGGTATGGCGAAAGACGTATTTCTTTTTGCAATATCACCTTTAATTAAGAGTTTTAATTGTTATGTCTTAAAAAGCGACCAAGCAAATTGCAAAGTTGACTTTTCAATTGATAAACTTTGCGTTCAAGTAACCTCCAACGTCCAAAAACCCAGCTGTTTTTAAGTAAAATCGCCATTGATTTATAATCTTCTTAAATAATTATTCGTGGTGTGTGAAGAAACGCCAAAAACGGGATTATTTACATACACGAACCTTATTTGAAAAGATGCGCATCAGTCCATCCCCATTCCAGGATGTCTTGACGAATACGTCCAATGGCACGGTTGTGTAGAAGTAGACTAAAATGTTGATGAATGTTGTGCATTAAAATATGTTTCACCTATGTAAACGTGTGTGTGCGTGCGTGCGTGCGTGCGTGCGTGTCACTTCAGTCAGATACATTCTAAGCGTCTGAAAGTAGCTGCCTACAAGCCACTTCCAATAAATAAATAAATAAATAAATAAATAAATAAATAAATAAATAAATAAATAAATAAATAAATAAATAAATAAATAAATAAATAAATAAATAAATAAATAAATAAATAAATAATTCCCTTCCCTTCCCAAATCCCCTTCTCAAAAAATTGATGTGAAAGTGCTTTTGGAACCAACTTCAATAAGGTCTATAACCTTATCAATTGTCCGTCTGGTTCATTACATCAATACAGAATCAGCTCTTATTAAAATAACTCAATTATATCAAATTGAACACAGAGTCAAGAAAGGTGTTGGTTCGAGTCTAATAGAAATTTTAGTGCAGCGTTTGATACAATAAATAATAATTGAACAGGTTGGAAGACTAGATGGAACCGTCCCAAAATGGTGCAGGTTCAAGTCATATGAAATTAGTTATTTTCTGACCAAGTTTTGAATTTCATGTAAAGGCCATGACGTGTGGTTCCTCATTCTTTGTTGAAGGATGTCTACACGGGGAAAGAATGTCCATCTGATCGGTGGATCAACTGTGGAGGGTATTAATATCATACGTAACCACTCCAAGCTCTTCCGAGGAGAATGCACGAGACTGATCGAGGACTGCAACAAATCTTGCAAGCGCCTGGAAGATGATGACAGCGAGAGGCTGAGTAAGCAGTATGGTACAACAGTATTTACATGGCAAGATTCTTTCATAGGGTGTTGCTTGGTGCTGCACAGATCATCGCGTCCGAGACATTCAGTTTGTGAAGAAGGAGCTGGAGCTGAAGTTGGAGGAGAACGTTTTGGAGACGGATCAACTTATTGCACTGCAAAGCAGAGTGATGAAAGCCGTCGAGCTTTGCAAGGAGCCTATCAAAGTCACTATGGAATGTATAGATGAGAGGTAAGTCAAATGAAATGTACATCATTCACATTTAAAAGGGTCAATTCCAGGAAAAAAAAACCTGGTAGAGTCATTATTTAATATCATTAAATGACAATGAAGTTGAGATCTTAATATATTTCTCTTTTTTTTCCGCAACATTTGTAGACATAATAAAATACTCAAAATGTAGTCATAACCACTGTTAAAGAATGATAGCCTACATGTCAAGAGTGAAGGCTGTAAAATATATTCGGTAGTAAGAGCCCTGTTTGAACTGTGGAGTGCAGAAATAAATCCCATGAAAAGTTGTATGATGAAGTATACACAGAGCTGCTCAAGGAGGCTGACCTCAGCAAGGGAATTATGGCCCTTATGCAGCGTGTCGTGAAGCAGATCGTTGAGCAAATACGGTAAGTGGCCACATCAAAGATAATATACAGTCAGTCCATTTTAATTCATGAAAGAATCCCGTCTGTATTGCAGATTGAACCAGTCGGCAAAATTCCAACTTGAACAGGATCTTAAGGGGAAATATATGGCGCAGAATGTAGATACCTCCTGTGCCTCAATGACCTCACATTCCCTCATCAACACACAGCAAAGTTTAAAAGTCCAGACGGTTTCCTCCAGGTGAATGGCCATATTCTTTTAAATTACTATTTGATATGGCGCTTATCATCACCTTATTTTGTCCGAAGTGCAAGCATCCTTTTTTGTTTTGATGCACCAATTGACGTGCTATTATTGCAACGCAGCCAAATTTAGGTTAAAATAATTTGTTTTAATTTTTATAGTCCCATGCTAGACATTGGGCAACAGCAGATCCCGGGTCTTCGAATAATCACTCCTTTTTCTGAGCTGGTTATTGTTATGGTCTGATTTTTTCTCATCCAATTTGAAAGTTAGCGCTATTGTGTATCACAAGATAAAAAAGTCATATATACACATCGTCGCTGCTGTCATTTGAGGAAACTGACAATTACAGCTACATTTCATCTGCAAAGCCACAATGGCCAACTCTGCCATTCTGAATGAAGCATTTGATATAGGGTTAACAAATCCAAGCTGAACAAAAGGGGCCCAAGGACTAACCCCTGAGGGACTCCATGTAGTGGCCATACGACGAGAGCAGTTTTTTTACCAGGATTCAACCACTCAATACACTTCACTAACATTTATGTATATATTCATATATCCTTGACAAGATTGAAATAAAATGTCATCCTCTTTCAGTTCCTCTGTGACACCTGTACAGTGGGGGAAGAAATCTGATCTTAACATCGCTAAAGCAGAGCAGCAGAAGAAAAACTCGGTGTCCCTGAGGGCCCTGGTGGAGTCTCTACTGGCGCAGACTTCCGGTGATATGCAAAAGCAGTTTGCGGCAACATCAGCAGCCTTTCAATTTAGTGTCAAACAGCTCAAGGCTGTCAAAACCCAGATGGAAGACCAACTCGCCAAGGCAGGGCTCCATTTTGTTTATTTTCACTTACTAAGTGATGAACAAGTGATTTATAGGACTTACAAAATGTTTCAACTAATATCTAGTACTTATAACCTGGTACATGATAAAGAAAATAAAACTCCAAAGTGCTCAGTTTGTCTTGACTGGCATGTTGTTCCATGCTAGGTTGTTTCAGAGTTCGCCTTCCAGCAGAGAACCCGAGATGATCTACTGGTGGCGATCACACAGAATGAGCATTTTCTAAGTTTGGCGAAGGCGAGGCTGGATTTGCGTCAGGACAGGCCCCCAAAAGAGCAATGTCATGATCCAGCACAATCACAGCTCCTTGCCGAAGTCGGACCGCTAAAATGTCAAATCGAAAAGTATGTCCACTTTGTCTGGCTGTAGATGGACATTATGCTCCTGCTCTAATTGCCCATTTGTTCATTCCTACTTCCATCAGGTTGCATGAGACGGTGGAGCAGTCAGAAGAGCAACAGAGGGCGCTGGTCCGCTGCCAGCGGGAGCTCCAGCAGAACATTGAGATGAAGGCCAGACTCCTCTATGTTGATGAGTTCATCTGCAGCCAGCTCAGAAAGCCTTTTGTCATACACAAATTCTGACATGCTTCATTTTGTTAAAATCTAGTTATCAAAACCTTTTTTCTGAGAGTAAAGTTATCAATATATATTTGTTACGTAACGTTTGTGTGTGATACTATTCCGGTCCCATTTTACAGTAATGGACCAATTAAAATGTTTATTACTTTTGTTAACATGTAAGACTTAAAACGCAGTTAAACCAATTAATAGTGCTCACCACCAAGACAGCTGAAATCCCATTTCTAAATGTTGATTTATTTCATAAGGACTATTTTCAGTGGCAAACTATAAATTCTCATTTGTAGTGTATTTTAAAGGATAGACGTGGGCGACATGGCCAATCAGGTTCATAAACACGATATTCTTGTTTTGGTGCATGCAGCTGTATGCAGAGTGACAAGCTGCATGTTTATTCAACCGTATAAACTGTGGTTGAACTGGGTACGGCTGATGGTGTAGTGATACACTCATCTGTTGGCTTCACCAACGAGTTATGTGTGTTGAGTTGCAGAAACCTATCAGGTTTTCTCATTTGGCCATGTAAGCCCGCAGGAAATGGACTTGAGTTATGTAATGTTAATGGATTTGTGTCCATCCAGTTTTCTGTCTGTTTTACTGCCTGCAAATGACCATTCAACATGAACAGGCATCTGGGGTTAAATGCATGTCCGTGATGAAACATTTTGCGAACCGGCCAGTTGTCAATGTGTCAAAATGAAGGCAACGTTTACGCAGGGCCACAGTTCCCGATGGGCATATAATACACAGTGTATCAGGGCGGTTGTGGTGAAGAGGCCTTTTCCTCTGTTCTCTGGGCATATTGCTTTTTTTTTCTGTCTTACAACATCCTTCAGTATTACTTTTAAAATGTGGTATTATTTAATAAATTGGCGGGTGAGTCAAACCTACAAAATGATATTTGTTGAGGTGATTTTAAAAATGTATTTTACAGTGCAATTTCAAACACCACATAATAAAACAACGCCGACGTGTTGAGAGGGTGCAAATAGTTTTTAAGCGCTTTCCAAAAGCTTTGTTGATGATGTAGAGCAGGGGTGTCCAACTCATTTTTTTCGCAGGCCGCATTGTAGTCATAGCTTCTTTCGGAGGGCCATTATGAAAGTGGGATTTCATACTAGAGTTAGGGTTTCAAAGAAGGGTTTAAAGCTAGGGTTAGGGCTTCAAAGTAGGGTTTCAGAGTAGGTTTAGGGTTTCAAAGTAGGGTTTAAAGCTAGGGTTAGGGTTTAAAAGTAGGGTTTAAAGCTAGGGTTACGGTTTCAAAGTAGGGTTTAAAGTTAGGTTTACGTTTCAAAGGAGGGTTCATACTAGAGTTAGGGTTTCAAACTAGGGTTTAAAGCTAGGGTTAGGGTTTCATATTAGAGTAAGGGTTTCAAAGTAGGGTTTAAAGCTCGGGTTAGGGTTTCAAATGAGGGTTAGGGTTTCAAAGTAGGGTTTCATACTAGGGTTACGGTTTCAAAGTAGGGTTTAAAGCTTGGGTTATGGTTTCAAAGTAGGGTTCATACTAGAGTTAGGGTTTCAAACTAGGGTATAAGGCTAGGGTTAGGGTTTCAAAGTAGGGTTTTTACTATAGTTAGGGTTTCAAAGTAGGGTTTAGAGCTAGGGTCAGGGTTTCAAACTAGGGTTTCATACTAGAGTTAGGGTTTCAAAGTAGGGTTTAAAGTAGGGGCAGGTCTTCAAAGTAGGGTTTCATACTAGGGTTAGGGTTTCAAAGTAGAGTTTAAAGCTAGGGTTAGGGTTTAAAGTTAGGGTTACGGTTTCAAAGTAGGGTTTCATACCTTACCTTGATTTCCACAAGCATACGCTCAAGTTGTTATATGAACCAACAGGGGCCACTGTTGTCCAACAAAAGCAATATAACCTCAACAACAAAACTCTACTACTTTTTGTTGTAAAATCAGTGGGGTCCAAACGGATACCAATACCTGTGAGTAACAACACGTCAACATGAGTAGAATACATATTTTCATTATTTTGGTGCAGTGACATTGCCACATTATAATGTAAGTATAGGTTGTAACATATGCATTAAAGGATGAGTCTGTTATTACCAGCTGCCTTTGTGACAATTACGTTTTCGACGTTGACAATCTTGCAAATCTATTAAAGAAAAATTCACGGATCAAACCACAACTGTGTCTTTTGCCCTTCAGCTCTACGTTAATGTGCAATGCAAAAACCTCTGAAATGTTACCAGTTGGACATCCATCCAGGAGTTCAAAACTTTTGACAAGGTCACTGCACACATAGTGCACTTTAAGTTTATCATTTCACCAGAAAGCTTAGTATATGTCAAACAGGAAAATAAAGTACACCAGATAGTCGTAAAAAGTGGCTGGGCAGCCCATCACTCATCTGTGTGAGTGACTCAACACGAATGTGTGACATTTATTTGTTTGTCTTCACACCACATACGGAGGATGCCCCTTGAGAAATGATCATTCACGCGAGAGGGTCTGAGAATTTGCAGACGGAAATCATGCTTGTTGATCTCCACTGTACTTGCTTGATGCATCTCTAAAGTAAATGCCCTTGCAATTTTTTGTCAATGGGGGTAAAGGTTGGGTCATGCCCATGCTGTTTTGTTTATTTACATCGGTCTTCTTGCCAAAGATATTCTGATGCCCCTTAAAAGCTATTTGGTGATGGGTGGAGTGCTATGATTGCTGCCTCTGACATGAATGCCATTCCTCGAGCCGCTTCGTTGCATGTTGCGATGACAGTTCTACAAAGCGACAAAAAATGATGCATCTATTTTATTGTATTCAGTTCAGTTCGGGACAGTAGGGTTCAAATGAACTGTCAACTTTTCTGGTGAATAAAGTTATTTGTGTACTTTTGTGGTGTAGTGTCACGACTAATAATATCGCTAAGCAGACTAGGCAGACCGGTTTGTGTTTGAATTTGGTGAGCATATAATCAACTTTGTGTTTATTGCACTTTTCGTGACCTTGTTTGGTCCTGGCAGGATGCCAGTATTGGGGGTGGAGTTGTACGTACTGAAGTAATTTCTGCCATCTAGTGGCAAACAATGTTATTGCAATGTTAAATTGCTCAAGTACATAGAGTAAACATGTTTATTTTCAAAAATCAATTGAGAGCAGTTGCAAATATGGGAACTGTTACTTCTTTCTGCTCTCGAAATTTGAGTAAGAATGGTTGTTTTTCCTTATATGCAACTAGTTCTGCCTCTTTTCCAAAATTCAGCTGGGATTGCACTCCAGCACACTTGCAGCACGGAGAATGCATGGCTGGATGAATAACTGCACCCACAGTAAATGTGGCAAATCAATCAATAACCAATCAAATGGGAGTTTGCTGTACTACCTCAGTTTAGTGTTGGATTTAACTTTGTGATTAGATGCTCAAGACATGTCAGATTTATTAAACTGGAAATGTCTACAAACAGTTAAAAGAGATTTTGCAAGATTTCTGAACTTGAACAAGCTGAGCTGCAGCAGCAACCAGGAGGGAATTAAATATTGACACAAAATAATAGCTTTTGATTACATCTGTTAAAACACTGAAGTAATGTTCCCATATGAACCTAGTTCCCATATTCTGAGATTCAAGCTGCCATGTTTTAAGAAAAAAAGCTGGCAGTATTTCTCATCTATATTTCAAGAAAATAAGCAATTTGATCACCTTCTGGTTGCACTTTATCAACAGCATTTATCTCAGACATTTATGGATAATATTCAAGCATCGCCTTCACTAGCTGTGTTGTGGGGATGTAGTTTTGTCTGTTGGGGATAAAGAAATTGAATATAAGATCCCAACGCCTTTTAGAATTTTTAAAAATCTGAATACTGAAAGAGAGAAAAAACCAAAACAAAAATAGTACATTCAGCCAAGAATCGCTCTCCCTTGTCAAACTTGTCTCTATTATACCTTGACTTGAGAGAAGGGGGGAGTGGAATCCCTTCCCAAAGACCAGAGCAGAGGACAAACCTAGATTACACTCAGAAACTTAATAAATCAACCCACTGAGCACCTTGCTATCTTGAAGTTTTGCAGAGTATAGCGGACAGTTTCATAGTGGCTATCAGGACGAGGAGGAGATTATACGTGTTGCATTTCCAAAGAAAGATTTAAGAAGGCTATCATCTGTGATTGTCAAGTTACCAAAATATCACACGGTTGTTTTATGGTTACAATTCTTCCATTACATTTTTCTTCCTTGATCATTCGCTGATCACAAAAATAGATTCAGAAAACTGCAACCTCACCACCTTTCAGAAAAGATACTGTGCATCATCATAAGTTTCTTTGTCCTAGTATCAAATCTCGAGCTGTTTGCTAACACAGCAAGGTTTCCCAATGAATTGAATTGTGTTGCACATTTGTATTTCACAGCTCAGAGGTTTATTGTGTCCTGTCATAACGGGTTGGCCTTGTCTTTGTTCACTCTTCAATCTCCTGCCAATGACAAGCGTGAAATTCAGTGAAACAGATGAGGCGTTTGATGGTTGATCAGCACGATGTCATCTGAGCGAGACTTTTTCCATGAAGGGCTTTAGTCAAAGTTTTTGACTTGGGTCCTCACCTATACGAGGAAGGGCGCTTATTTCTAATGATGGGAAAATGAAGCTTTATAAACCAGTTGTATTCTTTGCCTCCTCTAGATGGCAATGTTGGTTTAAAGTGATGGTTTTAAGAAATGCCAAGTCAGTGGGCTTTCAGCTCTTCGGTGAACAGAGCGTGCCATCTAGAGGTCTAACGAAACACAACAACGGGTTCACGAATCATCTTGAAGCTTCATTTGCCCATCATTACCTCTTTCACCCCACTCACAGCCATCGCATGTTGTTGGTCATCTCAGTTGGACTTGGCACCTTCCTGGAGTGAATGGCATGGATCCGTGCGGCCCATTCTGCAACTTCAGCACCTCCTGGAACAGGCTTTGCCACCTAGGGAAACACTAACTCTTCCTTGTTGACCACACTTACCTAGTTGGACTCGGTGACGCAAGCCTTCTGTTGATTTTAACAAGGCCGTTGGCTACCACTTTTCGAATTCGGGCAGTTTAGAATACTGATTATCCCATTTTAACATTAGTGCTAAGTGAAGAACTTTCTTCCTTGGTAGTTTTGTTTCCTTAGAACATTTGGCAAATTGACACAAAATACACGCATGCACACACACACGCTGATAATGACCAAAAGCCACACACACGACAAGAGTTGTTTGAATTTATTCAAACATTGAACAGCAACCATAGAGAGGAAGTGATAGCAATCACATTTGAACTAGTAGCTGTCATGTACAGTACACCTGTTTGAGCTTTGTGATGTTAAGTGTCAAAGGGAGGGAACATGCTCTTTCTGTTAAAAGTTCACAATGATAACACCTGACTCACATCTGGTATACAAAAGCATTTTCTTTAAAATAACACAGTAGAAATGGCATCTCCACCAGAAATTTGTTGTTTTAGTGTATTGAATGCACACACATTCGGGTGTTGTCATCTGTTATTTGAGGTTTGACCGTGAGTTTAGAGGAATCGAATGCACTGCTTTGGTGGGTTTACTGGGTTTCATGATTACATGAGCTCGTCTGATAAATCCAAAGAAAAAGTCCAATGAGGAATTATTTTTGTTTGCTTACAAATACCAGCTCGTTAATTTGGACGATGAGGTGAGTGTTGTACCAGTACTGAGTTTTGGTGCTACATTTCCTGAGAAAAACGGTCAATAAGGAATCCACCGGTTACAAAAAAAACCACTTGACGCCGCTTGAAAAGGTACAAATACTCTAACGCAAGAACAATGCAGGCAAACGATACAACAGTCATGACAATGAGCTTTGCGTTCTAAACCACATGAGCAAGAGCCAACTTGTATAGAGTACGGAGCGGAGAGAAGCAACATTTAGCAATGTGAAACAATGCTGTCATTGCAGTTGGGCGAAAAAAAAATACTCCAGTCTGCACTGAAATCACTCTTCTACCTTATGTAATTTTCCGAGAATGTTCTAGTTGATGCACCAGAGGATAAGTTACTGAGAATTGTGTTTCTCAAGTAAAACATAACTGAACTGAAATGCATTATGGACCTATTTTTGCTACAATACAAAAATAGATGATTTGCAAAAAAAATACTAATAATCTAAAATATAAAAAAATATATATAGTGAATGATATGTGTTTATGTGATTTATGCATGATTGATTGCTTGGTTAGTAGACAATGCTTTCTTCAGCTGATGACTGAGCATGGCTAATTCAATATGTTTGCACTGATGAACGTGAAAAGACTTTTGTCCTCATGTTGGATGAATGCGGTCTGATTGCTTGCGATGAATTAGTAGTGATGAGGCGTGTGTGTGTGTCGTGTGTCGGCGGGGGTCTTTAAGTTCATTTTCAGTGAGGTCACCATACAGAGCATTTGTCATCAGGGTTCATGGGAGTACCCTTGGGACAATGGAAAACGCGAGAAAACTCATTGAACTGGGAAACGCTGCCAATCACTCTGAAAGGTGAGAAATTACAAAATGTATCAGTGCATTGAATTAAGACGTGCACTTTCTCAACATATTCATGAACTTCAAAAGACCGGATGTATCAAAGTGTGCATTCAATTTACCTGTAGTGTTCTGGTGCATGTTTATCTGTTAACAACTGCAAGTAGATAGATTGAGATCTTCTTTTCATACACCAATTCTGAAATCAAAGAAGAGAAAAAACGTTTGACTACAACCGCAAGTATACAAAACCGAAGCCTAATTTTCAAACAAGTGAAGCATTTATGGCAACAAAATGATGGCGACAATTAATGCGAGGCCTTGTTACCTGAGCGAAGGCAATGAAGAACAGCTGCTCGTGTGTATATTTGAGCCCTGGTAAGGGTCTCTCTGGGCCATGTTCTCTCACCCACTTTTGATAAGCCTGGACAAAGTCAATGTGATGGGAGTTATGAATAGAAATAAGATGGACGATTTAATTCACAAGCAGCGCAGTCAATCTGGCATTCAATCTCGACTCTGGCGCTCCTGTGTGGATTTCCTCCCGCATTACAAAAACATGCAAGAGACAAATCAAGACTTAAAATTGCCCATAAGTGCAAACATGAGTTTTGGTCATTGTACCAGGGTTCACCTATTCCAGTCCTCGGGGTTCGATGTCCTGCATGTTTTATATGCAACACACCTGATTCAAAAGATCAGAAAGGTCTGCAGAAGCTGGATAATCATCCAGAACCGGTACAGAAAAATGAATCAGTGGATTAAAATATCAAATATTTCGGCATTTCCAGTCAATAATGCCGGTCAGTTGTTTTTTGGCTATCCATTGAACATGCCTGTCTCTCCAAAAGGGCATTCAAAATTCATCGTTGAGGTAAACCACACAAGCAAATTGATTTTTGTGTTTCCAGATGGAAACTCTTCATCAGACAGATCGCTATTTTGTGAGCAGTACACAAGCCTACCTAAAAGTGATCATGATATACAGGTACAGTATAGAAAGCCCAAACCCAAACACTTTGTCACGTAGCAATTAAGTAATTGCTGCTAAATAGAATAGTTTCATACCGCTAATTCATACATCAAACAACATTCAATTAATTACCTTGCACAAAGCCACCACTGTCTAATTAAACCATATCTTTCCACTACAAACACTCAAAGCAAGTACCCATAGAAATTCTTTTGCATTATCATTCGTGGAAGCAGCATTTCATCATCAAGTGTCTGTATTCCACTTATCAACTGGTGTTGTGGTGTGACGCATGACAGCGCCAATTACATATGCCACCCATTTCCTCACAGCTCAGCCGACATTATAATAACGCTATCATCAGAAGCTATTGCTCGAAACACATTCAGTTAATACTAATCTGTGCTAACTCTGCAGCTCTGCTTTCCTTTTGGTTTTGACATGGTAGTGCTTTTACCACCACTTCATGGTTGGTCTTTCGCTTCGTCCAGCATTCCTGTTATTGGCCGAGGAACCTGGTGTGGAGTGACAATTATCATCATTTCAGAAGTGGGGAGGAATAATTGTTCAGAGTGAGCCAGTTTTTATTATGGGCAAAGAACTCTATAACCAATCTGCTAAACTCCAGTTAAAACACTTTGACAGGAAGGCATAAATAGCCAGATAACTAATTGTCCAAAGGCTGGATGGAAAACAAACATTCCGTTAAACATTGATCTTGTAAGCCAGTTTATCCGACATGGAAAGATTGTTGGAACCATTTTCACAACCAATGAAAATCCAAATCCTCAAATTTCAACCTCTCAAATAAAAATACTTTCTAATTTTCAGACTTAGTCCTCCAAGGAGGCAAACAAACTATATTTGCGTATAAAAAAAACAATCATGGAGAACCATTTGGGCTGATTAATATTTGTGCCCATAAATCATACATGACCCCAGCCAGTCCCATCCATAAAGAGTTCCCAATTTGAAATGAAAAAAATCTCTGAAGCCCATCAAAACATCAAGGTTTTGCAAAAGATCAGATCAGGATCAGATTTCAGAACCAGAATAACCCTGAAATCTTCCACATTTTAAATGATTTTTATATCAGATTCAGCAGTATGAGATTGCTCATTAACTGGCAGTACTTACATAGTATGACAGCTTGAGTCCTCCCATGTCAGCTATGTTCTCTCCCAATGTCAAGCGACCGTTAACCTAGATACAGAAAACACATTCATAAAGCATAAAATACCAAATGTGCATCAAAATGTTTTGATCCCAATGCTGCCAAGCGCACACAATGGAAGGGAACAAAATGTAAAGTGCTCATTCACATGCTGCATACTTAACAAACTCAGAGTTTGCCACAGGATCTTAAGTCCAACCTACTATAGTTTAAAGTGGTCAATTTTCCTCCACAAAAGAGGACTTCCTTCGGTCCCATTGGAAACTGCTCTTGTGCCACTAGTTTGAGGAAAGATGAAATTTCATTATCAAATCTTCTTGGCAAATTTATGAAAACTCATTAAGTACGCAGCAATGATGAGTTTGCTCAACCAATGAGTTGTTGGTGTTAATTTAGAGTAAATGTGTCAATAGGTGAGTATAACCATGATGATGTAGGGAACTTTGAAGTAAGCTTTTTCCTGTAACAATAATTACTAATAATGATTAAAAAGGACGAAACTGAGAGTCAAACTGCAATGTTCCTTTTACATCAGGTACCATGGGAACAGACATTATGTGTCACGTAATGCTAGTACTTTTCGTGGCTATCTATAGGTATTAGTCTCCGCCCCACCACTCCCTCCTTGGACCATAAAGTAGAGCAAAAACAACAAAAAGCACTTAGCTTGGAGACAGATGAGTAAGAAATTGGAAATGACACTCAGGACACAAAAAGAGTGGGCTTCTGGCAAAGGTTCAACCTTATGGACTAGGATATTCTTTATCTGCTAATCAGCATTTTTAAAATAAATCGAAAGTACAAAACAGTCAATCTTTTTCAAACTTTGAGGCGTCTGATAAAAAGCATACATTCTTGGGCTCCTCGAACGTTTGCACTTCAAGGTGAAGTTTGCCCCCTCCACAAAAACAAAGATTTTGTCATAGTTGTCAAACGTGTCATTTTTAAACTAGCCCACCTCTTCCAATTGTCTTTTGGACATGGACGTGTTCAATTCAGGACAGCTGCTCTGATCTAACTGTTCATTTTGTTTTCAGTTTTTTCAAATGTGGATGTGTGTGAATTCTCATCTCTGCTGGTATATGTAAAAGACAAAATGTGGCAGAATTGTGTGTGGAATTTTCTTGGAATATCCATTTGAAGACCTACAGGCAAAGTAGTTCAAACTCACCCTTTGATTGTAAACTGTGAAATTATCGTAGAGCTTAACGATACATTCAGCCTTCTTCTGGAACTTTCTGTAGCTTTCCTCTGTCCACCACTGTTGGAGGTTGCCATGGCGATCATACTGCCCCCCTGCGTATGGACATCATTGTTGAAACGTCATGCAAAAATGATATGTACGAGCAACACCATTCAAATTGTATCATTTTGATCAAGTTTGATTACTGATATTTTATCATCACAACTAGTTTTGATGTGAAGAAAAGTATTCCTACCCCAGTCGTCATATCCGTGAGTCAGTTCATGTCCAATGATTGCTCCTATTCCACCATAGTTCAAAGACCTAGCGGGAGTCAAGAAAAATAGTTCAAAAAATAGCTTACAAGTATTTTCATATGCATCTGATGCACAACTTACCATTGATTGCAATAGTGTTAGGGTAGTAGAGGTATTGGAACTGATAGACTGAGAATTGATAAAAGTGAATATGACATAGAAGCAAATCATTTATTGTATAGGATGGCACTAAATTACAAATATAACTTTGTAGGTTTTAGTAGAACTTTGATTGAACTGAATTTTTGAGTGCTGCAGTCATGGCAAACCATAACACACGCCTTTCTGCCACTTAATGGGACTGCGCACTGAGCCCACTCATGCAGGTACACACGCTAATGGACTGGACAAACACACAATTTTCTATGCAATGTAGTGCTTAACACTTTATCTGTTTTATAAACTGCACTGGGGAATGTCAGCTGAGAGCTTGGAATGTCATTCTCCTGGAGAAATTCAACATCTCACACCGCACCTCTAATATACACGCGCACACCTCTGGCCAAGTGCTGACCCTAACCGGAAGCCGGCTGGCTTTGCAGCTCATGCAAAGATGGGAGTCCAATTCGAGGGCAGACTCGGGGCTATTCACATGGCTACGTCTGAAAATGACTTTCTGACACCTAGTCGATACGCTGCCTTGCAATGAGCCGGACTCCCTCGCTAAAACTAACTGGCTGATTGAAGCTTCAATTACTGGATGCAATAGTGAGGTTTGTGTGTGTGTAGGTGCTTGTGCTTGTGCGTGTTTGGGCTTTTGGACTCCTGAAAGGTGGACAGGTCACCACAGAGCCATTAATTAATATTTATCTGCATGCATGGCAGCAGGTAGTGGAATTAGAGGCAATCACCACTAATGAAGACATAAAAGTGTACTTTAATGTTTAGCACACAACCGGTTTGCTCTAATGATCTCATTTGTGAGCTTGTGATTTTTATAAATAAAGAAGGAGCAGCAATTTGGATTGAGTTAAATAGTTGCACTTGCGTCAAAATCATTTGGAGCAACATTTGGTTTACAAAGCGGTCGGACAATATACGCAAATGCTTTGTATTTGTTCCATCGTCTCCATCCCATTTATTTGCAGCACTTTTCAAAACCGCTTATCAAAACTTGCTTCCTTACTTGAATTCATGCCCGAATGGTTTGCAAATGAAGTTGTAGCTTGATGAGGATGAGTACTGTATGACAGGCAATTAATTGTTCTAATCCCAGAAATTAATATCACTTTAGCTGCAGTCGCTGCTCTGTCGTTTTACTTTGTAACGCCTTCTTCCGCAATGAAGTTCCAAATGGATTTTTGTTCTGTACTTGAATTATATAAATGGAACACAAAGGTACCATAGAGACAAGCAGAGGTAGATGAGATAGACTACACCTAATACCTAAGAAAAATATATCAACTTTCAGGTGTATAGCAACTTTATCAGTATGCTGTAAATACATTTTAACAGGTACATTACACTATTTATTCCTCAATTGATTGTTATGCTGGTTCTGCTATTATTGAGAGAATATTAAGGATACTCCTATTTAATGTAGTATTGTGCTCAGCATATAATATATTGACAACAATTTAAACATTTTGATGTTAAAGCGATAAAAAAAATCTTTCATATCGCTATGGGAGTTTGTTAGATGGCAAATATGTCGACACAAGCTAAAGTTAGGTGTGAAATTAGGTTTATAGTATTTCACTTGTCATTTATGGTTGTTCAAGATTAGCAGCAAGAGAGATAGATAAACGAAAGATGGAGAAAGAGTAGTTCTCTCATCTGTCAAGTTCTGTCCAATTACTGAACTCAAATTCAGGGAGGCGACCTAGCATTGAAACCTGTTCCATTAGTGAGACCTTGTTTGCTAACTGAGCTCTTTGCGGCTCGTTAAATTGATGAAATTAGGGGTGCTGGGCTTTTTGGGAAAGAGAGGGCTGCCAGAATAATGGAGATTTTTTTTATTTATTTTTTTAGCCAGCAGTGATTGTACCGTACCTGTGGGATTTAAGACACACATGAGGACAGACACTTACTGAGGGAATTCAGGGTTGTACAAAGTGGGTTGAAGGATGCCGGCTGGGAAAACTGAAAGACAATACAAACGAAACATTATTAAAGCACTCTTTGGATGTAGGGAGTGAAAAATACAAACAGCTGGCATGTCCAAGAATAGACAAATTTGTCAAATTTAAAGTACATAATAAAATCAAAGTATAGATTTGGATGTTCCCGAGTGGCAATGCAAATCAATTGGTGCTACCAAACTTGGCAGAATAAATTTGCTATGAACATCGCACTCAGCACAATCTTACTAGAAACGTAACTGGTTTGCTGGTTAAACAAAACCTGTTGCACAGCTCTTTCTTTTTTCACGCGACAAGTCAAACGCTTCTAACATGATTCGATTTTTCGAAATTGCTTTTATCTTAAAAAATTTTAGGCTGAGTCACACAACATTTTGTATCCTGATGACGTAGGACCAATTGATACCCTTTCTTAACTGTATTTTATATACAAAGTCATGGATGGCAGTGCATTTTCGAAAGCTCAACCAGAACAAAAATGAGGTTTTAGCAATTGGCCCTAAAGGCAAGAAAGAATTTCTTTTTCTTTTTAACAAAATTACGAGACAATGCGTAAAAAAAAACCTGGATGCCCTTTTTGACTGTGAGTTGAATTTTATTCCACACATCTGGTGTGTAACCAAAGTCTTTTACTAGTTTTAAAATGTCTTAAGGGTCTTGGGCCATCATTCCTATCTCATATGCTGTCATCATATCAACCCTTGCGGGCCCTGAGGTGCTTTGGCACAGTTTTTTTAATTGTTCCCAGAGTTAAAAGGAAAATTAATGGAGAGGCTGCATAGTATCAACTCAAATGCTTTGAAAGTATTTTTTTTATTGTCTCCTGAATGTAAACGCTACCCAGAAGGACCAAATTTTTAACCACAAACCTGAGAATTGTACGGCAGAAGTGCTAACCACATACAGCAAACCACCAGGTTTAGGAAATTGATTACATTTCTATTGTGAGAAGCAACAGCAGTCCAGTAATTGCTACTAATTAAGAGCGTAGAAAATGGAATTGGCTGAGGCGGTTGCCTTCGACGTGAGAGAAATATGTGTGGGACAGGAATGTTCTGACCTCCTGGAGCCCTCTACATCAGCTTACGAGAAAACCATTGATTTCTTTTCAGCTAGGGATTTAAACCAGTAGGAAGGCTGGCAGGCAGGAACGAAGGTGCAGGCTCCTAGTGAGCGACAAGAGTAAGGAAGGGGTGATGGAGCGAGGCTATTTGTTAATTGAAAAGGTGTTGCTGCTTGTTGTTTCTTAAAGTCAGGTACACACATGCCAACAATTTGAGCATTTACTCCCTCTTTTGATCAAAGTCAGCAAAAACCTGCTTGAAGCTCTGTGATAACCTACATACTTGCAACAATATCCCACTTTTGTTGGATTCAGCAAAGGTGGATAAATGCTGGACTGTCTGCTATAGCTCTAGTTTGCCAATTGAGGTGGATTTCTGTGTACCAGAGGCTCATATGCCCTGTGATTAAGTGTCGATCAATACAGGGTATAGTCTGCCTTTCAACCAAAGTCAGCTGGAAAAGTTTCAAGCTCACTTTACCTCAACAGGATGGTGTGCAAGACATTGAGAGCCGTGAACTCAATTTATTCATTTCTATACTGCTGAGTAATGATGGGCAAATGAAGCTTCAAGATGATTCATGAACCCGTTGTTGCATTTACTTAGACCTCTAGATGGCACTCTGTTCATCGAAGAGCTGAAAGCCCACCGATTAGCCATTTCTTAAAACCCTCACTTTAGACCAACATTGCCATCTAGAGGAGCCAAAGAATACAACAACTGGTTCATGAAGCTTCATTTTCCCATCACTCGTGCTGATCATCATTTAGGTTGCAGGTGAGCTATCTCAGCTGACTTTGGGCAAGAGTTTGAGGAATACCATAGACTGTTCACCCGTCAATCACAGGGCATATATAGACAAACAGCCACTGATATTTAAATTCACACTTAAGACCAATTTAGAATTCCCAATGAACCTCATATGAATACGTATTTTCAGAATTTTTGAGCCACATGCAAAGTCCAGATTCAACTCCCAACCTCTGAACTGTGAAGGAAAAGTGCTGCTAACCACATCCAGCCACCAGCCATGAACCTCTACTGGGTAAAGATTCTCACAGACATCATTCAAAACCTTGTTGAAAGAGTGGAAACAGTCTCCAATTTCCAAGCCCTACAGTGGCCAATATTTTTCTTCCCAGTGTGTGAACTATCACTCACCCATTTGGTTCTTGTTAGGAAGGTAGTAGGCATTTAGGGCCTGTGGGGGGAGTATCCACCTGTGGAGATATCAAACATGCCCACCCAACACACACACACACAGGCAAGCAGAGCGTCACGCACACATACGACAAAGTAGTGAAGAGAATCCCAGAACATTCTCTCTCTCATTTCTGTATAACCCCCTGGTGAGCGGCATTCAGTGCTTGTGCTTCCACAGTCACAGCTCTCTGCACTTGAAAACAAGGACAGTTCTTCTATGTTAATCCACTTGAAGCCAGACCAATCGATTGCCACCAAATTCCCCAAATGACTAACTCTGAAAGTGAGCGATGCCCTTGTTCCAGGAGGGAAAGACTGATGGCTCTGCGTGGGCTGTGTAGCGTCAAAGAGGATCGAAAGACAAGAAGGAGGAGCATTTATTTATTTCTCGGTGACAAGACAGAGCGAGCGAGCAATGAAAGATGTACTTTTTGGTGATAAAGGGGGAGTGCGTGATTCAACTCTTTAGGGTATCGAGCGTGGGCTAATGGAGCAGTTGTTCCGGGCATCTTGGAATAATAATGTGTGTCAGTGCAGAGAATCACTCAATCCAGGAGTATGAAGCTGCTGTATTTTACAAAAAAGGGCTCCAAGTTTCACCAAAGGTCCCTACTGTCTGGCTGCTGTAGATAAATAACTAAATGGATATTCTTCAGCTCTGTGTTTTCGACTTTAAATATATTTGTGTGTCACAGTGGCACAACCACAAATGTGTCAAACTAAAAAAGGACATCATCGAGACATTTGCTAAGAAGGGGAACTCACACTGTCTTATCCACTTCTTCGTGAATCTTCTTGATGGACAGCTTAATGTTGAATTTGATGGTGTTGAGAATGTTCTTGAAGTAGGTTTTCTCATCCACGTCAAACTGCCAAACCGTAAAATATGATGACACCTATTGGTTAGTATACAGTTCTGAAAACAACGAGCTCTAATATACAGTAAATCATCAGTTATATCTTTAAAGGAACGCGGTGTTAATTGGTTAGCACATCTGTCATCAGCTTTAAGGTTCCGGTTTTGAATCTTAGCCGGCCTGTGGATGGATCGCTCCCATGCGATTCTAATGAGTAAAAGCAGTATAGAAAATGGAAGGATGTATTCTTATCAAAGTAATCCGTGGATGAAGCTGCTTGTTTTTCACCAATGATTAGGTACAGTGGAATGCTTCATGAAAATACACCTGTTTTAAAATGGACTCTTCAGCAATTAACCAACTAGTTGTTAGTTGGTAAAGACATCGCAAATTTGCCAAATTGTTCATGAGCAAGATATTGAAAAAAACCCACATCGATGTGTGAATGATCTTTTGCTCTACCATGACATTTTCTATTAATCCTCTGGTGACTGCAGTGAAATTTTAAAGCGCTTCGAGACCCTCAAGGTAAAGAAGTGCAACCCAAGCAAGGCCATTAACCATATTGACTGTACTGTTTATTCTATTACTGAAAACTCGCCCACTCATAACATGCACAATTTTTCCAGTGGAGTGATGTGGAAAAATACTTTTCATTCTTTAAGACTAATGTACTCATTGGTTGGTGCAGAAAAAGGTTGCCGTGTAGCCTATACGGTAAATGATATAAGGCGTTGACAGTCATAATGGCCCTCCGAGGAAAACCATGACTAGAATGCGGCCCGCGGCAAAAATGAGTTGGACACCCCTGATCTAAAAACATGCAGAATAGCGGCCGTTGAGTCTGACACCTGTGCCTTGGACCAAATGCAGGTCCAGGTTATGGCGCAGGTGTTGTACTTCGGTGGATTCGATTAAAGCGCAAGCAGACACATTCTGTACTTTGCTGAAGTTTGTGATGGATGTCATCATATTTCCTTCATAAATATGACAACAGCATGCATCGACCTCTTTGACTGTATTATTATTCAGACACTCGGTCGGGGGGTGGATGGCGGTCTCCAAGTGCCCTCTTTACATCGGCCAACTCTACAAGTATATCATTTGAGACCTTGCAATTTCTTCTATAGTGCTCAAACTACATCTGCATGGAGATCTGGTAGAATTCACATTATGTAGGTTTCTTTTATCACTAAAAGATAATTAACCTGCAATCTATTCAGAAAATGTCAAAGGCAGGAATTTATCAGCAACATAGTGCATATTTTTGCACACAAATACGGCCAATGTTAACTTCCAGATAGAGCCTTTTTTTTTTTTTCTAAAGCTGCAATGCCTCGGTTTGACCTTGCTTCTACTATTTGCTCTTTAGTTCTGCCTGTTGGCTCTCACTGGGCCACACGTGCTTCTGTTATCTGGGCCGTTTCAAATTTGTGCTCGCAAGTTACCTTTATCACACGTTTCTAGGTATTTTCTTTTAGTTTCTCTGATTACGCAAGCTCTATTATAAGAAATGTTCTCTGAAAAATGTATGGGCGGACCTTCTTTTGCCTCGGGTAGCTAACTAGTAACCCATTCTGATACCTAGTGTAGTGTTACAGATATCGATTTTCATCTCACATAGTGGATACTGAATGTTACCCCTACTTGAATCAGCATAGCTAATTTGAAGGGTACTTTTTTCTGCACGATGTATGCTCTCTCCATTTAAATTGGCTCCCAGGATAGGAACGCCTGATGGAAAATCATTTCCAAAGTAGAAAGCCATGATGAGAAAGTGTGATCTTATGACTCACCCCATATTCGCGATCTATGAGCTCAGGTTTGACCAGGAAGTCTGGGTATCCTGTCATGACCATCATGTACTTCAGCTGAGAAAGAAGAGTTGGAGAGGATTA
Organism: Syngnathus typhle; assembly: GCF_033458585.1. Lineage (NCBI taxonomy): Eukaryota > Metazoa > Chordata > Actinopteri > Syngnathiformes > Syngnathidae > Syngnathus > Syngnathus typhle. Next base: position 9,329,965 of record NC_083743.1, read on the forward strand.
TGAGGGACAAAGTGGAAAGTGAGCAGGGAAAAAAATACCACTCTCCATACATTTGCCTCCAACATATATTGAATTATAATTTGCGTCTGGAGTCGGGCACACACATCTGCACAAGCGCACACATCAACTAATCAAGCAAACCAAGTGAAATAGGATTACAGGGAAGCTCTTTATATTCGGCAAGGCCCCATAAAAGGATTATAACTTCACATTGTAAATGTATTAGAAGGGATATCTTGCCGTGCAGACCCTAAACCAGTACCACAGAGAGATCTGTATTCTCAAAGTCAAGACCTTGATGCATTCTATCACTTTGTTTCATCTTCCCAAGCAATCAGTCAAACCCGCGGAAGGAAGAGAAATAGAAAACTAAAACAAATCCAAATCCTAACTAACAGGAACTTGCGTGTGTGAGATGGAGGAATAAAGTTTTCAACCTTTGCTCTGGCTGCCTCCTTGGTGGCTTCATCCATCCAGTCAAGGTCCTGCAGCCGCAGGTCCAGGGAATGCTTTATATCCTCTACCAACTCTTGCACCTGGACGGGATCACATTACATTTAAGGTTTCTTTAAAACACATTTTCTCACTCAGCTTATTTCCTGTTAAAGGAACGTTATGTTTTTAGCAGATGTTAGAACTGTTATGTTTCTTTGACGGGAAACTACTGTTGACCAACCATATTCATTTTTGGATGTGCCCTATAAAAGGATGTAACAGGCATGATCTCTGAGAAGCTGTGACTCAGTTGAACACAGACCTCCACTCGGACGAAAACAGATATGAAATTGTGATTCTACAAGGTGTTTATATATGATGACATTGTGGTGATCAGCAGCTTGTGTTTTCACTCGAATAAAAAGGACATATTGTTATTCCACACACAAATGCAAAAGGCAAAAACCAAAGTCAACAACACAGATCACAACGTAATGAGAAAAAATTCCCCATTTTACATTTTGATTCCAAATTTTTTCCATTTATATGCCAAGATTTTCTGGGCTTCTGCCCCCCCTTCCACAAATGAAAAAACAAATCACTCAATCATAATTTTGTCATGACAAACGTCTGCTGTTCCATCACATCGTGTATGCCTCCATGTCAGGTACTCAGCATGACAAAACACTCGTCTTGAAAGCTTAACAAGAGCTCCCGAGGCTTTGTAATTTCTCTTTAGGCTGTTGTAAGTGTCATCTGTCAGGGCTGCACATCACAACTTGTTACCAAACAAACGTTGTGGGCATTAGGTCTTAAATTAAACCAGCTTCGCGGCCCTTATGTGAAGCACTGCATTTTAGTGAATTAGTATTTACACAAGAAAGAGAAAATTGAGAAAAACAGTTTACAGCAGTCCAACCCTAATTTTGCCCTTAAAATTGACAGGATTGACAATTATTTAGGTAAAGTGCACAATATTTTCTTTCAACAAGTTTGAAAGTAGTGACAGTGTTGAGTTGAGTGGACAGATACAAGACTTTTGTTGCAAAAGTTAAAAAAAATACATCCATATCTTCATGTCCTAGAATGGCCAAGAGACTGCGATAAGAATAACAATGTGGAAGGATCAAGATGGGAGAAAGACGGACCATAGGTGATAAAGGGCCAGAGGTGTGGGATTAGTGAGAACTGGCTTAGAGAGCATTATAATGGTCATGGATAGAATTTTCAGATTGGAGCTCAGCAAACCATGAGAATCATCAAGTTGTTTCAGAAAGCCAAGATGAAATGTAAGAAAGAAATGCATGAAGTATAAATCCATGATTAAAGAAAAAGTTTTTCTTTTTTTCTTTCTCTTCTCAATACAAGTTTAGAATAATGATGTTACAAAATGTCTTTTCAGCAATAACATTTGAGGCCAAGGTCAGTTTTTGAATATCCTCTTATTGCCTTGGAAGGCTATATGATTTTCAAATTCATCTCAAAGCCAATGGCCCTCTTTACAAGCAATTATTGAAAACTAGCTCGCATTTTGTGCAATCTGAAAAACGACACAACCAAAGGCATGCATTCAGTGTTCCATTCTTTCACTCCCCACCTTGCATTCTTACCTTCGCCTTGCTCTGTGAGGAGAAGTGCTGCTGGACAAAGAGAGCTCCCAGGGCCATGCCAAAGTGTTTGTTGGCCTGCGTGAGGCACAGTCTGCCCAGCTCCAGCTGCTGCTCGGTGCCATCAATCTCCCGGGAAAACTCATGGATGGTGCTTCGGAAGGCGGTTGACAGATGTTCACTTAGCGCTGCCACAATGCGCCACAGCATGTAGTTATGGAGAACCCTACGGTGGAAGGTTCAGTAAGTGAGGACAGTGTTATTGGATAAAGCATACAAATAATTGAAAAAGTATCTGTACGGCAATGAGCGCGAGAGCTGTTAAAATTCCATCAATACTTGTGAACGGTTTTTCCTCCATTTTTTTCTTAAAAGCGATTTAACAGTCGAGGAGTATGAATTCTCGTTTTACATACATTTTATTTATGTGTTTTTTGAGTATGTGTCAAAATTTCCCTGGACACCACTACTGCACTCCAGAGGAAACATAATACCTTGAGAAAAAAAAAAAAAAAGAAATTGAAAATGGAATCGCTAACTTCAGCAGTGTAAAAGGCAAAATGGATACAGTAAATAGGGGAGGAGAGAAGAAAAATTAGATTATTAAATATTAAAAATTCCTGTGTCTGACCTTAGAGCCACATTTCCATCCAACTTGGGTTCTCTCTTGGCCAAAGTGCCACCCATCTACAAACTTTTTAAAATTGCATTTGTACATTTTCATAAATGTATCTGTTTTGCTTTTTACTGTTTTACCACATCAAAATGACAATAACAAGCTAGCCCCATTTGCACAGTACGTAAGAGTTCTTTTCAACACCACATTTCATGTCTCAGATTTGAATCCCAGATTTTTGGTCTGGTCTTAGTCTCGGACTGGCCTGACTAGGGATTTTCCACCGAGACTGATCCTGAGCGGCGCTGATCTGTTATTCTTCAACTTCATTAATGTGATGAAAAGGTGACACTCTTGGTTATACAAAAAACTTCTTCTATTAATGTGTGACTCCTCACCTACCAGGACTGTCACCTTTGTGGTCTTGCGACCCCCATACATAAGCAAAAGCGAAAAGTAAGTTAAAAACACAGGCAAGCTAACAACTAAGTAACACCAATCGAATCTAATATTACCATTCAAAGGAATATACCTGGAAAGACTTAAATTGACACTATGTTTTAGTTTGGCTGTAGCTTATACCAAATTATACTAATTTAGTCACGCTTAATTTCTAAATATCTACAATCTCGGTTTGATTCGGCCTTAATTTACAAATCTATCCAGGTAAGGCAACTGAGAACAGTTTTTTATGTATCTCCAATGCAAACAATTCATCTTCATCCACCGAATATTGTGGTTATTGCATGGACCATGGCCTAAAGAGGCCACTTCAAGAAAAATGGTTGAATCAATGCTGCCTGACAACAATGCTCTGGAGGCCATCTGGATCAAATTTTAGCTCTGAAAGTATCTGAAATAATGTAAGCGGTGGAGACATGAGAAAACAAGACAATGAATGAAAACCAAAGCAGAGTGGGCTGGTTTAGTCTAGTCCAGTGCGGCAAGAAGAGGCACTAAAGGGAATCATCCATTTATGCATTCAAGTTGAGTCTTCTTCCATTCTCAGACAGAATGGTGGTGTGCTCTTGTGCCCTACTCTGCTGGGTGCACTCTTTCAATGTGCTATGGGGGACAGATGCCCCACTCCCATTGTGAAGATCCATCTGAGGCTTAAGGCATGTTGTTATTGTTTCCTCAATGATTTTATTTTCCCTGTGTATGACAGATATGGAATCAGAAGAGCTTGGCAACGGTACCCTGAAGGTCCTGCCAATAAAACACTTGTGTTGTGAATATAATTGATGGCAAAAGGTAAAGGAAGATGGGCTTGGAGGATGGAGGCTTGTAAATGTTATATTTTGCAAAGACAATTCAGCATAGCTAGAATTTATTTAAGATAGAGGTTGCTCAGATGCAATTCATATCTAATTTGTACACATTATCTACATTATTGAAATAGTGTATTTAGTTCCATTCAATGTTGGACAATGGGTCTCATTCACTACTGTTTCTTCCCGTGACCCTCCACTCAAATGTGTTGTATGCAATTTATCAACAAATTAAAAATATAGCATTCAAGTATGGATTTTATTCAAGCAAGGATTTTATTTGAAGTAACAATCAGAGGTATAAACCCTGCCACGGTTTGGCTTTCGCAAAGGTGCTTCTAAATAACTGGGCTGGCAGGTAACCGAACACGCAGGAGCTAACTCGTTTACCTGCTGGTTTATTAAAAGCACTTGTGGCTAAAGCCAAACTATGGCGAGGTTTTTCCATTTCTGGACCTGGATTGACACCTCTGGGAACAATATTAATGAGTAATCTTCACAAAGTTTCTTCAGTCTGTGCCAGCTATACTTATATACTAGGAATCTTTGACGTCTATAGCCGTCAATGGCAGTGAACGGGTTAAACTGCAAATGTTTTTGTGTTGTGTTTGGAAACCCAATTATGTGAATTATGCACCTACTGCACACACGCCGCACCTAATTCAAAAAGTACTATTCACACCACTGTAGCCAACACTTCCTTTTGCGTATGCATTTTACATGAAACATCTTTTCACACCACTTTTCCTTCTTTACAGTCACCTCAAAGGTTAAGCCATCCTGCCTGATGACATGTAAAATGTGTCAGCAAGTACATTTGCAGTAATGGAGTAACAGCAGAATGTACAGATCAACCAGTGGCTCTTAATTAGTGAAGGAGTGAGGGCTCATTAGCTGAATGGATTTTAATGAGGCTAGTTAGGGAGATGAAAAGACACTGTCCTCCCATTTACAAAGGTAATGACCCTGAAGGGTAATGGGTGGGATTGAGAGCCTCCTATATTCCAAACCTGCAATGGCACTGCATTTCAGGCTCGAAGTGCAAATACATTTCTATACTGCATTGTTCAAATGAAAAACCAATCAAGTACGCTCTGCAACTGCAAAACCCAAAATATTATGGACAGGTTTTTTACCATTGTGTAATCACAACTGTATATTTTCAGTTCAGATGAGCTCTAAACATTCATTTGAGAGCACAAGTGCTGCAATGAGTGCTAAAGCAACATGAAATCCAGCATTTGGTGAACCGTAAATAACATTAGAACCAGACTGTCTCTCTATTTTGAAAGCAGGACAACGCAGAGAATTCTGAGCTTCAGGGGCCGACACAAATATGGTATCGTACGCATAAGTGCAGGAATACGGTGTCAACATAAATTAGACCACACAGTATAGTGTTCCACCCGAAGCTTGAACTAGCATTAAGTAGCAAACCATTAAAAATGACACACAGCATCGTGCCAGCCTCACACTCTGACACCCTTGAGAGTGACGAACAGAAGGAGCAGACGGAGCAGGAGCAGTGGCGAGGGTGTGTGAGAGATTCTGGTGTTGTCATTATGCTTTCTCCTCCATTGGAGGCTTGCTCATCTGGCTAATGGGATCGGCTGCAGTCACTGCAGTGGCTGGAGACGGCATAGTGGGCTGTAGAGAAGGACAGGAAAATTGGTGGAGGCCGACGAGATGGAGGTGTGATAGCTTCTGGGTGAATGCCATGAATGAAACACTGGGCGAAGAATATGCCTTGCTCATTCATACTCGGGGTGTTAGGGCTTATTTCTGCCCAATAAATGGTATCTGCAGCCTTTTGGCCAAAAGTGGACTTTTTCTTAACTGATTGGCTTTAGCTGCAAGATTGAAGTAAAGGACTAGATTTCTCTTTAAGAACTCCTCATAAACTTTTACTGACCTTTCTGAGAAATGTTCCAGCTTGGGAACACGTGAAATCAGTTTTGGAAGCCACTTCAAAAAGTATATCGAGAGTCATGGTTGGATGTATTTGCCGTTGAAGAACTTAAGAGCACTAATCTCAACCATATAAAACACCAATACAGTAAAATGTTCCTCTGGCTGAATGGAGAAAACATGCCACAAATTTCCAGGTGGATGAGAGGTCAGTTTATTGGCATATCACTCGCTCACTCGCTCGCTCACTCGCTCACTCACACAATTATTTTTGTACAGGTGGAATATTGTTCATGTTTTGAAAGTGTTGAAAGTTAGAAGTATCACAGTCATCGTGTTAAAGTCGTACATAAAATACAAATGGGACTCTTCTGTGGATAACATTTTGAATACAGTACCTGTAAAGTGTTGACACATCAAAAAATCGAATGCTACAGGGTAGAAAAACAAACAAAAAAAACAGGCATATGTCAACGCCATAGTTCAGCCTGAGAGGGTAATTGAGAAAGATTGTGGGTCTGAATTCAGCTGAAACTAAAAATCCATTATTGCAGTGAGGCTATGTTGGACATTAGGCTAGTGGACCAGGGTGTTATGGTTCTGGCAGTTCATCCAGAACATGTCTGGAATTACTTTTTCCAATAATTGGTACATAAAAGAGGCAAACTCATTTGCTGCCAAATCAAATGAGCAGTTAAATTTCCTGCCTTTCCATGCAAAGACCATACATGGTTAGTGCGTTTGGTGAAGGTCTATTCCTGCTGGCCCGTTGGAACAGCTCGACAGATTCGTCAGAACTGCTATGACACATTAGGGGCCACCATGACCAACCTTTGTAGATGAATCCCTCTAACAGCTGACATTTTATTTTTCCCTCAACATTTTATTTTTCTGCTCGTGTGAGTGATGTGACATTGTAGAATTAAGCCATCCAACCTTTGCTGGAGAAGCCTTCCCAAATAATGTCCTTCTCCTAGTCGCAAAACAAAAACAAAACAAAACGAAAAATGAACTTTACTGGGCTCACTCAATAAGTGTCCTGCATTTGTTTCATGGAGTAGTGTTACATGTTGCTGCCGTTTGTGCATGTGACGCAGGTACAATATCAACCAAGTCCTAAACCCAGAATGGTAAAAAAAAAATAGGGGAGGGGGGTCACCTCACCAATGAAAATGTTCCAAACAATAAAACAGCTTAAATTGGATTACAAATATTGCCCAACAAGTATTTTGAATATTATTGTTGAGCATCATTTCATCATTTAAAATTTAAATGAAATTGAATTAATTTGAGAAAATCTCTGACTTTCTGAAATGAGTGAAGTCTCGAAAAATCTTCTTTAGGATTATTGTCTAATAAGCGAATCATCACAATCATAGTCTCACTGTCATTGTCCAGGTGAGCATTGAAGTCACCCAACCAAACCATGGAGTGCCCAAGGACTCCAAAAAGTGTGGGCACTCTGAACTGTTGCTTGGTGCATAGGAACAAACAACAGTCAGGACCTGTCCCCTGACCAGAAGGAGGAGGCTACCCTCTTGTCCATCGAGTTGAACCCAAACGTACAGCTTTCCTTGGCCCCTCCCACAGGGGGTGAGCTCGTGGGGAGGGAGACCGACATTGTACTTCCAGATGCTTGCCACTGAGCACCACCTCCGGAGGGTGGCCCCGGTGACCCGCGTCTGGGCAAAGGAAAACGATGTCCATATATCTTAATCATTGCAAGGGTTTCTATGAACTGTACTTTGTGTGGTACCTCATCTTTAGCATGGTTGACCCTGCCACTTGCATAAATCCCCCGGGTACTTAGCTCACTATTTGGACACACACACACCTCTCCACCATGATAAGCTGACAGTTCATATTATCTCTATGCAAAACGTTTTAAGCGCCGATATTGAATGTTCTCCATCGGTGACAGATGGAAAGTGTGAGGGACTGAAAAGGAACAAAAGTATTCCGTTAGAGGTATACTTCTTCAAATACCCTGTTATTTCTCCCCTCTGAAGTCTTAGTAGAGCTGGAGTTTACCGTAGATGGCTGACATATGTATCTATGTATGTGGGAGTATGACATGTATGACATCAGCCCATTTTTCCACATTAATGACGAGAAAGTAATACACCCGCCAGTCATCCAGTCAGTCAGCTACGCTTGCAGCTTGAGTGGTGTTGTGTAGAGCATAGTGACTATTGGCGAGCTGTCACTGGCTCTAACACACATCTTGACGTGGTATAGCCTTGCAGCCTGTCAAGAGCAAGAATGGGAGGGAAGAAGAGTGTGTGTGTGCTTATGTGGGAGAACAGTGTGGGTAGATCAATAATAATCAGCTGCTTTAGAACTGGAAGGTAATTCAACAGGAACTGATGTGCACTAACGTACTCAAATGTCCATGTACAGATGGACCTGAAAAAAAAAACCAAGCTGTATGACAGCTTAAAAAAAAAAGACCATGCAATGGCACTCTACACTCAGACTGCACAAATCAATTTTAGAGAAAGTGCTCATAAAGAACCAAACTAAAAATGCATACATCAGAAACGATCGATTTTAGAAAGAATTAGTGCCCCTCCCCTTGGTACGAAATCCAACCCTTGGAAACCTCTCCACTCTCTTTCCTACTGGTTTTGTTTACCTTTTTGAGGTGGTCTTGATGATGTCGGACACTTTTTGTATGTAATCTGTGGCAAGCACCACGATCTCCTTGTCTTCAGAGAAGTTGTCTTGGAAGATTTTATCCAGGAGGCGTTTCCAGTGAAGCTGTGGTCAGACAGAATCATCAATTGACACTGATGTAAAACAATGTTATTTCCCCTTTATTGCATCATACTGATGGAATCTTTCGACTGACCATGTGAGCCTCTTTTTACTTGCTGTTTCAAGGTTAATATTGGAAGAATGTTATTTATAATATTCTATTCTACAATTATATAATTTAACAGTAGAATGCCTTGTTAGAGTTAGGTCAGATGCCTCACTAATTTCCATTGTCAAATTTTCTGTTTTTCTTTCAGCTTATCACTGTGTTGTTTGTGTATCTTGGTGCTCTCGTAATCAAAAACAGTCAATTCTAGGGAGTGACGATTCATGCTCATTGTGCATGTGCTCAGTTCGCAATCAGGTTGTTGAACATACTGAAGCACGCAATTAGTGCATTAAGGAAACCACATTGTTTTAATAATTAAATACCTTTGGCAAAATCACTTCATATCCACACCTAATTTTGAGAAATGCATCATGAAGTGTGTTTGCACTTTTTTTACCTCTCCAAATCTCAATTAATATTGTTTTTTTTTTTTATCTCTTCCTTTCTTTATTTCTTACTTTATTTATTTACCAACTACCTTGTCATATTCTAAACCAATCCAATGAGTCAGAGTTTCTATTATACTGTTGAAGAATACAGTACTTAAGAATGCATAATCAGACTTCATTATAATACGTCAGTTCGAGGCTGGACCGTTACTTTAATGAAAAGCCAGGCAAAGATTCATAAGTCAATATTCACGCTCAATATTGCATATTGTTATTCAATACTGATTCTACTGACTTTTCTTCATAAGATTTCTTACCATGGCTGTATTCAGACATTTTTGGTGGTGACAAAATAAAGGCGTAGTTGTGCACCCTTAAAAAATGTTTTACTACGGCAGTAAGAAATAAGTAGGCGAGCAAACCACTACACTATGGCCATCAATGTGCAGTAATATGAAGTACTGTACTATAATACATTACAGAGATAGTAACATAACTTAGGTAACTTATCCATCCATCCTCTACATTGTGTATCTTGTATATATGTGTGTGTAAAATTTTCTATAAAATCCAATTACATTAATGAAAATGTGTCCCCTTTGACAAACGAGTGAGTCTGGTCTGAGAGTTGCCTCAGGATGCAAATAGTTTAAAGGAAAGACCAAACAAAAAAAGATCAAGAGCGTTTGCTTTCCACAATCTCATTTGGAGGAATCAGTTAGTAAAGCCTCTTAATGACGTATCATGTAAACAAAATTTGCATCCTAAATTCATCAGCATCCTCCTGATCTAATTGACAGTAAATTGGTTGCAGCAGCACAGAGTGCTTCTTATGCTTCTGTTTCGGTCCAATTTTCAATCGGCATCTTTGGCCTCATTTTAAGGTTTGCAGGTATTCACTATCAGAGTATGTTTCTTTCGTAAGTGTAAATGTTTAATCTCATTTTTGGCCAAGAAATTGAAATCGGGTACTTTATCTTTCATTTTTTTTCTCATGTGTCTCTCTTCTAACCACAAAACATCTTGAGGATCTCTGTCAGCGTACGCGCTGCTTCAGGGTAGTGCCTCCTCCTTCTCCTCGCTCGAAATCCAATTTACCTTTCCTCCTCCTCCTGCCATCATGTCTAACACTCTCCAATGTCCGCTTATACTTCTTCCTCCCCTCTCGCATTCAAGCTTCAATCTTAAGTCCTGCAAGGCGGACGCTTTTTGTGATTCACTTGTGTGTGTGTGTGTGTGTGTGTGTGTGTGTGTGTGTGTGTGTGTGTGTACAGTACTCACACCAGGAGCAGTGCGCTGTAGCTGCCTGAGTGTAATACGGTTATACATCGTGCTGACGTCCTTTCTTTGGTCATCATAATCTGACATGGTGATCTGGAGAGAGATTTTACTGAAGACTGGACACATAAACGTATGCTTGCTCGTAAACCGGCGCAGACACACAATCCGCTCACATTGGCTAGACGAGTCTCCAGCTGTATAATCTCCTTGGACTTTTGTGTAGCATTGTGAGCTCCCAGCATGCTTAGTAAGCGCTCCATGAGGGCCTTGTATGCCGCCAAGATCTGAAAGGCACAATGACTTCAGCCCTAATCGAAGGGAGGAGCGTCATAAATAACAGCTGGTGACGGCCTGACATGTGGCAGGGTGTAAAGGATAACAAAAGCACAGTGGGACACAAAAGAAAACAGGTGGATTAATGCAGATGAGCCAGGCAACTAAATAGAACAGATGGGAGAGGGATGAAGAAGTGAGGGAAAGAAGCAGGAAAAGACAAGAGGGTGAACTCATTGACAGTGAAGGGTGCAGGAAAGCATCATATTGGAAAGGGGATTGGATGTGGTCCAATAGGAAGTGAGGGCAGAAGTGCAGGGAGAAAATGGCATGGAAAACGAAATGGATGGGTTAAATAAACAAAAGCAGGAATTTCTACCTTGACACTGTCTTCATCCTGACCCAAGTAAAGACTTCTCTCAGGCAGTGTGAGTCCTTCCTGATCAATCTACATCAGACATACAATTCAAAGACATAGTCACAAAAGTGGCAATATTTACCAAAAACAATGAAATAAATGTGTATTTTTCAAATCATAAATATAACTGTGGCTAATCATTATTTGGGTCTGTTCCCTTTTCAAATTTGAAACTGAACCACCAACTAAATCATTTCTAAAAAATCTGTGAGTGGCTCTTCCGCACTCCCACCACTCTATCACATAAGAGTGGGACTAATTTACATAATAAATGCCCTCATGCGAGTTTCCTTTTGCCAATCCTCGCGGATCATGTTATAGGCAGAGAAACCTGTTGTCCACTTTCAAGTGAGGGACACTGTCATCTTTTTTTTATTTTGCTCAGTTTTACTCTGTAAATGAGAACATACTCAATTGCCTTAGCTGCATGATTACGTACACCGGGTAAAATAAATAAATGCCCAAATCAATAAAATATAGTGGAAACTCCAAAAAGTATGCCTTTAGGTTTTTCATTTGGTTGATGTGTGACATTTATTTCAAAAGTGACAAAGCATCCTCAACAAGGAGAAAAATATGAAGAGAAGAATGAACACAATAAGTAAGTATGTTACATGATGTTTACAGCTACCGACCTTGCTTGTCTCACTATTAACAGTGGTCAACTTATATGTACACTAAAAAGCTAATCAGAGTTTGATCAGCATCCCTTCAACAGATCGTCTTCAACCTGAGAGGTTCCACTGTCGAGCCACAATAAACAATACAATTTGAAGGTGTCTTTAGATTTCAAATCTGTCAACATGGAGAAATTATTAAAACCATGTAATATATTCCAACAATTGTCTTTGTCTGAAGTTTCTATTAAAAACTTGCAGGACAGTATTATAATGAGAGCCTTCTAAAGGCTATGCTTGAGTCAGCGCCTTATAATGTGAATTTTGACATTTAAATGAAATGTTTTTCTCGCTCCTTTTTCTTCCCTTTAATCAGGAAAAAAAGTATTTTAAATAGTCACAGTATTTGATCGTGGATATGAGCCATGTTTTGGAACCAAGAGTATCTCTGTGTGATCAAGTTCAACTCTACTGCTCAAACATGCTGTAATTAGGAGGCAGTCTATGACAACAAGCTTTGTTGTCACAGAGGATTAACCTTCTAATATAATGATACACGCACACACACAGATACACGTGCCGCATAAAAATGGACACCGTTTCTCACCCTGATTGCATTCCGAGAAGAGTTCTTGTCATCCACGTTGACGGTGAGAGAGAAAAACACAGCAGTGCTGTACACGCCCTGCGTCCTATAAAGCAGTTCATTGAAATCTGGTCTTTGTGGGGCACCTTCTTTCTCCCAGCCTGCAGCCCCAGGAGGAGCCCCAACCTGATCCCACCCTCCGCAGCTGTCAATCACCTCCATCATGGGGTCAGAGCCTAACTTGTCGATGTCTTGGATGTTAATGCAGGATCTGTAAAACTCCTTGACTTTGCGCTCTGCCGATTCGGGCTCACGTCTCTGAATTGGCTCCATAAGTATGTGCTGCAGTTTTTCTTCATTGTGCTCTCCTATGGATGTAATGATTCCATAGCTGAGCTTGTCCTCTGGGATGGCGTGACGTCTCAACCAGCCTCCGCACGCAAAGGAGTAAAAGTCTTGGCAGGGCTGGATGGTGGGGTCAATATTGGCCTGCACAAAACGCGCCGCCCGCAACAGTACGCGTCGCCGCTGGCAGTCCTGCCTGCACTGCGGGTCTTGCTGGGCCTCCAGCGAAATGTATTTCATTGCTAGCATGCTTCCTAAAATGACACACATGCCCGCTGCGAAGACCAAAGCCGAAAGGAGGCAAATCTCTCTCCGGCTCCACCGGGGGAGCCCGCCACCGCTGCCGGTGCTGCTCGCATCTCTGTTGCGACCATTTGACCAGGTGCTTCCCCGCCCGCGCGTCATGTGACGGTCCAGACTGCCACCCAAGTGAAGGGTCATACCATTACTGAGGATGTCACTGCTGTAGCGGCCGCCATATTTCACTTCCTGGAACTCATCATAGTGCGCGGTTAGCGAGTAGGTCTTCTCCATGACAATGGGACGTTATGAATTAGACGTCACGAGCAGACGGCTGTGGGGGGGAAGGGATTAAAGGGATTTATTTTGTGTTCAGATTAAGACCATGACTCCGAGTGAGATAAATAGAGGGAGGCCACACAGGGCAAAACACGGATGATACGGACGTCTTAAACTACGTTGCCTTTGTTCCTTTCAAATCACAGAATGAGGACTTCCATTCTGCTTGAGGAATCTCCCGGGTCTTGCTCTCTATCTCGCTCATCCTCTTTCTCCTGGCTCCCTTTCCATTTGTTCTCCTCCTCCCCAACTGGTTCCAGGTCACCTGCTGATGAAAATAAGAATTATTTAGGAGGGGGCTTTGCGGCATCAAAAGAAATATTGAACAACTAAGACTTAAAGGTTTGGGCACAGTATCTGCACATATTCTGACCAATTCCGATGGATGGCGGCAAAACCTGTAGGGTTAATCGCTGTCTCTCAGGGAAGTTTGGATGACTCACTAAAAATGGGGGATAAAAGCTAAGAAGGTGAGTGTAAACCTGAAGATTGGGTTTGCCAAAGTAATTTTGTGCTTGAAAATAAAATGCACCCAGAGAGGGTAATCAAAAGCATAAATCTTAAATGAAAGGCATCATCCAGAACCATGTTTCCGAGGGAACAAAATAATAGATCCTAACCTATCAACACATGAAATTAAATCTGGATTAGAAGAAATGTTCAATCAAGTTTCCATATCTGTAATTGCAGTCATAAAGCATCATCATGTATTCTACTTTAAAAAAAACAACAACAACTAAAAATAATGCTAGAAAAGCTGCATTTGTCAAAGTACACAGACCCACATGGTAAAGGTACATAGAAACATTCGAGGGCTGACTGCTCCAACTAATCCACTGTCCATACTGCCTGTAGGCGATATCACACAAAACAATGACAGCGCCCGACAGATAAGTCGTGTTGTACCGGAGTGAGGGTGCACTCTGTATGACTGTGTTGCTCGGGGTTATTGGTCAGCCAGAGTCAACCTGCTCACAGCTATGAAGACCATCAGTTACACCTGATATGAGAAGAGCTTGCTGCAGTTGCTGCGTTCATCATGCATACACGTGGACAAATCAAAATCCATCACCTCAGAAGACATAAAGTCGAAATGGTGAGCACCGCACGACAACTGCAGGAATACGGATCGTACAGTAGTGCCTCGTCTGATAAATGATTCTTAAGTGTATGGAGAATGTACATCCATCTTTTATTAAAACAAAATCGAAGCAGTGTATGAATTCTAATGGATTTTTTTCAACAAATGCAATCACCATTACAAAAGACCAGCAATAGTTCAATGAGTATATAACAATTACTCGCAAAAACATCATTGTCAGCATCATCGCGACAGTTTTAGTAATTAGGTTGGTTCTAGCACAGTCTTATGACAGGCAAGTTAACCTACAACATGTGAATTGATCATATCAGCTCTTTTGTTTTTTGACAATTAAAGTGAGAATTATTCCTCCGTTTGTCGGCACACTTTTTTGCAATGATACCTCCCTATTAATATTTTCCATATTATGTATTTCTTGTACCATCTAGTACTAAAGAATCTTAGTGTCATTCGTGCTTTTGTTTCGGTTATCAGTGATTCGCACCCTCCTCAAAGTGTTCGTCTCAATACACAGTGCTGTGTAGTTCAAGGCAAATTGGGTATCCAAAAGGGCAGAAAATTGGGGTAAGAACTGGGAAAATTCAACGATGAGGTCTCTCAGTGAGATGTCACTGTCCATCCAAATTTTCATCTGTCAAAACCGCCACTTTGGTGCACATGCTTTTGAATCGGTGAGGCTTTAACTACTGTATGTATCATGACATTAGTTTCATGTACTTAATGGATGAGCACTTATTCTCTCTACCTCTACTTATTATAATGCACAGGTGATCGGATTATATGATTTCGATATATGCCTCCTCTCTTTGGAACTACTCTCGTCTGCTTTTGAAATGCACCTACACTCCCTTGTGCCACAGCTCCTTAAACACTACAATAAATTATGGCACGCACACAGACACACACACACTCATGCACACACGCATACAGACTTGAACTCGTGTATGGATAATGGATTGGATCTTGTGGGTTCCATCACAGAACGCTATGTGTGATGAATGGCTATTTACTGAACATGACAGCTTCTGATATCTGAGGGTAACTTATGCTGAAGCGTGTGCACGCACACACACGCACGCACATACCCACACACACACACACTGCAACTGCACAAGACTGGACACATATACGTGGAAAACACAGGTCTCATGAGTCATTGCACTTTGGCAGCTTTTGGCATTATATTGTACGCCTTTGAAAGTATTCTATTAAAATAAGTGGTAAATCATTTCTTGGAAGGGGAACACTTTCTTTCAATGGCCCTCATTTACCACCAGTTCTTGATACTTCCTAGGGACTTATTGTGGTAAAATTGTATGATAATTGTTTTTACAAAAATAATTGGGTCTCTGGAATACATGCCCACTGATCCTTTGTTCGAGTCTGACGCCAAACTACACAGAAGCTCAATCATGTTGAAAAGAAAAGATAAGCAGAGCTGCAGTGTTAGCACAGATTAGCGTCAACCACTGGTGTTACCAGCATTTACGTTTTACTCTCCAAAATGCTAACGAGCAGACAAAGCAAGACAGGTTATTATCAGGGGACTGTTACTGTATGCCAAGTCAGATCAGCTGCCAGGCACCAAAAGCGTCATACGCAATCACACTTAGCCAATTCAATCATAACAGCCCTAACTTCAGTCTGATAACCCGTTGCCCTGTGGCATCTTTTCTTGATGAAACACTTGATGACATCTTTCCTGACTTTGCGAATTATTTTGAGTGCTTCTGTTTCTTTTGCTGTGTGACACAGGCTTTGATTGTGCAACCTGTCCAGCTCGAGTTGCGTGTTCGTGCTAAGGAGAGGAAAGTGTGTTGAACTTTTTCTCTCTCTCTTTCTCTCTCTCTTTCTCTCTCTCTTTCTCTCTTTCTCTGTTTCTTTCTTGCTTCTACAAACAAACCAGAAATTTGTAGTAATATGTAGTATTGGTGTATTTTTTTTTGCATATGGAAATGTGAGCGTATTGTAATTTTTGTGCCTCGCAGTGGTTGTTTGCTAATCGAGCAGACCTGTCTGCACCAAGCGGGGCATTGTGGCAGAGCGTGTCCTTTGACATGCACCCAGCACTACTGAAAATTTGGTGTCTGGAAGTCTGTCTAACTCTACATCTGCTTGTGCCATATCGCGGTCTGGCGGAGACCGCTGACTTAATGGGGTTTTGATGAGCAGACCAGACGCAATTGGAGGTGTCGAGGACTAAGCGGCGCCCCAGAGGGAATCGAAACCTTTCTGTTGCTGGTCCTATTTAATGACCTTCCCTTAAATGTTGGGCAAGTCCCATCTTTGTCTATTTTTAACACTCTATGGGCCCTATTTTGTGTACCAAGTCTAATGCAGAGCACAGTCTAACGGGGATGGAAGTAGTCGTGTCTCTCATCTGCATCAAAATCAGGGCGATTGAAGAGTCTACCGTGCCTAACATTGTGAAACAAAAGCATCCCTCTATCATACCCGTTGCTTGAAAGTGCTGGGCACTAATGACGAGCTAAAAGGGAAAAAAAAAAAAAAACTTCCATGTGTACATCGTTTTTCATATGACAACCGGGTATCAAACCGTCTAAAGTAGTAATCAATTGATTGTATTATTATCATCATCATCAAAATTATAGTTGTTAAATCCTTTTGGTTGACACACAGGGATGGGGAGGAGCGCATGAAAAATCAGAGGTGGGGATGAATAACCCTACTCTGATAAATTACCACCAGTTAATTCTACATTTATTGAGGGTACCTGCTAACCATGTCTAGTGCCACATGGGCCAAAGCATCTATCATAGCCGGATTGCTGCCTTATTTTCCGCACAGCGATGTCTCCAGGAATGACTGGAATTGCGACACAATCAAAAGTGGAGCTGTTTATATTGGCGAAAAATTGTGCTGTTCACACCCACAGCGGCGCGATTGGCCTTTTTTGTTAAATAAAGTGGCTTGATTTCATCTGTGAAATTAACAATCCGTAATTGGTAATCCGGTTACTAATAGATCTAACTCACTTTTTTGCCGCGCTAAACTTGTGCCAGCCGTGGAAAAATGCTCTATTTTCTTTTTCTTCGCTTTTAGAGAACATACAGGAAAATTGCTAAAGAAAAAAACTGGGACAAAACGAAAGCTAACATAATTGCTTCTTTATAAATGTTTGCTTTTGTAGTGCCTCTCCACCCATCAAGTATGAAATTGTTCAGCCAAGTACATTTTTTGTTAGGTCCCTGTTTCCAAAAACAGATGTAAGCAAGCCTTTCAGATATTTCCTGAACTGTGACATCACAGGGTGTTTGCCGATGAGTCCATTGCGTATGCTACACGCACAAATCCACACACAAATTGACAAGTCTACTTTGGATGCTTGGTTTACGTTTCTTCATGAATAATATTTTGATTTGTGGCCCAAAACAACTTCTGCTATTGTCATGTCCACGGTCTGCAGATGACAGCATGGCTCGTTTGCATGAAACGGGATGCTGCTCAAAGCTGGCTGTTTTCAAGAGGGCTGCAAAAAGGTTTTGTATAAATGTTAAGTGTTCTATATATCTGACCGACTGAGATATCTGTGTAAGATGAAGCATCACACATCTCTTTTAAGAATTGTCACACAAAGCCGTCTAGCCTCTCTTCAATACCGCTGCCATCAATGAGTCACAGTATGTCTGCTTGCTGCTTGGCATTGTGCATGTTATATTGATTTTCAGAACGTTTTCTGTATAAGCAACTCCTTCCTGCAGCAGAGCAACTATGTAGATTAATGCGCTGTAGTGTCTTTTGAAATCACAATCATCGACCAACTATAACTCTTGCTTTCACTTAACTGCTCAACTCGAGACTTTTGACAGTGACCAAATACAGACCATACCTTTATCTTTTTTTCCTTCAAACTCTCAGTGGATTAAATTATTAGCCCTGAGATCAAAATTGTTTCAAAACTTGCTGTAGGAGCACTGTGACTCAACCCTTATCAGCAGTTTCCAGAGGCTACACTCAGTGGTTAGTCTTATGGTAACACGTTTAAAAATCAGCCTTGGATTTGTTATTTTAAGTAGCAGTGGATTCATTAAGGCACAACAACAGCAGCGGCATCAACAACAACAGTCTTAATAAATTGATCCATCAAATGTTAACTATTGGCTCGCACATGCACTGTACATATACGCTACAGTATATTGATACATCACACTTGTTTCAATACAGGTTTTACGTGACATGCATTTATTGCTTCAGTTTTCTGTTGATCTTTCACACTTGCAAAGAAACACTCCGCTTCTGTTGTCATTTAGATTAGGAATATATTAATACACAATAACTGTGAGATTATTTTTTTTCTCACCAGATAATATATAACCTTTCATTGGAAAACAAACGTTTATCTTGCTGTTAACTGAACGTGAACTTTCTTGGACTATTTGAACTTCAAAACTTTTGTTTGTCACGCAACGCACGACAGCAAATTCATGGCTGTGCGTAAAACGCAACCAGGGCAATGGTCACTTTCATTGAATGGCAAAAATGCAAAGGCCTAGTAACAAAATCAATGAGGAATATATGACAAACATCATTCAATTGTTAATTGTCCACTTATCCAGTCAAGCAAAAATTTAATGTGGGTCCAAAAGGACCATTCAAAAGGCTTACTATGACCAATTGTGCGTTAAGTGACCAACAATCCCTTAAGCTTTTTCTTTCCCCAAGTTACAATTGCACTCCATTGTCCAAAGCGCAATTGCAAAGACCACCTGTCAGCAGTACAAGCTCTTCTGCTTGAGTTCTACCACGCACAAGAGTGGGAGGAACTTACCTGTGGAGAGTAAATCTAAACAGTTGGCGGGTATGGAAAAGTGCCTGAGAGATGATTGAGATCCGCTCCAGTGGAAGCCAAGCAGGTGATCCGCCTTCTTCACACACCGGGATGTGCACCGCTTACTGCCGCCGCTGCAGCAGCCCACAGCCTCCCAACTTGTAAGGGGGAGGGAGGGGAGAGGGAGGGACAAAAGAGAATGAGTGAGAGAGAGAGGAGGTAAGTCCGTAATGCACCCGCGGCGCAGGCACACACAAGCCACACGGTTATTCAAGTGTTCCTCTGTTGAGGTTTTAATAACTGGTCCCTTGTATCCCATGTATTTTGACATTGTGAGTCAACATGAGTATAGATTGTAGGTATTGTTTTAATTGACATGGTCCAGTGCAGTTGTACACAAACTTTTTACAAACACACAAAAAAAAATGCTAAACTCTCCAAATTCTACCATCATGACCACCATTAAAATACAATAGCACAGTAGGCATAAGGGTGCATCACACGAGACAGTGGTGTTATTCCCCAAAATAGTAAAAGTAAGACACAGTTTGAACATCATCAGTGCATTTAACCAAAATAAAATAAATACAAATTAATTCCATTAATGAATTGCATTAAACAGTTGATGAAAATACTAATTGTACCAGCCATTTCAATGTACACAGTTCAATTACCAAATTGACCCAAGGGTCTTAACGTTGAGCTGGCACACCTTTAGTGGAACTTGGAAACATATTTGCCACCTATCATGTGCTATCCTTTTCCACATATGAATCCATTAATCTCAAAACGGCAAAGCAGCTCTTTGGAAAATATTTGCAAACACTTTTTTTTTCTGCAGCCTAAACTGGATTGTCACCATCTAACCACCACACACAAGCCACAAGATCATTTATAGCCAACAAGTCGTAAACCAGTCAAACCAAAATGTTATACTGCAAATCAACTTATTGACTAACTGGCTATTTCATTACCACTATTGAGAGGAAAGGAAAATCAATCATTTTTACTTCCTAATATGTTTGTCAAAGGTAGGCGTAGGTTGTAATGATATGACATTTGACATTTTGAGATGGCTAAGAAGAGCAAGCAAGAAACTATATATTTTTTGCAGTAGTGTTAGAAAACAATCATGTAACACAAGAAGACACAAGTTGCTTGGTTTTCATTTGATTGTTGTATTTGTATTTTAAACGTTTTTCAGCCAAATATTTACGGTAATTATGACTTTTCTTCTGCATTAGCATGGGTTAGTGATAAATACGGTACATTACAAAACAACACGGCACATATCTTCTCACCTAGGAGTGTGAAATCTACTATTACAATATTGCTGTTCTTCCACTACTTCAGGCATTCTGTTGAGACAATGAATGAGCAGCAGTGGTTTAGTTGATTTAAATGTTATTGGTTAGCACTCTTGGGACCACGACTGACCTGACATTAGAAATAGTACCTCGTCAATGTTTGGAAAGTTTGTCTTCGACACAAACTTGTTCAAGAATCAGAACTAATTCAGTTTATAATTTCTCTATTCCAAATATGAACTAGTTCATAGTTCTTTGACGTGATAATTCTTCTTCGCCTTATAATCCGGTGCACCTTATATATGGACCAAAGTTTTAAAATGGGCCATTCATTGAAGGTCCACTTTATAATCCGGTGCGCCTTATAGTGCGGAAAATATGGTAATTAAAGACATTCAACTGTGCATAAGCATGAACGTGACCGTGAATAGTTGTTTGTCAATATGTGGCCAAATGTGTACCCAGCCTTTTGCCCAAAGTGGCCTGGGATAAGCTCCAGCTCACCTGTGACCGTAATGGTGATAAGTGGTTTAGAAAATGGATGGATGGATGGATGTCGGACATCACGTTGGACAAAGTACCCAGCTGTTTGACCTCATCCATCAACAGCAAAAGACGTGCCCAGCCTAGAAGGTACTGCAGAGTTGAAGAGAAAAATCGCTACCGTATTTCTCGTTGTGCCTAAGCAAAGGTTGATTCATTTGGAACTTTTCACTTTATTGTGAAGTACAGCCAACAGAAGTCTATTCGGCAATCCCTGCCTAGTTGTTATTGCATTCAAAAATGCTACACTTCAATGTATGCAAAACCATTCTATTGTTTTTATTGTTTATATTGCATGAAACGATTCATGGATGCTGCTGACAAAATCGTAACTCTTCTTTAAATAGATGATGAACTGGCCAACCAGCTGCACTACATCATTGGGCCTTGTGGAATTAATAGGGTAAATATTTGAGTTGAATAACACCAAATAAAACGAAATAGTCATTACATGCCAAAACAAACCATTTGGACAAAACAATAGAGTTCGGTTCCAAAATGGCCACCACTTAAACGGGAAACATGAGAAAAAAAATAGACCTGACACATTTCATTAAAGAAGACCTATCATGGAGTTGGACATTGGGTTTCTTCAGGGCCTTCCCTATTACGTGTGAAATTAAATAAGTAATTATATGCTCACTTTCACTGCATGGGCCACATACCCAAATCTGCACACTCCACGAGTGTTGTCGTCATTCAGTTTGCACTCATTTTAGATTTGAGGCTCATTAAGTACCCACTCCTTACTCCACTCATCACAGGAACGAAAGCCGTTATCGGAGTATGTCACATGTTATGTCACAAATAAGCGAGTAAGTCAACAAGCAACTTTTATGAATGTCATGTGGTATTCTTGCAAATGCCACTTGAGCGTTGACGTTCGTATCCTTGTCAGGCCTTAGCCACTGTGATATCATTTTCAGTCGACAGCAAGTGGCAGTACAAAGCAAAATGGGAACAAACTGAAATGGACCAAAATGGGTGGATAGTTTTGCTTAATTCCAGAAGCGCGATAGTAATCACAATACCATACCGCGTTAAGGCCAGTGGGGTGCATAGAATATATTAGTATACCGAAAATGTTTGACTTGACTTCAAATAATGAAATAAGATGGTATTTTTTTACATAGCTTGGCTCGACCCCGTCTCTTGCCCAGGTCACCTTTTCTTGCCCATTTACTACCTCGATCCAGACAAAAAAAACATACTTTGCTGGGCTTGTTGCACTGGCGTCCTCTGACTATTTCACTTTAGCTTTGGGCAGTTTGTCCCACTTTGCCCAAAAGTCATATTACTAACAGATAACAGTGCAACGAGGCACACTGGCCTATAATCTGGCTCAGTGAAGCATTTCATTTGGGTTCAGCTGTCAGCCTGCATAGAAGCAGAACACTTGGCACAATTATATCCCAAAACACTTGCGGCCTACAGGCTCAGAATTATAACGAGTGCCCCTGGAGACCAGAGAGGAAGGAAAGAACCCGCCGAGCCAGGGACACTGATGATGAGCAGATGAGCTGGGATCAATGTTGCAGTCCAACTTAACGAACGTGAAGTGGTGTGACGAGGAGTGGTGCTTGGGGCCTCCAGCACTTCGCTTTCATTCAAACAGATTTGAATTAGGGTGTTATTTACACACCTGCTGCCAAGGGGACGGACAAGAAAACCCCCTCACCATCTCTGGCTGCAATGCACACACATTATTCAAACGAGTACTGGTGGGCAAACAAACGCATCTGAGTACTCCTCTCCAAATAGTTTAATTTCATTGGTCTCTAAACATGTCCTCTTGTAATCAGTGTTAATCAAGAATTGATCAAGGTCTGTACAGCTGTATGGAACAATGAGTTATGTTTTGCTCCAGAGTTCCCCCTTGAGCTTGCGAAAGCAAATGAAGAAGCCAGAAGAATTAGTCAAGCCAATAGAGTGAGATCAAGTGGAACTCCCGTAAGCTTGTGCAGCTGGCACGTTGACCGAGGGCTGTGACCAACAATTATTTTAATAATCGCTTAATCTGTTGATTAAGCAATGAATCGGGTTTAAAGGAAAAAAATATTTTCTTTTCTACGTATAGTCAAGTCAAGTTTATTTCTATAGCCCTAAATCACTGGCAAGTCTCAAAGGGCTTCACCTATACCAGTGCTTCTCAATTATTTTCTGTTACGCCCCCCCCTAGCAAGAAGAAAACTATTCGCGCCCCCCCTCCCCACCGTGACTATCCTAACTTGTCTTGTAAGTCGTAAAATGTTGCACTGTCGCAAACGTGACAGAAGTAACAATGAGAGCGCCACTGCCCCCTGCTGTAGTAAACGCGCAATTACACTTTATTCTAGTACTGCCAAAAAAAAAGCCTGTTCCCCAGGGTCACACGCGCCCCCCCAGGAATAGCACCGCGCCCCCCAAGGGGGGCGCGCCCCACTATTTGAGAAGCACTGACCTATACAAACAATTGACAATTATTCTCAAACATCCCCTGATCTTAAACTCCCAGGAGGGCAAGGAAAAACAAACAAAAAAAACCTACTAGGGGAAAAATGAGAAACCTTGAGAAGGGACCACAGATGGGAGGATCCCCGTTCCAGGATGACCAGGCTGCAATGGATGCAGAGAGGGCACATAGAATACATAATCTAAAAAAATCCAAAGAAAAAGTGGGTGTCCAATTCAAAGTGAAGAGCTGCAGGAGATACCTTCGATCGTCCTGGCAGTGTCTTCCAGGGGGGTATACTAAAAGTAAGGACATGGGCTATTTTAAATGAACAAAATTCCCAAAGATTAATTAAGATTCACTTTCTTACAAGCTAAAATGCAAATTGAAAATTGCTATACGCATAGATGTGCACTCCTCTCGTGCATCTAAACAAAGTAGATAAAATGTACCACTAACAATAAAATACATTCCAATATAATAAATGTGGAGCACTTTCACATTGCCAGACAAAGCCAAGCAACAATATAGTTGTACTTTTTGATTCACTAGATCCAATCACATAGTGCAGGTGTAGCAAATGCTGTCTCTGCTGAGTTTGTGTCAGCATGACCACTGATATAGACCAGCTTCTACATGGGTGGGTGAAATAGAACGGGACCGACTTGCCTGCAGCTGGTGTGCCGGAGTAGGCGGACTAATGATGGATGGAGATAGCTTGTCTAGGGGAGGTGGACAACGTGAATTTCTTCTTTTGTTTTGCTCAGTACGTGAGCTTGACCTCAGCCCATGCATCCAGCGCCTCCCTCTCCCACTCAGAAAGTCTAATGGTAAGGTCCGTTAATATTCTTCCACCATTACCTCACATGTCAAGGCAACGTTAATGATCCATGTACATTTTACTACTGTTCTTTTAAGAAGTCAACTTTGTATTATTAAAAAATAAGCATTCACAGTGACTATTTTGTCAGTGGGTGATAAGGTTATTAGGATTATTGGGAATGTATTTGAGACATGTAGTTCAGTGTATTTATTTTAAAACAGGGATTATATGTTTTTGCATTTTAAACATCTGAAGTTGTATTTTTCCTTACCTGTATTTTTCTTGCCTCAAGAAGTGTGCAATCAAAAGCTGTCGGGATTTCTATTTACTCATTGTCCACAGTTTAGTGCACATCCTTGTTCGTCTGCATGCTCGCTTAACAAATCGCATTTACAATGTGTCAACATATCAGAAGATTAGACTAATACTGTGTATTGTCTCATTTATTTAAATACGAACTATGACAGCTGAAAAAAAGCTGGTGGAAAATGTAATTTCATTCAGGTGTTTGAGATTCAGTATCCGGGTATAGAGAATGCTGGCTCAATTTTCGAGTGTCATTGCTTGGTTTACTAGCCATTTGTTATTCATACCCAATATGTGCACAATGCAAGCACAAATTGAAAAGTACTGAGAGCAGGTCCTTAGTTTTGGCACATTTATTGCAAAGGATATCCTGCAGCTTTTCAAAATTTTATGCGTCGCAAAGGTGTTTGATGGGGTTGATGTCAGAGCTCAAGATAGGGTAGTCAACATTTTACACAGTCAACCATGCATGGGTATTACTTTGTGCACTGAAGCCAATGTCTAACAAAAAACTGCATTTCCAATTGTTACCACAAAACGGAAGCATGAAACTGAAAATGTTATGTTTGCACTGGACATTGTTTATGATCATCTTATTTAGACCAGAGAAGGCTTTCTGTATACTATCTCAATTGTCATTTTATTTTATCCCTAACCAATGTATCATTATCATTCATTCAATATGACCATCTACATGTATGAGCCCTGCATGGTATATAAAAAGAGACTACCCAAGACGCAGTGTCATTTGGAAAAATTCCCATTTTCATTCAATTTTCTCCAGTACAGATGCATTTGCGTATGAATATCGATTAACAATAATGTGAGTACAGTACAGTATATGGTTAAATAGTAGAATAAAGTACAACTGAACTCACTGTCCTGCTCCCGTGACATTTTTTGTTTTTGTTTACCGTAAATCATGGCATGCATGCGTCCCATAATGCATGTGTGGATTAAGGACAGAATAGCCCCCGGAATTTAAACTCGAAGTGCCTTATGGTGCGGAAAATACGGTATGTGAACTTGAACTTAAATCATTTCCGTAATTGCTTCAGTATGTGTCTTCTACTAAAAAAAATACCCTCATTTATTTGCATGTCCGCTAATCCTCAGATGACTTGTTTGGTGAGAGGCAGAAAACAAACATGAATTGGTCGCCAGCCCATCAGTGTTTATGAATAAGAAATTGTGAAAGTTTATCTGTTACTAACCGCATGAACGTCAGTTATACACTGTTAAAAATTGAGGTGGGGCAGTGAAACATGACATTAATCTCTGTAAACATATTTTCCGTCCTTGGAAAATCTTGAAGAAATGCGAAATTGACAACCACTGCAAAAACAAAAACAATCCGACAACAAACTGGCATGTTTCCCATGAGCCACAGCTGCAATGTTCAATAATTGCTTAATTAACTATACTGTCGAAAAGTCTCCTCTGAAGACATTTGGATGTTGTTTATGCCTGTGTAAGTACACACACGCTAAACAGCTACACTTTACTGTGCATTCTTGCGTGTGCTCTTGCACACATGCAATTAAACTTTCACAATAACAAATGAGTAACAACAAAATGCTGCAAAAGAACGTCTCAGTGGAATTTTACTTTCTGTTATGCTCACAGACCAAGGAGTTTTTCCATAAAACTAATTATAATGTCCCTTCATTTACACCCTCCACGGTCCCTCTTCGCCATCTTTTTTACTTCTTTAGTCTCAAGTGTCAGAAACCCCATTACAGTATTTACATCAGTGGACCCTCAAAGAGTTCCCGTTCAAAGAGCCGTTGAGGGAAGGACGCATGGAGGCGAAGAGATATGGGAAAAAGGAAAGAGACGGATGGAAGGAGCTGAGCAGCCACACAAAGTCGTTGGCAAGACGGCAAGATGAAGGGCTGAGGGAGAGGATGGAGAACTGAGAACAAATATACAATGAATAATAACGCATGGCGCAAGTCTAAGGTGCACTTGTACTCTTTAGACGTCAGTAAATCAGCAGCCCGCTAGTTTGAATTGCTGCTATAATTATCATAATTTTCTGAGTGAGTGGCACACTCTACTCATTCACAAAGATTGTTACCATTTGATTTAAGATTTTATTCATCAAAATGAACCCCAAAACCTTTTTTAGTGCACAGTTAGATGTTGGGACATCTTTTTGTTTTGCATTCATATGAAACTGTTGTAACTGTTTTGCTATTCAATGAGCAAAAAAAAACAACAAATACAAAAAGGCTGTGGCCTCGGTTTGATGATAGAAATGCTTTGGAAAGTCACAAAGAAGGACAAAGCTCGTAGGGCCATTTTATTCTGTTGCCAAAACGCTGTAAAATATTCAGAAAAAGCATGTTGATCTTTGCCCGTTTAAAAAAAACAGCTAATTCATAAATACTAAATTCAGGGTGACAATAATTCAAGCTTGTTTTCAGTCCTTTGCATAGCAACTAATACTGTGTTCCAAAGCTTTAATAATTAACCGTTTAAATTACAGTTGTACACTCTGGAACGACACTCAATGTATTGCTGTTGTTGTCACAGGAAATTATATGCGTACACAAAATAATGGCTGATACTGGACATCCATTTTTGGTTGCTCTTTTTGTCCCTGCATTCCCTAGAGGAACACATTTATTCTTTGGTGGCGTGGAATTGGAGGGTCTAACAATTCCATCCACCGTTGAACAAATATCCATGCATTAATAGAACGGGGTTTTTTTTTTCAATTTGATGTACAAAATGAAAAAAAAAAGACTTTTTAAAAGATATCTTGTGAATGGAGAAGATGAACACATGTTAGCAGCTGATTTCCCTGAGCATTTAAGAGAAGGGCAGAAAGAGGACGGGTGTCAAGACCCAGTGATAAAAGCTTCGGATTTAGAAGAGTTATGGACACTGAAAGGTGGCCAAGGGGAGGTCTAAGGAGAGATGGAGATTCTGCACCAGGAGTGCTTAGTGCTGTTCTCCTACATTGAAATTCTAAGCTCATAGTTTGTTGAAACCACTCCCCTCTTTTTATTTCCAGGGATGATGTCATCTATATGGATCTATTGGTCAGACGCCACAATCACTTACATCTGTGTCACTGTCACACACACGCACGCACGCACACACACACACACACACTCATGCACTTAGCCTCACAACGACCTACATCTAAATGCACATTTGCTGCAAAGGACACAAATATATCTGTATCAGATGGGTGGAGTCAGCAGGGACCGGGCGAGAGTGGAGTGCATGATGGAGTATCATAGAGTCATGGCATACAGACAGTAAGTGAGTTGGAAAGCCACCCCTTCTACAAGAGCTTTATGGCTGGTTTAGGCCGGCTAACCAGGCCACTTAAGGCCACTGTGGAGGGGCGTGGCCCATTTTAATATGTGAGAGTGGTTCCAGTGGTGGCTGTCGGCGTGAGGGAAGGTGGAGCTGACCGTAAATCATTTCAAATCATTCGGAATTCATGGATGGGAGGAGAGGACTTGAGGTGGGTGTATGTGTGTTTTAATAAAAGGAAGGTGGCCAAAGGCAAGCGCATGAATATTTCATTTTGATTATATTAAATATCACCACATGAGCTGCCGGAGAG
Source organism: Syngnathus typhle (assembly GCF_033458585.1). NCBI lineage: Eukaryota > Metazoa > Chordata > Actinopteri > Syngnathiformes > Syngnathidae > Syngnathus > Syngnathus typhle. The sequence goes on from NC_083743.1 coordinate 9,358,043, forward strand.
CAAACCCTCCAAATATTGTTCTTTTTCCACAGTTGTTTTTATTTTTGACTTTTTAACATCAAATTTGTGTATTATGTGCTCTGGTGATCTGTCGATGCACAGTGTTTGGGAAGGAATTGCTGTATTAGAACACCAGACTCAAAGCAATGGGTTTATGGATTACTTGATGAATGTCTGTACTTCAGGCAACTGCTAATTATGATCCATTAATGTTCTGTTTTTTCCCCAAGAACTGGCGAAATAACATTTTATTTAGCGTTCAGACTGATCCAGTTCGTATTTATTTTTTAATTCAAGGTATAAATGTTTTGACCGTTCTCAGGGATGGAAAGTGGCCCTAAAAATAACTTTTTTTTTTCTTTGTGCTGAGGCCTACATTAGGATGAGAATTATAGATAAGTCTGAAATGAAATAGTTCTCTGCAAAGGAAAATTAAGAATTAATTATAATTTTAAAAATCACATAAGTATTAGATTACCGAAAATATTCAACTAAGCAAGTGGTACATATATGTACCAAAAGGTGATGTCAGCACCCCCAAAACTAAGACTATGGTCAACAGCCAGAAAGGGTGGAGTCCATTTTCTATACCAAATATCCAGTTCGGATTTAGGGCGAGAGGCACGCTACGCCTTGGAAAGATCAAGAGGTCATAGAGTGATGGGAATATATATAAAACTCATCTGTGTGAACCATACAGGGCAAATGGCTGCTGTAAGAAGGCATATCAATTAATGCTACTTTCAGTAAGTGGCAATCATATAAAAAATTCTGATGTCACTGAAGCAGGAGTCCATTATGTATGCATCCCTACATTGTGTGTGCATATGCATGTGGGGTGAGTACCGGAAATCAGGTCCCCATAAGGGAAACAGTTTGAAATAAACTTAACCATAATTATGTGGGCTCTGCTAGCCTCCATACAATCACCATAGAGCCCCGGTCCCTACGCCTTTGGTTGATTACTAGTCCGAATGAGGACACCTGGGCAGCCATCTGCCGCTGAGGCAGCCATTTTCTACCCAAAGCAGGACCGCTGAAGTGAACGTTTTGAAGGTGCTTTTTATTGCATGTTATGCTATCTTGGTCCGTACTGGCTCAACGATCAAACAATTTATTTTTCCCATTTTAGATATAAGAGGCTTTCATGCAAGAATCTAATGAGTGACCTATCCAAAAAGCACACAAAGCAAGATCATTACTTGTACTGCTTTGAGTCTTGTGTAAAGATTGCTGCACATATACAGTCTGTATGTGATCAACTTGCTCAACACTTGGAGTCAATTGAAATATAGTGCCTTTTAAAAAGGTCAGACAGTGATGAAGAATATGGGACCATGGTGGATGTTGAGTCTTAAGTGGGGGACTGTCACTGTCGAGCTAATCTCAGTGAAAAAAGCCGGTCTATCTGAACGTATTGGTGCAAAGAAGTCATTCAGTGTTGAGGCCAATATGGGAGCCATCACTTTGGGGAAACATCTGTTGATGAAGTCAGTCATTGGGGTGGGAGAGTCATTCAGTGCTGAGGTTAGAACTGCCACTGTTAGGCCGACGTCTCTTGATGAAGTTACTTGGTGCCAGGGGAGTCATTCAGTGCTGAGGGCGAGGTGGGAACCACCACTGGTCAACAACTCTTAGTGGAATTGGCCCAGTTGGCAAGAACCCACCACAGAAGGGAAGAAGAATCGCAGGTAGTCAAAAGCACAAGTCGCTTCATCACCTTTTATGTATGTACCGTATTTTCCGCACGATAAGGCGCACCGGATTATAAAGCGCACCTTTAATGAACGGCCCATTTTAAAATTTTGTCCATATATAAAGCGCACCGGATTATTATAATAAAATGTTCACACGCAGTGATAACTCACAGCAAGCAGTCCAGAGCATTGTTGAAATTTGGGCCATGGCATGGAAGGAAGTAATGCACCATTGTACCCATTGGTCTAGCACTGGTCTAGTTGGCTATTGGCTGTTTATTGATTAAGGAGTCATTGAAAAGTCACCCTCTTCAGTCACTGTCCATCCCTCTCTCTCTGTCTCTCTCTCACTCTCTACACATAGACATACAAACACAAACACATGCAAATGACCGACAACATAAGGCGATAAGCAGCAACCTGCCAATGACATTGGATTTCAGGCTCGTAATGTTTAACTCAAACGAATTGAAAGCGTTAGCAGCGCAAGCAAGAGGAGGATAAGAAGGACACGGATGATTTGCTAGACGAGTTTTGAAGTGATTGACAGACCATAAATCTTGAAATGGGTTTGGGTAGAAGGGGTTGTGCGGTAAAATTAGAGGGGGGGGGGGAGGCAAATGTCAGAACCTTGGACCTGATTGAAGAGAGGCGCAGTATGTTTGTGTCTGAGCTCAAGGGTGTCTAAGTGTCTCCAGTGAGCATCTAAGGCCATCAGATGTAAGAAAGGTACCCACACTCTGTCCAAATAGCCTAGAAGTCCAGAAACCCTTGTATACTGAAGACATTTAGACAAAACTCCAGTTTTGATTTCATGTTATTTATATCGAGATGTGTGACAATGTTTCAGTTCATATATGTGTATTTCTGAGTCATGAGTTTAAAGACCACACTCCAAAACCAATATATAATCGCACGGGTATGGAACACTACATAGCCTTCACATTCACACTTTATTGTACTTGGTATTGCATTCTTCTCCCACGAGTGAACAAAACGCACAGTGACACAGAAACAGACAATTTAATATTGAATGTACCATAAGGGAGGCGTTAATAGTAACACCCCCCTCTGGAACACCCTGGTCTCCTCCTACTTCTTCTTCACATCTACCAAGCTGAGATACTCTTGAGATTTTTTTTTAGCCCACAAGAGAGCGTGAAATGAAAATATAATTGGGTTTTAATTTGTCAGACAAAGATTCAACTGTTCATCACTGCATAAAAACAAGGAGGTAAATGCTAGACGAATTCCTCGTCTTAAAGAGGACACATGTAGCACACAAATTGTGGACATAAAAATCAGTAAGGCGTGTGTATCTCTTTACACCGCTCTGTTTACTCCAATGTCGGCTTTGTTTGCTTAGAATACACAGAGGGCCTTGCAGCACCGGTGTGTGTGCTCACAGCCTATAAACAATTGCTCAAGTGGGAGATCTCAAGACCCCTTAAGTAGCTCCTTATAACTACCCGTGAGTTTATCTCTGTGTGTTTGTGGGTGCGTCCATTGATACCCTGTAAAATTCTGACCTGTGACTGTGGAAGCTTCAAAACTCTTAAGGAGCCCTATGAGACAACTAATCTGAGCAAGGGAAGCTATAACTTAACCTGCTGTGCCTATACCAGTGAATAGAACAAAAGTGTTAGATTTTTTTACATCTTGCTTTATTTTGGCATACATGTGGATGGCAAAGTAAGAATTTAATTGCACAAGGAGAATTATTTTTGGGGCAAATTTACTGAACATGTTCGACAAAAAAAGAAAAGAAAGACAACGCAAAAGATCATTAGATTCCATAACCAATATAAGAAAATAGAACTTTACAAATCTGTCCTTTATTAAGTTTGGTTTGTGTGGATTTTCTTTTAATAATAAAAAAAAATAACCCATCAATTATATAGGAGCTAGAATGTTAGGAATGAGGCCCTCAGCAACTGTTTGCTTAGGAATTTAAGGGCAGATTGGAGACTTTCTTCCGCCAACACGACAATAAGGCTATCACTTTAAAAAAAAAGGTTGATTAGTAGCATCCCGTCACTTATACTTGAATGCCCTAAATACCCTGAAGGCTCTGTTGAATGACATCTAAATTGTCTCGCAGGAAGGAGCCATTCATTCTTAAATACTAAAACAATCTGTCATAGTGTCATCTTCCTTGACCTCATGAACATGGCACAAATCTTTTCTATGTGCACACCTTTCGTTTTCTAGGGAAAACTGGCTTCCACATTCCAAAACCATGCATGATGTTAAAGATACACATATTGAGATCTGTCAGGCCACATACAATGCTCTATTCAAAATAAAATGTAAATTCTGCATTTGAGAATGTTTATTTGGGTTTACCCCAAATCCACAAAACTCTAAAGTCTCTTTTCCATTAGCCCCGCTCCACACTGGAACGGCCTCACTTGGCCCTTGATGTTCGCTTTTCCATTAGACTTTTTCAGGGCTGAGCAGTTACATTGGGGTTTTCAGAACCATTTCTGAGGCAGTTTTAAAGCTCCAGCTGTCTGAGGCCAAGGAGAGCTGTCTCGTCACTATCACCTGATTGGCTGACAGCGGTCCAGGAAGGAAAGGCACCGCACACGCCCAATACCGTTTTTTTTCACCAACTGCCCGTCATCAAATTCATAAAAACACAGTAAAGTTATTGATAACAATGCTGAACTACATTTTATAAGCACATATTGATGCTTGTTTGATGATTACTGGTAAAACCTTTTGCAAGCGCATGCACTGCTTCCTCGCTGTGTCTCGTCCACTTGAATGAGAGGTCGGGCAAAGACTCGCCATTCCCCGTCCCGACCGATTGTGGCTGCTGCCTTGGGGATGGCGGCCTTGGGTGACCGCCGGAGGGTTTCAGACGGCGCAGAAAGAGTATGACGTGGAATTGACTCGGAGAAGCGGCCATATAAATGAGAATGGAGAATTCACCACGCAGAATAAATAAGGCCATGCGGAGAGTTTTGCATGCAATTGCAAAATCACTATTGCTGCATTTCATCCATAATACATGTTGAATTGTAAACATGTTTCAATATTGTTATTGTTTTGTTATACACAAAAATACGTGTGCTACAGTGTATAGACTTGTGTGTTGATAGCTGGAAATGTATTTTTGACTATATGCAAAATCCTCTGTGCATTTAATGGGGTATAATAAAAACCCTTTACATATAAAAATGAGACAATGACCAAGACTGTAAAACAGTAAATTGAAACACGTTCGTAACAGTCGAAAGTCAATCGGAAGCCAAAGAATAAAAATGGGTCCTCAAATAAGTTTTAAAAATGGACAGAGAGGGAGCTTGCCTCACGTTAAATGGGAGGTCATTCCAGGGTTAAGGAGCGGCAACAGAAAAAGATCGATGCCCTCTGAGGCTCTGGTTTGTCCTCAGTACCTCCGGTAGAGTCTGGTTTGCAGACCTGAGGCACCGTGAGTAGGGGTGGAGGAGCTCAGAGAGCTGGAGCGACGCCATTACAGGAGGTTTACGACGTCCTTGAGTTACGCTATTTCGTGTTTACGACACACGTCTCATATATTATTACTTATATTATTTTTGGGGTATTTTATCTCATATATTTAAGGCCTTTTTTCGAGATGCTTGAGAGAGGACTGTGGTGACTAAAAAAAAAGAAGTGCATTACTGAAGTCTAGCCGAGATGTAAAGGACGAGTGGATTGCTCTTTCTAAGTGCTGTTGAGAAAGGAAGGGCTTCACCTTAGCTAGAACGAGACCCAAGATGTCAAAGCTATAGAACCAGACAAATTATAGTAGCGCTAGAGCAAAGACATTCATGATTAAAGTTGTTATTTTCAGATGTTGATGGCGGTACTTTTATTACATTTGAATTATCAACGTAACCCATCCCTTTCCTGTCATCCTTCTTAATGCTACAAGAGTGACAGATGATTTGAAGGTAAGAAATCAAAACAGATGGGGCTCTTCCCAAAGCCCCTTTGTAATTTCTTCGTTAAAGAGGAAGGGATTGGCTTCCTGACGACAGTTGGCGCCTGAAGTTGGCATTTGTGAGAGTGACACTGTGATGTGGATTTTATTATTCGCTGTAATGAGCTGACAGTTATTGCTTTGTCGTGCCTTAATTATTTTGGACTGAAATTGCCATGCGTTAATGAGAAGCCAGCTCAAAGAATTAGATTCAATTTCCCACTTTCTCTCGTTTCCTTGAGGGTCAGGATGTACAGGAAGTACAAACATATAGTAAATGCAAAAGATATATATATTTTATGCTCTCAAATGCTTGTCTTTTATCTATACATTTTCATTGAAAACAGTTAGGAAGATGAAAATGTAAGAAAAGCGATGGCAGTTTAATTTTCATCTTATTGCCTTTTCTGAGACTGTTCTCATCAACTCGGGTCGTGTTTTAATAATTGTTAAGGTTTCAAAAAATATCAAGAATCAGCATATTAATTCTAGAGGGGGGGAAATAATAGAATTTTGCTTTTTGCGTACAGACGACAAATATAATACATTCAATTAATGACTCAGAGTGATTGTCCTACGTTATATTCATGAACGAAATAGGCTACATGACGTCATCTACAATTCACATCCGTGGAGTGCCAATTTACACCAAAATTGTGTTAGACCGCCTGCGCTTGGAATTAGATCTGCGTTTTAAATTAGCAGATGCCTTAATGGACGAGGGAGAAATTCTCTGTGAGGAATACTGTGTCTGCCAAATTCACAAACACGGAAAACTAAATCATTGCCCCTGCACCAAAAATGACAAAGTGCTACTTTCTGTCACCGAATCATCAGGTGCACCGGGGGCGAGGCTGCTTAGTGTGCCCGCACACACAGTCCCAAACACTTCCGCCACAGAAGGGTGACGTTGTGCACGCAGGATAAGTCAGAGCAAGTGTGGGTTCATTTTGAGCCGATAAGAGCTGCGGTAAATGACCTCCCCATCAGGTCTGGCTTGCCAGGCTAATCTCATCCTAGCATTTATTTATGGCTTCCAAAAACAGTATAATCCTTACTTTCTACAACATCTCTATTTTCCATTTTAGTAGACTTTATAGTTCATTCTTTTTAATATTAGGGCTAGCCTTCAGGTAACTTTTCCGCGGTCAATTGACACACTTGTATTTGCTTAAATTAGTTAATTTTTAAGTGGATAGAATATGTCTGTAAACCACAATTGGATCACTCACTTGGGCAAAGCTTTTTTTGTAGACAACTTCTCGATGCAATGTAGAAACCCTTCCCAGTCAACGTGCATGCTTTAACAAAAAACACTCATTCCTGGCCAGATGGATTTAATATGAGGATTTTGCACAAAAACCATTCGCCTGTGCGTGCACAATAAGCATAATGAATTTAATTTATGTTATATTGCAATAATGGAACCAATAAGAGCTAAGGGTGTGACACCAGTATCGACAACAGCAAGATTAATTACTTGCAAAACAGATCTTTTGTCCTGGCGAGGCATTTTATGCTTTTATGTTGAATACTATTGTGTTCCTGTCGTGGTGGAGTGGTGTTGACTTGGCGTCTGCAGCGTGGGATCAGCTCCCATTCAGTAATGGTGTGTGAATGTTTGTCTGTCTCTATATGTGGCTTCAACCTGTGATTAACTTGGTCAATAAATGTAGAATGTAATGTAGGGGGCAGAGAGGGGGGTTTTAGTTTTAAAAAAACACCAGCTTTGTATAGACAAGCACAAGCGTTTGGAATAACAACTTATGATTAAATTCACTCTTGATGGATTTGATTACTCTGTGATTCTAATCATTTGTAGCTTTCTGACTGACTCAATCCTGTGTTGTTTTTATCGACTCACTAGATCACATCAATACGGAATGAAAAAAGGTTTAAATCAAGAGTCTAAAAAAAATAATTGCACATGCTATTCCCAGCACACTGGCCAACGCAACACACACACACACAATATATTTGTTGGCGCCATTATGCTCTCGCAGAAAAGTAGCATTGTAGCAATGAGGACTTTGTGTTCTCACATTAGTCAGATTTCAGGTGAGGAAAATGCTGCTAGCAAAAATTACAAAAACAAAATGAAAACAAGATTAAGCCCCCTGTTGACATGTGTCAATACAATTTTTGCCTGCAGCATACATGTAGCATGGTAATTCATTAATTATTCCCACACATTTGCGCATTCACACACATTTACACAAGCAATTTCTTACTGGTATTTTTTATTCATACAGGATTTGACTAACAGTAAAAAAATGAATGAATGGAAGTTTTTCTTTGCATTAATTATCCTCACAAACGCCTCCATGTCTCTGGCACATACTGAGCAGATTGTTCCATTGCTTTTTAAGTAAAGCAATAGGACCAGGGAAGTTATGGTACTTTGTGCTACTGTGAACACAATGCATCAGTAGGAAAACATTTTCCATGTAATCCTTAAATGAATTAATTGTTAATCAGTACTTGAACCAACAGCCCAGTGGATGTCATTTGTAAGTGCTTGCACAAATTGTCCTCATAACCACTTATAAAGCTTATTAGTTTAATTATTTAATGCCTCAATCAACTTCAGCTACAATCAGCTACACATACAGTATGTTATGCTTAGCATTCCAAAAGTGTGCACAGTGTGAACTCAGTCATGCACAGAAGTCCCCATATTCCAATTGTTCCCTGATAGTGAATCATTATATTAGTGCAATATAATATATAAATAATATAATATGTAAAGTTAGATTGGTGTCCAAATCGCGGGCGGAGGGTAGACTGGAAAAATTTGGTAAAGCCAACATATAAAATTATTATATTGGAGCAGCTGACACCCACCTGTGTTAAAATGTTCCTACCCGAGGCCATCCTTTGAGCTTGCTGTACAGCTTTCTCTACCAATCTAAGGGACCCAGAGCATCAACTGAACATGATGAAAGATAATGGAATTGTTTCCTCTCTGAGAAGCCTGTAGATAACCATCAAGATATGATATGCTCACTGCTTTCTGATAATTAATGTGTCATGTTTTGCTGTTAATATATTAATGAAACTTTAGACTGTAGCGGAGCAGCAGACTGGTGTCTCTTCCATGCACAAACAATCTGCTTCATTTTAAATGTTTGCATCGAAGAACAGTACATCTATAACAACAAGAACAATGCTGGAGAAACTTGACCGGCACCGTAGCTTATGAAAATATCCAATTCCATAAAATAACATTGGAAATATTCAACACGACACTTTAGATCAGTGGGATCGTTTACACCAACAAGAAGCATGGATGAACTTAAAGAATTGTTCTCTTTTATTTGGCTTGTTTCTACGGAGTCCAAAACTTTCCTCTACGATATTACAGATTTGGTCGTGTGCGTGTGGGTGTATATGCGTGTGTGTGAGAGATTACATACGTGCGTGTGCATGTGTGTGTGTGTGCAAGCGAGACAGAGACAGACAGAGAAAAAGGGGGAGAGAGAGAGAGGGAGAGAGAGAGAGAGAGAGAGAGAGAGAGAGAGAGAGAGAGAGAGAGAGAGAGAGAGAGAGAGAGAGAGAGAGAGAGAGAGAGAGAGAGAGAGAGAGAGAGAGTGAAAGAGCGAGAGAAAGAGAGGAAACCTTCTTTGAGTATTTTGTTGGCAGACGATGAACAGATGTGTCCTTCTCAGACATTTTTTTTTTTTAAGTTTTGGCAGTGTTATCTGCCAGGGAATGAAGCCAGAATGTGACATCAATGTAATAAATCTGAAGAAGATATACACTTTTCTACAAAATGTTAGTTTATGGAATAAAGTATCGTGTCCTTGGAGGATATACGCTTGCTCTCTGTACACTTTTTTTTAACCCAGCTCAGACATTACTGCTACAAAACACATGATAACACATGTAAATAGATGATAATGACATTTTTTGTTTACTGGCATCCAGGCTGTTTGTTCTCATGCTGCAAATGTTGTGGTTAGTGCATTGTAGGTTTGTGGCTGTGTTTTAAAAGGATGAGGGGAAATACTACTTTTGTCTTTGAAATAAGTGTTTTGGCAAAAGTGTGTTTTTCTTTCCCAGAAGTTTTATCTGTCCATAATGTAATAACACGCCCTTTTCTGCCCAAGTTAATATTTCTGAAAAGGTGCATATTTTTTGGGTCCTTAGTACGAATATGCAGCGCTTTTTTGGTTATGACGTCGCGTATATGAAATATGCGGCATCTATATATAGACTATGTGCTGATACGTGCACAAAAATCGGAGCATTCTGACGATTTGCAAGTGTAGCGTCATGTAATTTATTTGAATGTTCAGAGATAGTTGTGTTTTACACGTAACAGCTGTCTGCTGTCTTGGAGCGTCTATATATAGACGAAAGGCTGAAACGGGTAAGTTACGTTACTTCGTGTTTCTACAGGGTGCCACTCATGATCCACTACTGTAATTTTACCGGAACAACTTTTTTCATGCTAGTGATGAAATATTTCGCGTTAGTTGCAAACATTTTTTTTTTTTGTGTGTATTCTTGCGCAGAAGTGGGCAGGATTTGACCGGCACTGCAGGCATCATGTACCGTAATTTTCGGACTATAAGTCGCACCGGAGTATAAGTCGCACCAGCCATAAAATACCCAAAAAACTGAAAAAAACCCATATATATGTATATAAGTCGCTCCTGAGTATAAGTCGCCCCCCCCACCCAAACTATGAAAAAAAACTGCGACTTATAGTCCGAAAATTACGGTATTTGGCAACATGAAAGCTTGTTATTTGTTGGGGTCGACCATATCTAATAAGTAATCCTACGTAATAAGTAATACTGCTGTTACCCTTGTAAACATTTTTTTCACTGTCAGTCCTAAAATAGGGGAGCCATATTGTAATTTTGCGATGGCCGAAGGCCGATTAAAATAACGATGATGGACTGATGAACTGACGATGACAGTTTTGGTTTGGCTGGAAATAATGATGGACAAACGATGACGGACAGGTGGCTCAGCCACTTTCGAATGATGAATGACGGAAGGCAAAACATGCTGAACTCTTGTCATTAAGCATTTACCACAAGACAGGTCATGGAAAGACCTATCGCAAAAGGATTGGCAAAATGAATATGCCACCCGAATTCAAATCAGATTCCATACTCATTCTGGGTTTTTATTCAGTTTGAGATGTTTATTTGGAGCATTTCTATCCTGTTGGGACATTAGGTTTCATTCTAATCGGAATATTAGGCTCACTGTAAACTTGCGTAATCTGCTTCCTCTACCTACAAAAAGTCAGACAGTAGAGACTGAAAAAATCCAAACAAAAGATTGAAATGGGGATGACAAGAATTTCGAGGAGTGTAGGTCAAACACAAGGCCTCATGATACAATGCATGAAGAAACAGAAGAGTAATGTAATAAAATGAGAATGCTTCTGCTGGGTATAGTCAGTGATAGAGTAGCTGTTTACTAACCAGTTCAGTCCCCACTCAGTAATTTCATATTATAACAAAAGCACCTTGGTCATCAAGGAGGAGCAAAAGCACAGAAAAAATGAAATAACTCTTACTCCATTTTTACACTTTTACAACATTTGATCCCACAACAACTAGGATTTACAGAGCATACATTCTAAATTTTCAAATTTTATCTGGGGGTCAGCAAATGCACAGCATGTCTGAGGGACAGTGTGTGTTTGTGTGACCACTCCACTCGGCTGTGTTATGTCAGAACTTTAATTCAGAGCCCATTTTCAGTCCATTACACTGGCTCACTAGGACACCAAAGCAAATTACAACTACCTCTACTCCACTGATTTCATGGTGAAAATTTAAATTGGCCTCCCCGCACCCTGCCTGTCATACATACGGTCTTATATTCCCAAGCACAAACAACTTACAGGTATCTGCACTTACATCTGAAGGTACTGTATCTAAATGCGCTGCAACCCTCGAATAAAATGAGCAGCCAGAGTGAAAATCGATGAATATTGGCAAAAACAATATGCACCAGAATTAACAAGAAAATGTTGCTGCATTAGTCTACCCTTTCACTTTCAGTATGGCTAATCCATTGTGGAATGGCACCCTGACGACAATTGTGTTTAGTTCACTCTGCGGATAAACGTGTGTGTGTGTGTGTGTGTGTGTTTGTGTGTGTGCGTGCGTCCATGTTGGGTAATATACACAATTTACACAGCAGGGATTGCCTTTGATAATGTAAAAGAGAACGGCTGGTCATTTATTTGATCTAGCTTCACAGTAGGTTTCATCCCACACTGTTTCCCATACAAAATCAAAAGTGGTAAGAGAAAGTGGACAGGAAAGGAATAGATGTACTAATGTTAGAGCCGTAAGTCGTCGCTGGTGATAATCGCAGCCGTAAAAATGGATAATTGCACTGCTTTCTTCGTAAACACAACAGACTGTGAGAAGAGAAGAGAGATGATATTTTTGGTAACTTACTGCAATTGTGGTTGACAATTGCTATTCATTTTTACACGCATTCTCCTCAGCATGTGAATCCATTCTTTGGAGGGGGCAAATTGTGCACTTACTCAAATGAGATTGCATGATTTTGAATAATTTCTCCTTTCATGGCTGTATTTGTGCAATGTATTTGGACGTGCAGCCGATGTGTTTTGCAAAATACGATGAAACGTACTAGCAGAAGCAGTTTTGAAGAAAAACAAATGTGTTTTGGTTCACTAAGAATTCAAACGAAAGCCCCTTATGCTCTGCTTCCATTATCACACTCTTGTCAGTGTCAAAACCTGTCCACCTTTATGTTTACGGCATGTGCAAGCCTATATTTATTACTGTTTTAATTTAGTGTTTTATCTGTATGTATATGCAAGACACTTTTGTGACACTATATAGATAAAATAAATTGTATTGTATTGTACTCGTACTTGTTGAGACTGCGTTTCGAAATTCCAAAGTGGCATTTTTCAAATGTTTGGCAAGTTTGCACATCCCTGTATGACATTATTCTATTGATGATTGTATGTTCAGCTCTCTACACAATTGTGTAACTGTTGGTTTTCAATATTCCACACCACGAGACACCCTAAAGTGCTTCGGGACATTCCGCATCATGCAACATTTTATGATAATTACTACTGCACTACTACTGGTCATTATCATGCAACGATTCATCATCTGCAAAATTGTCACTGTATTGAAATTATTGCACTACTGGTTAATTTGTTTTTGCTTGATGACTGTCCTCATCATTTGCACAGCTGTCACTGTTTGTTACAACAGCACTGATTACATTACGTAAAGACTCTGTACTTATATGCCATCCCCTAAATGTTCTATTTTTTTAATTGTTGCTTGTTTATGCATAATTAGTGCGACTTTTACTACTGGAAACAACATTTCTTGTGTCTTCTTGCATACCTTAGTCTCTTATTGACAATTGATGATAGAATAGTGTAGGTTAGTCAAAAATGCTGAAAAACACGACGGTACTTTAAGGCACCTCTGTCAAGTTTTTTTGGTTTATCATAAATCATGGCATGCATGCGCCCTATAATGTGGATTAAGTACAGAAAAGCCCCCGAAAATCGAGTCGGCGCCTTTTAACCCGACTCGCCTTATGATCCGGAAAATACGGTAACTAAATTACATGCATTTTACTGAGTGAAATAAGTATTTGGTCCCCCACAACTTATCCAGAATTCTGGCTTGCCCACATTGTAATCAAATAGATATTTCACTCCATAAAATATCTAATGACATCACACTGTGATGAAGAACAAAAACAGAGATCAACTTGTAAGGAATGACAATAGCACAGGAGGAAAACAAGAGTCGTGTGTGTTGTGGGGACATGATGTGAAAAAAAAGCTGGTTGAACAGTGGGGAAACTGTCATTCGCACTTGTGGCACGAAGAGACTCAGGGTAACATGCTGGGCCATTCATTCTACTGGCAAAAGTCAAAGCTGGAATCCCACTGAGCAACGAGGAGGTCGGTTACACAAAATAGTTCCCTCTCCCGTGAATACTAATGTTTTTAAACAACACTATTTCTTCGCCACATATTGTGGATTGTGGAGGATTGTGTCAGCAAAGGAATCAAAGATAAAACTTAGTCACAATAAAATATTCAAATTAATACGTTGATTTCCATTGGTTGGTCTGCCAACCATGCTGTTGACATACAAAGTACAGGCTGTTGATCAAACCAAAAGAAGAAGAGTAGATTGGTAAGGGGACAAGAGAAGAGGAAGATTAGGAGTGTTAGATTGAGAGTTGCAGGCACAAAAGAGCTGTCTGGAATGATGCCGAAAAAGAGTGCAGACCATTTGGCAATGGGCTGGAGGAGAAAGCAGTTCTGTAGCCATTCCGATGTATCGAGAGTAATCTTAGAGGGGAGAGATTGGTGATTTGAGCAGACCTGATTGGGCACATGGGTGAAGAGAAGAGCTCATTAGTAGGTGAATGGCAGTCGTGGTGTTAAGGACAGAAATTTAGAGGGACAAAATGTGTTTTGCATAAGGGATGAATGGAAAAAAAACAATGATGATTGGGTTGGATACAGCAACACTGATTAGGGACATAGGTGGAAAGGCGCTTGATTTATCCTCTCATCGATTGGCTACAACCTTAGACACTAAATTAATGTTACGCATAAACTCGAGGACAGAACCTGCCTCTTTCCAACTCGCCGGTTAACCACCATGAGGAAATGTGTTTTTCCGTCTTTTTTTTCTTTTTGGAAGGTTTTCTAACTCTATCCTTGAAATGCCCTGTTTTAAAATCAGCAACCCTGTTACTGGCTTGACCTAAATAGACATCACTGGCTTGTTTAGAATAAAAATATGGTAAAAACATTTGAGGGTGTCTTAAACTATTTTGAGTCTGTGATGCTGACGTGCTAGGAGTGTAAATGGTTTATACCTGCATGCAGCCTACAGGAACTGACTGCATTCCGAGTAAGAAGAGCACAGGCCCTGGCCTCCAAATCTCATTTGGCTATGGGACATGAGGGCTGATTTTCTGATAGGGGCAAACGTGAGACGGAGAGGAGTGGGTGGAAGAGACCATGAGGGTTATGACGGAGCTGAGGAGAAAAAGAAAGCTATGGAAGGTAATTGCTGGGGGGAAATGAATGACGGGAAGTGTGGGGGTATAAAAGCAAGCGGTAGAAGAGTCAGTGAAGAAGTCAAGAGTCTGATGACAAGAGGCATCATCTTGGATGGATTGAAAGAGTAAATAGAGGTGAAGGATGGATAAGAAGGAAAATAGTGGCTTGTTTCTCAGGACAGGCAGCGAGATGTGGCACACTGTGTGCAAAAAGGTGAACGAAAGACTTTCTTGTCACAGAGAAAAGTAGGGGAAGGAATTATGTGGAAAGAATTGGAGAGAATGTAGTGTGAAGAAAAAGATAGGAAGTGGCGAATGGGAGAAGAAAGTGTATTAGGGACGAGAAGACCGAGGAGTGTGTCTGTGTGTGAGTGCGTGCACGCAACCGTAACTGATTTGGCCGAAGCATTCGTAAAAGGTTTGTCTAATACAGTGGGTGGCAAGGAGATCGGAGGGAAGAAGCCTGAAGGAAACTTTCAGAAAAAGGAAGAGGAGTAGAAAGGAGTTAGGTGAAAAAGATCCGGAGTTTCAAGTTAAAGTTAAAGTCCCAATGAACGTCACACACACATCTGGGTGTGGTGAAATTTGTCCTCTGCATTTAACCCATCCCAGTGTTTTTTTTTTTTTCAGCGTATCGTCACACATTCCCATAGACACCACGTTGTACAGTTCCATGGTTTGGGTAAGAAAGTAATTAAGCTCATTCAAATCAACCTGACAAATGAATGAATTAGGTTTCGCCATATTCTGCGTTATGATGACCCAAGGATGGATTTGGGATAGAGAAACATACAGAATGCACTCTACTGAAGGTAGTGTGGTCCTTTGTACGACTTCATCTGATGTATATTGCCATTTTGCTTTCTCTCACACCCCTATTCCAGCCTGGGCTGTCCCTAACTCAGTGCCAGAGTCCACATTTGAGCTGGCGATGCTTGTGTAAAAGACAAACTGCCTGTTATGGGCTTGGCCCAGACTGAGATGAAGGAGGATCCATGTATAAAGTGGATAAAAAAAAGTGGGGTTCAGACAAATGGAAGAAATGCTCCAGGGGGGGTTGTCGTCAAATGTGCCAGCACATTGATTTCCAACTCCAATGATGTCTGCTTGTAGTGATGTGATGCATTCTGGTTTAAGTGTGCATAAATAATCATGGCCAACAGTGTCCAGTAATGTATGGTCCTGCCCTAACAAGGTTAGTGAGGCTGTTTGTGGAAGCACAAAACAAGCATCAAAACCATTACAAGTACCACTGAGGATTAAGAGTGCATTAGATGAACAGACATGGCTTCTGATATGGCTGAATTTATTTTTTAAATTACTGTCTGTCTCTTGAGGTTAACGTTGACGATTAATTAACAACTGGAAAACATCTAATCATCAATTGTCATTGAAGAACAAATGTTGAATTAACAATTAGCCATCATTCAATGAAAGTTAGATTAGTGCAAAATTACAAGATACCTTACTGGTTTACGTTTGATCACATCTACATCAGTGTTTGTTTCCATTCAAAAAGGACATTTCACGATTGTAGTGTGCCATGTTAACATTAACATTCAAAATGGTGAGGTGTGCGTCTTAGTTCCATCTACCGTATTTTCCGCACTATAAAGCGCACCGGATTATAAAGCGGACCTTCAATGAATGGCCCGTTTTAAAACTTTGTCCATATATAAGGCGCACCGGATCATAAGGCGCATAGAATAAATAACTCAACGTTGCTCAAACATGAATGCAATCACAATATAATAACACTCGAAATAGTGAAAACAATAACAATATATCAATAACTAAACGTTGCTCAAACGGTAATATCACACAACACACAAAATAAACATGTACAACTTACTTTAATAAATTAGTCCTCATCCACGAATTCATATTGGTTCATATATAAAGCGCACCGGATTATAAGGCGCACTGTCGGCTTTTGAGAAAATTGGAGGTTTTTAGGTGCGCATTATAGTGCGGAAAATACGGTATGTTATCACCCACACCTATAGACAGAGGTAGGCATTTTACCAAAGTTTGCTGGTCCATCACTAGCATTCGTCAGCAGCCTTGGCTCCAATCCATTATAGTCGAATCTGATAAAGTGAATGAGTGTTGTGGTCAGGATGCCAGCAGATAAATAGTTTTATTTGACTGGTTGCATTATTACATATTAACACCGGGCTATTGTCTTGGAGTTTTGAAAGACGGCACACATGGGGATGGGGTGAAGGAAAAAAAGATGGGAATGTAAGAGAAAATTGAAACCGTAGGGATGAATGACAGATAACGGGATGGTAAAAAACGACACCATCAGTCAGAGAATTAACAGGCCACGCCGAAGCAAAATGGCAAGCAGTCTGTTAAACACAGGCTTTGTCAGCCGCCACTGCCAGAAAGCCACTCTCCTGTTTGTTTGTGTCAAGGCTGATATGCGGCAGACTGAGGGAGGGAAGAGAGGCACAACAAGATGATAATTGGGTCAATAATCAACCTGGCTAAAATGCTTTCAGATTACTCTGTATTATCGATTTACACATGCTTCACTTTGCTTCGTTTTTCTGCTATTTTCTCTCTTTATATATATTTTTTAATTTGAGCTGGTTTTGCCAATTTCTTTCTTTCAATTGTATTTTTTTCCTTTGCAGCGCCATTATGGTCAGGTGACATAGCATCTTGTGTGCATTGTAACTGTCTTGCTTTCTACACAATGACAACAACAATGTTTGTGACCTTTTGAAATCTAGTCATTGTTGTCCCACTTGTTGTTCCACTTTATACACACACACACACACACACACACCATCTTTCCCAGACGGTAAGGCGCTACATTTTGCACAACCTTTGAACCCTGCGGCTTGTAGTCCTGTCCGGTCTATGGATTTTTCGAGATTTTTGAGATGTCTAATACGTTTATACACTCGTCAGGCAAATAGTGCCGCACAACTGAAGACGGACATTACTGGAGAAAGGAAGTTGGGCTCCCCTCACAGTGATATTGAGTATGGGTAGCTTGGAATTTAGATTTCTAGAGGAAACAAAAAGCCTTGTTTAGTTAGTAAATGAATTTTCTGTACTAAAATGTAATGGATTGTTTTCACTATTTATGAAGTAAAAGGTACTCAAAACTAATTTTAATCGTTAGTCTTCAGTTTATAATTCGACATTAGATGTGGTGGGAGCTACACAGACTATAAATTAATCTCCCACTGTTGTACTGTCTCTCTTTGCTCTTCTTCTGATTGAGCTATTTAGCCAGCCATTCCACTCTATTAATAAACTGTGTGTCAGGCTAAATTGATTCACTGAAGTAAATGATTTGATGAGGGGTCAGTCCACAAATCTTCCTGTATTAATGTGAAGCTAATGACAAATGACAACAGGATCAAGAGAAACACCTGACAACCAAGATCCTTCTTCAAGGTTATAAAAGTTGGTTCAATGAAACAAAACTTTTACATTTATTTAACTAAAGCCAGTCTGACATTTAACACCATAAGCGTACATACCTTTGAAGAAAATCAAGATTTGCCATTGTTTAATTAAAGCATATATGCAGTCTTGTTTTGAGAACATTTGCACAAATAAATCAAAGAGCTCCCATTTACTAACTTAAAAAGCAACGGAATAAAGGAATTTAAGGAATAAATAAATAAATAGATTATAAATAAATGAAATAAATAAAAGTTGGATGTTAAATACTTTTCAGTATTAAACAAATAAGGATGAATGCGTTTACTATATGAATTAAACATTAGGCGGCACGGTGACGCACTCATTAGCACGTCTGCCTCACAGTTAGGAGGGTGCGGTGTGGAGTTTGCATGTTCTCCCCGTGCCCGCGTGGGTTTTCTCCGGGCACTCCGGTTTCCTCCCACA
Source organism: Syngnathus typhle (assembly GCF_033458585.1). Lineage (NCBI taxonomy): Eukaryota > Metazoa > Chordata > Actinopteri > Syngnathiformes > Syngnathidae > Syngnathus > Syngnathus typhle. Next base: position 9,376,628 of record NC_083743.1, read on the forward strand.
TCCTAAAAACATGCCTGGTAGGCCGATTTAGCACACCAAATTGCCCCTAGGTGAGAGTGCTAGCGTGGATGGTGTTCGTCTGTGTGCCCTGCGAGTGGCTGGCAACCAGTTGAGGGTTGAGTCTGCCTTTTGCCCGATGCTCTAGCACCCTCCGTGACCCTGAACAGGATAAGCGGTTTTGAAAATAGATGGACGGATGAAATATGTGTGGGGCTCTATCAGAGTATTGCATTTTCTGCGAATCATGTGTGGTCAGTGATGCACAAAGACACAGTTGGATTTCAAAGGGAGGTTAACAGGTGAATGAGAAGAACATAAGAGAGATGGGAAATGGATGAGAAGATCGTATTTCTTTTGCGCACTGGCACTTGGACTGTGTGACCTCAGTCAAGCCTCATGAACACAACCATTCATCTCCTTGATACGAGGAATAGCAGCCACTGAAGCATAAAATCCCTCTGCTGCAAGCATGGCTATGCATGGCAATCAAAGTGGCTCCAGTTAAAGGTTGGCTAATTTAAATTGTTTTGTTTTCACTTTTACTCACTGACTTTAATGTGGCTAATTTATGAATGAGAAATATCAGACCGTGATAGCAAGCACTCTGCCATAGTTAAACCTTCATGCGTGGACAATACGGTGATCGTCATTGGTGTGTTTGCAGAGTGTACATTTATAAAAGTTGCGATTCATGACTGGTGTTCCAAAAACTCCTCGGGATGTTGAACCTCTTTGTATTATGCCGACATTATGGGCCTGATTTACTAAGATTCCAAATAGTCATCGCTAAATTGTGTGGTCTCTTATACAAAAATCACAAATATTGGGAATATCTTTTTGGGAGAAACCCTAAAATGGTGGTACTTCAGTAGTTACTATATTTAAATTGGTATTAATCATCTCCTCCTCTGTGTATTACCCCATTAGCCACTACCTGGCTATTGAATCCAAAAGTTTTATGGCTTATTTGCAGGTCCTTGTCTGGTAAAAAAAAAAAATGGACTGATTCGAGATGAATGTGTTGAAGTTGAATTTGCCGGTTTGTGACGGAGTATCTGAGGAACAACACATGTCGCGACCAGAGTGTGAAGTTTAACACCTGTGATTTCCTGTCTGAAAGCCTTCAGTCTCGTATGTGGACAAGCACAAATTCTGGGTAATCATTTTCTTTGATGGATCCTGTTTGAAAGGGACAGGCAGATAAATCTCTGCTCAATAGACATGCCATTGGTATGCCTACTTAGCATAGGGAATTCAGAGTGTAGGTGGTTGTTGACTATTTGTCAATCATGTCCTAAAAGAACGCCTAAAGCATGTTGAGCCCAACCCAAGTGAGGCAGTACAAATGCCAAAATTGGATGACAAAATACAGTGTGTGAAACACACAACAACATGATAGAAAATCAAGGACATCATAAATATTCGCCTAACCCAGGCACAGTGCAAAAAAATAATACACAACAAAGTCTCTCTGTTTATATCATTAGCTTTTCTATAATGCCAACAGAAAACTGATCAAGTGCTGGTTATTCATCAAGTGTTGGAATAATTAATCAGATTTGTCGTCACGGAATTCATCAAGTAATACTCGGGTAACAGAAATACATAAACAGAAACAGAAGAAATGAAATAGAAATAGAATAGAAACACAATATTTCCTATTCTGGCATCTTGGATGCATACGAAGGCGGGCTCCAAGTGTCCACTTGAGAAATCTGCGATGACTTTATCATACATATTTTGTAACCTTTGGCATTTCGCAGGACTCAAGCAAGTCATTGCCTTGTTCTGCCATTTCAAAGACTTTCAGCCAATTCTGATTTATGTTTTGTGAAATCAAATTTTTTTTTGTCGACAATAACATTTTCAGACTTTTTTCCTCAATTGTCACTCCTTGTTTTGTTTTTTCGCACCTCTTGACGTACTATGGATTTGCTTTAAGAAAGGTTTTATACAAAAACTGGCCTGGCTTTATTGTACAGACCATTTATAAGGTAGTGGACGCACACCAAGTACGTATTCCCACAAGTTCACCACACCATCAAGTGCTGCTTTTGAAACGCTAAGGTTCTTACAAGAAAATTCAGTGCACCTTTTCTTATCTTTTCATTTTAATGCAGTGTTTTACCTTCCCATGCACAGACTGGAAAGAATGATAATTAGACCATGCCATACATGGAATTTATTCCCATATGTCCTTTTTAGTTCAAGTAAATCTCTCTGCTATCACTGCCTGTCTCACAATAATCCAAATAATCAGCCAGCATAATGTGAACAAGTTGTTTACTAGCTCTTGACATCGCTAAATTAGATGGCATGTGTGAGCCTAAATTGGAGTTTTATACAACAGGTTGGCTGGTCAGCAGGGGGATCTCTGCTGCTCAAAGACACTGATTTATTGGACAATTTCACAGCAGTGTCTGCAGTAATGGGACAGGATAAATGGCTGACCCCTCAGTGACTGAGCTACCTCCAGGGGAAGTGCCACACTCTGTGAATTCGTGTGTTTGTGTATGTCAATTCTTTTTGCAAGTGTGTCTCTGTGCTATATCTATTCCTTTTCATAGAGTGGGACTTCAGGGTGTTCCCCCTCAGGTTGTTGTGATGTTTTTTGTTCCTCCATTTCTCCATCTGTATACTTCATATAACCTCCCCCAATGCACATGAAAAATATATCTTCCCTTCACCATTCTTCCTCCATTCTATTATAACTAATTTACTCTCTGGCCGTACCATCCTTTAGTGCTGTCTCTATCACCTTGCCCTCAGATGAAAATTCCATTTGTGGCTGCCCATCCTTTTCCCAACACAGTGATACTCTTTTTCACATCTATTGGTATATTTCGCATTCATAACATCTTCCCTGGTCATTTCTGCCTGTGTATGGCTTTTGCCTGGGACATTTCCCATCACCCTAACCCCCAAAAATAAAGTTATAAAACAACAACAAATCTCATACAATATGTTTTTGCGCACCGCACAGCGTCACCGCTTCAAAAAATCCTGTCAGTTATTTTGTTGGGAGGTTTACCACCAAATCTTTCTGCTCTGACTGCCTGACAATAAGGTTTTGCACGGTTTTATGTATCATGCATTTTAATACCTTTAACACATGGTCTGTATGTGTAGTCTGGGATATTTGAATGGTATTTCCAGATGTTTTACATTTTGTTACTGGCTTGAATTAGACATTAGATTTGAGCAACTCAGCTTTTTTCCCCGCAATATTAAAATGTCTGAGATTCACATTACACCTGTCAAATATTTTCACAGCACAAACTGAGTACAAAAACGTATTTTTATTTTCCAAATCCATCTATGGATAGAGCACACCAAAGTTGATCTGACAACTGTATAACACAAGCAAACACATGCACACTTGAAATTATGTATTTGGGGGAGTCTGATCCAAAACATTCACCACACATTTCCTGGAAGAAACAGAGAAGCCAAGAAGTAATCAACAGACAGTGCATACCTATTTCTCTCTTGAGACAGACACTAGAGACATTTCCAATTTACTCCATAACATTGGTACCAGAGGTTCAGGTTTCCACCCACCACATGGCTGCTGTAGGAATAGATTTTGGGGCTGGTGCTGCTGCTGTGCTGGTCAAGCACTGGATGCTACAGAGTCAGTGAAAGATCTACTCCCCTGAGATGAGCAAAGCGTGCAGTTAGATAGATTAAGGAGGACTAGAGGGTGCAGCTAAAAGAAAGTGGATCCATTGTTTCCTTTTTAGATTTTTGCACATGCCTTTCTTCAGCACCCATGCCCTCTCTCATTTTATTCCAGTTAAGAGTGCACTTTGTAACCCACAAGATGTTTAAGCATGAGATAACCAGCATTACATCAAAGCCAAATAGGAATGAGTTATAAAATTGATTATTTGTTTCCTTTGAATCAGCTTAAATGGCCCAAGCGTCATGCTATAACAGTGTCACTTGAGAAGATTTATAACTGATGCAAAACTCACCCAACTGTTCTTTGGGTGCGATCCATTGTGTTGTTTAAATGGAGCTGAGTCATATTATGTTCATGAATGAGGCCACTTTGTTGATTTAGTCATCTCATCTTTTTGACATCTATGACTCTGTGGCCAAATGAATGAGTGTTTCAAGTGTGACATCACACATTTTGAAACTCATTTCTCAAACAGCATCATAGCACTGATGAGAACAAATGACTTTGATAAAACTGTGTAAGGCCACAACTTGCATGGGATAGTCTTCTCATTTACTTCAATATCTGTTACGAAAGAAAGCTATAATCCTCAATGTCAAATCTTAACCACCTTAAACCCACAGAGCACGAAAAGGGATAAACTTGCGGTGGTTTTTGCAGGATTTGGATGTGTGCGATGTGTTATGAGGACCTTCAAGTATCCGTACAAAGGATTTTCAGAACTAGCAGCCTATTGTTATTAACTAGTGCCTAACCTTAACTGGCCACTTTGCTTACAGGAGCACAAATCACTCTGTTTTGCACGGTATATTATTTCATCACGGCTAACTGTGCATGAGTATGTTTTCATTATTAATCAGTATTCAGATGCAGCATCAGACGTGTTACAATCTAAATGTGTTTTTACGTTGTTTACAAGCAAACTGTCCTGCTTCTCCAAACTGTTACAGCAGGATTGCCTAACCATTCGCGGGCGTGACACTGAAAGGCAAATCTTGAGTAGCATGTAAAAGTGCAAGAGGATCCCTATCATAGCTGTGTGTACCATTTTAAAATGCTGCTGCAGAATATCTTTCTTTGCCAATGCCATACTAGTTGTTGCATTGCAGATGAAACAAAGATGTTATGACTGAGAATAAAGAATAAATAACTACCAGTTGTCCACAATGGTTGGGCCCTTCTGAGTAGCTATTTGGAGGAGAGCAGAGATTTTAGTAAAATGGATGCTAGGTACTTTTATCTTGCTACTTATAATTCCTAGATTGTCACTTTATCATGATTCATTGTGATGCTGTTACGCAATAAGGCGAAGTGGTGTGGATTGAACTGAGTGCGAATGTTTTTTTGGTACATATTTGACTCCACGTTGTTACTTCTGCTCATTGGTCACGTGTCAACATTGTTTGGACATAAAGCTGTGTATTTGTCCTCATAAAGCATGAGATATTCCCAGTAACATCCACCAGAGAATCAATCAGACTGATTTTCAAAGCTAAGAAAATATCACTCAACCATGTTTTAAATACTTCCCCTGTGCATGTTCTTCTCATCTTGTATTCCCTCATCTCCCTCCCTCTTCTTCTTCTAACACTGGCACATAGACAGCCAAAACGAATCACTTTTATTCATGCTGGCCGGCAGAACGTATTCAATTCTTTTAGGAAGGTGCGGGAGTCACAGTCTAAACAGCATTATGCTTCCGACACACTTCAATCTATTAGACTTCACCTAAAAGAGAAAATACTACTGCTAATGGGATCTATTGAGAATATAAACATGCAAACAATTGCAATATATACATATACTGTCGGGTTGCAGGATTTTTCCCTTTGATACACAGGCCATGACAAAAAGGAAAAAGGTCAAAGTGTAGCAATGACCTTGTGTTCTAGTCAGTAAAGTGGAACTTACTGTTTGCTGTCAGTTACAGAATGTGATTTTATGCAAATGGAAATCTATGAAAACTGCATCCAACAATTTAAGATGTTTATGTCTTTAACAACTCTACAAACAGATTCTATAGCCTACCTTAACTGTGTAAATATAGCATATACCTTTTTATTTTATTTTTTTATATTACAGACAGATCCAATAGTGCTGACAAGGGACTCTGAAGTGCAGGAAAATTTCACTTCTCCCACTGCTTCTCGCTAACCCATTGTCATTTTTTTCTGCCAGACACACCCTCCTTCCATTTTTCTGACAGATTGGACCTCTCTCTACTTTCACTTGATAAATTAGACGAATTGCAGCAGTTCCTGAGCAATAAATTTATTATTATTCACTGAAGTCAATAAATTGCAGCCATGAAAGTGCCATACCAGGACTGAAAACAGCCACCTCTATACCTGTACACTATCGCCATGCACACACACACACACAAATCAGACTAAGCTATTAATTGTACATGTGTTTAGTTGTGACTTTCAACGTGGGCTGCATTCTCATGAGCGTACAGTGGCTATTTGTGTCATTGGATGACTGAAAAGGTCTGATGTGCACGACCCAAAGCCATTCCTATACTGATTTGCAATCAACCTCTTCTTACAACCACAAATTAATAGGGCCAGCCTGTATTTGGTGGCAAAGGCACTAGGCTGAAGTGTAATCCTACCGTGCTAATGGAAGTGGATTTCTTCTACGTGAACAAAATAAATAATATACCCAAGAGCAGGCAATGTAGAAAATGTGCAACAAAACTTGGTTAGAATTAAAGTGCAAAGTTGTTAGAATTGTTTTGTAGATTAAAGCACATAATGAATGATAATATGAAGAATTGACATTTTGTTTTATAGTATATACTATGCTGTTTTAGTGAGCTGTAATGTGGGTAGATGATGGTGGCAGTGGCTATGTGAATTGTGAATGCAGGGTCCTGCTGTACATATCCTGCTGAGCAATTACTAATCAAAATAGGCGTGTATAAGCCGAGTTATGTTTTGAAAGGCAACGACCTATGACCAGCACATGAGTGAAAAAAATTTAGAGGCATTGTACTGTAATCAGACCAGTACCCAGACCTCAATCTTTGGGGGGCACATGAAATGCATTGGTGCTCCCAATGACTTATTATAAACAGAATTATTATAATTTATCAATATATACAAATAAATTATTGGTAATAAATATTATTATTACCCTGCAAACAAATTCATGTGAAATCAAACAGTGCCATGGTTCGGTCCTGAAGCATCTCTTAATACGTTGAGAATGAGTAGAATTGTTGTCAATTTTCCAATGCTCACTTGAACATGTTGACCCTATGGAATAAATAAAATAAAATAAAGATTTTATTGTTAAAGGTACTCGAACACCTCTTAGCTCACACCTGACAGCTGACACGGACATGTTGCCTCAGTAGCAAGCATGCCGTAAGTAAGGTCATTTAGGCTGGGTTGAATATGTGCAAATGACAATATTCTGGGGGAAAACTCCCTATGCAAATATTAATTAGAGAATAAACACACATTATTTTCTTTAGCAAATTTAAATTTTAGGAAGGACATTTACGTGCACCTGTTATGTTAAAATGTTGATATGCATCAAGATATACGGTGTCTTGGTCCCACCACTCAAGGAGTACTATATAGATAAAGCAGGCATGCTGCCTGATGGCTGGTGAACTTCACAAATGAATATGAATTACCCAAACACCAGCTTGCTTTTTGGAACACAACACTACTCTTGTTTCTTTACCGTTATATGATTTCTGGTATTGTGTTTAAAAATCAATGTATGCTCTTTCAGTACTTTCAGTGCTTCTAAATGCCATTAACAGTTGTTTTTCTAAATCCGTGTAGGTGTTTTTTCCTTCTTTGTGCGAAGCACATTGAATGCCTTGTGTATGAAATGTGCTAAATAAATAAAACTACCTTTCCTTGCCTAATGAACTTGTCCTTTGCCTGTGCATGTCTCGCTTGTTTCTCCTGGAAAGCCACTCCTTAAATCAAGGCACATGGAAACACCCCAGGACTTTGCCCAAAGGTACCCGTTGGGCTCTCAGGCATGGATAGCAAACAATGTTCTCTTGCCTGATAAGATTGAACTCTGGCATGAGTGACGAATGTCATGTTTGGAGAAAAACAAGCACGTGACGTCACTTGGTCAACACCATCCTACACAGTGGAGCAACATGCTCAAGACAGCTCAGGACCTTGGACTGGGGAAACCATTCAACTTTCAGTGGGACAACTTAAGTACACAGCCAAGATGTCAAAGGAGTGGCTTCAGGATAAATCTGTGCACATCCTTGAGTGACTCAGCCAGTGTGCAGGCTTGAATCCAATAGAATTTCTGCAGAGATTTGAAAATGTCTGCACTCCGATGTTCCCCGAGCAACCTGATGGAGCTTGAGAGGTGCTACCAAAAGGAATGGGTAAAACTGACTAAATATTCCTGTGCCAAGCTAGCAGCTGTAATTCATCCCAAAGTCTGTGAATATTTTGTGTACATTTCTTAGTTGTTGTAGACTATAATAAAATGTGGAAACATGGTATGAAATTAGGAATTGAATACCTTCAAATGTGTTTCCAAACCTTTACTGATCCACATTATTTTAGCAAATATTCACTGCAAACAAAAAAAAAAAGGATAAATACTGAAATAATGATCTTGTCTCAATCTACTGTCAAATTTACCTTTTCAGTGGGAAATTGGACTAGTTAGATTTAAACAAAGCTGATAAACAAAGACATGACGTGCCCTGAATGGCAAGCTGGTTACATAGATTAATTATTTGTTATAAATTGCTGGCAAAGCTTGATGAATAAACAGAATTAATGAATTTGCAAAAGGAATTTTTCCCTACTTTTTTTGTTTTGCTCTTTAATCAGCTACCGTTTTTCTCCCAATGTTCCCATGACCGACTTTAGCGAACACAAGCTCCCGGAAAAACAGTCGATCTATTTTTATATGGCTATGTCTCTCTTGTGGAGGTGCGCAGTTTATCTCTGCCATGACTGTTGTTGGAGCACATTTATTTGGCGACCGAGTGCAGAGCTCTTTAGTACACAAGTTGTGCCCGTTGACCCAACTCTGTGTGTGTGTGTGTGTGTGTGTGTGTGTGTGTGTGTGTGTGTGTGTGTGTGTGTGTGTGTGTGTGTGTGTGTGTGTGTGTGTGTGTGTGTGTGTGTGTGTATGTGTGTGAGGGCAAAATAGAGACTTTGTGTGAAAGACACATGAGTGATTTGGGATGTGTTATTCCTGAGAGAACTTGCGCTTATCTGGAAAAGCACATGGCCTTTTTGTATCCTCACTCACAGCCAAAACAGACATAACCGGAAAAAGGGATTGATAAATTGTAACCACAAGGATAAAATGGATTTTATGGTGATTATTTTGATGAACTTTTCATCGCTTTCAACGTTATGGAATGTTTGTGTGATGTCAGCACAGTCAGCTTCAATGATGGTGTATTTGTTATTAATAGCAGGTGATTTTAAGTCAATTCCAGCGTATTTAGGTTAGAGGCAGGGTCACTGTCAGTGCTCCTCAAGACAAACCGCCTGTGTAGAGTCACATTTACAGGTGTTTTTTTGGAATGCAGAAGAAAGTTGGAGAAACCTCACTCAACCACATGTACATGTTCCGGTGTGGAGGACAGCCAGAGCGAAGATTCGAACTCAGAATTTCCAAAAAGTATGTCTGACGTGGTAAGCAAAAGGGAATGTTATGACTAAGACCTGCTAGCCTAAAATGGACATAAACGCGTGAAGAATGGAAGTTGTTTATTTCATTTATGCAAATGATCCGCAGTCATTTGGATCACATAATTACCTCAGTTGAAAAAAGGATTGGAATTGTGGCAGCCATTTACATTATTTTTTCCTTCGATGTAGAATATTTTGATTTGAGATCAAATGTTGATTAACAGAATTCAGCTGACACACAAGTTAGAGACTATTGGTGATGAAAAAGATGTCTCATTCTGACTGAAGCATTACATAACAGACTTCAACACACAAGACTTGGAGAGAAAATAAAGGATAAGCTTTTAAAATAAATAAGAAATAATCATAGCACAGCAAAGTAGCATTAAGGCTGATAAAAAGAATAGAAATTGGGTTGGAAACCACTTTGTGGACTTCTAAAATTCATGACCGCACACTGAGTTCCAACTGCAGCTCCCATCTAAGAAAAAAATCAAAAGCAAAGTAAGGCAATTATGAGCTAGCAAGAAAGCAGCAAAAAAATGTGTTTGACGCTTTTTCAAAAGCTGATCCTTCCTTATCCGTGCCTTTCACGTCGTCTGATGATTCAATATATTGACGACTTGTGCATCACACATGCATTCACCAGATTTAAGCACAAATGTGTGCCTATGCAGACCAACCAACCTGCACACTACCCCACCAAACTATGAACTTCACCTACGATAACGATCCATCCATTATCTGAACCACTTATCTTACTCATGATGTTATCCCTCTGTCTTTCCTCTTTTTGTCTCATAAAAAGACTGTGCAACGGGCGATTCAGTTCATCCAAAAAATAATCATTAAAATTGGAGCACAATTGTTAGTCATACAAATCACAGTTGCTCTTTTCATCAAAGATGTTTTTCCCTCCTCTGTTTCTCTTTCCACTTTATTGTAGAACAACATGTCCCCACCTATTGCTTCTGGACTCCCTAATCCATCCTTGCTTTTCTCCTTTCTTCTACTCATTTTTTCCCTGCCTCATCAATCAGGACCAATTCATTCATTGTCCTCCGTTCACTCCCTGCTAGCTTTCTATGTTCTCTGGGACTTTTGTCTTTTCATTAGAGGAGAGGATATGAGTTGGGGGTGATTCCTTGATTGCTCCAGTGTATGAGAGGTCTATAAATCTATCATCAGATGTCTCGTTAAACACACACACACACACACACATGCACACGCACAAGCACACACACAAGCACACACACAAGCACACACACAAGCACACACACACGTGGGAAGCATTTAAGATGGCCATCAGAGGTAACCACTCACAAAGAGAGAAAAGCACAAGAGTTGATAAGAGTAAAAAGTTCAAGTGTCTTTGAATGATCTAATGACAGGAGAGTGTTAGTTCAACCTGTCAAAACAGGAAAGGTGGATCAGCTTTCATAGCAAAGGTGAGGCAGCACGATGGGTCACTCTGATGGGCCGATTACAAGAGATCGCTTTTAAATGAAGCGTAAAGCCTTTAAGAACAGGTTTGAAAGTGGTGTTTTTTTAAACCCTGGTGTTATTCTCTACTTCTATAATACGGCAAGGTACACCTTTTCAGAAACTTGTGCACACATTCATGGGGTCATGAATGTCTTAACAAAAGCCTGTTGTGTATTTGTGTCACTAGATAAGATGATATTGACACCACTTCGCCATCAAGGTTACTGTAATTAGTTCTATAAGAGTAACAAAGAGGAGAGTAATAAATAAGAGGCAGAGCAATAAGAAAAAGTGTTGAGCAAGAAATAACTGAATAACAATAATAATAAATACACAAAAATAATAATTGTTATTTAATTATAAAATAAAATTAATCAGGCTGTGGAAATAATATTAGATTTCCAGATTAGTCATCTGACCAACGCTGGCTGAAGACCAGAAATACAGATCCAACGAGATGGATTGCAGTGGATAAATGAAAATTGAATTAATTAATTAAACCAACTTTCAAACAGTCGATCAGAGTGGCAGCAATGTTTGTGTGAATTTTAAGTCTGATTAATTGATTTAATGCAATCAATGTTAGATTTTTTTTCCCCCTAATATATGCAGACCTATTGATTGTTCCACCTGTAAATCAATTGAGATTAAAATGCGAATGTTCCAAGGGCTTGTTTTTCATTTTGATGTCCTTCCTCAGGTGGCTGTAGATGGTGTAAGAAGTCAACAGTCGGAGGAGTTTATGTTGTGCTAGTGAGAAGAGTGAGCAATACACCTCAAATGATTTATTTTTCTAATCCGACTTGATGGAAGCAAAATTATATGAATCATCACACCACTGGCTCTAACATCAGTAATCCTGACCTCATTTGAATTTTGTTGTCGTCGATGTCAATTAAATTATGTTGTTTACGCACTCTACATTTCCTTTATAAATTGGTGAGTGAAAATACACAATTATGACTTTTTCAACCTCATTCCTTTCAACCCTATAAATAACTGATCATGACCCTTCATTATAAATGAAGGTACAAACGAACAGTCCAGTGAAACCTATTGCACAGGCCATTATTTCAATTTCATTCATCAGTTCTTCTTCTTAACCAAAAGTGAAACCTGATTTAACTATTACGTACATTCCTGTTAAGTATGACATGAGTATTGTTTGCAAACCCATCCACTGACAAAACAAGGTTGTGTAAGCAAACAATATAGCAGTTGGCTCCAAATAAAAAATCCCAGCCTTAATCTGTATCCTTCCATTCACGCATTGTAAATAAATGGTGTATTAGCCCTGGAAGGCAAATCCTGGCCTGACCCTGTACTCCCAACTACTGTTGGCATCTTGAACAGGTACAGCACCTGGGTTAAAATCTTAAATATAGCCAATTTAAATTCACGAGTAAGGGTCTTGTGAATATTGTAAAATAGAAATGCATCTTGAATTGCTAAACCTAAACCTGCAGTCTTGCAAATTAGCTTGTGCAAATGTGCAAAGTAAACTGGATTATAATGCAAAAAAGTAAATCAATACAATAAATGAAAACTTTCACCGACAGGAATTGCCCGTGTTTGTGTAAGTACATGTGCGTATTCAAACAGTAGTCATTCATTCATTGTCTATTGCTGCGTAATCTGTAATCTGCGATTGGCTGGTGACCAGTTCGGGGTGTCCCCCACCTACCACCCAAAGATTGCCGGGATAGACTCCTTGTGAGGATAAGAGGTATTAGTGAATGAATGAATGAGTAAAAAGAGTGCAACTACACCACTTTGGGTGTTACAATTTGTTTTGTTTACCCATCAGATATGTTAGTTTAACATACTTTTCTTAAATGGGAGGCGGTTTTAAAAAGCAGGTACGAAATTGAGCACTCTGTTGTGTTTTTTTTTTCCACCCATGTGAGTATTGTTATTGCAGTCAGTGACGCAGTGTAGCGTAAAACCACTGCTTCAAACTACACTTAATCACACACTGCAGCACAGAGTAAATATCTAATCACACTCACAGGACTCCATGAATGCTGATGCACACACAAATAAGTTTATCACACACGCACACGCACACACAAAAGCACGCACGCACACTTACAACTACAATACACAAACACACATACACTAGATACCAGTCTCGCACATCTGGAAAGGAAATTCCATCTTTTTCCACTTTGGGCAATGGTCGGAAACACTCACACACAGTACACACACACAAATCAGTGTTTGTGATCTATCTCAATGCCACGCCTCAACAAATTCAATCAGAAGGGAGCTTGAGCTTTTTGTATGGCTTTTTTTCATTTTTCTTTACCCTCCTGTTGTCGTACCCCGTCTCGAGGTATTTACACACATGCACACAGACACGACACATGCACGCACGCACACGCACACATCCAGACTTTCTGATTATCACTGACTACAGGAAAACTTACACATCTACGTTGACATTGTTTAGTGCACAAAAACTAATAAATAATTCTTAGTAACACTGATTATATATCTGAGAATAGAACTGACATTTGAGCAGCATCACCTTAAAACCACAGATAAACTTATCTGGATAGTAATCAAACTTCACTCAACTGTCTTTCTCCTTCCACTATTCCTGTCCCATTTTGATTGTCTTTATAGTTTCTACAACAAATACACACAGGTGAGAACCTCCAGGCAAAAAGTATGCAGGTGCTGTCCTGAATCGTGCTAGCGGATTGCCTAATTAAAAAAGAAAATCCCATTTACGCTTAAACTTTCTTTATCCCGAGTGTGGTTTGTTATTCCCGATTCAATACCAACCTCTAAAACCTCACCTGGGGCAGCAGATATTGCCAAGTGTCTGAGTGGAAGTCTAAATCCATCTGTTTGCACTGAAAGCTCAACCCACTGCTGTCAGCCGGCACAGAGCGGCATTGCACAGGCAAGTTAAGCAGATGTTTGCTCGGAATGAGGATGTCGTCTCTTATTTCCTCCTCTCCCTCTGCTCCTCATTCCAGATCACACGGTTACAATCCTTGCTTTTTTTGTCCTCTCTGTGTGGTTTGTCCTCGTCTTTGTACTACTCTGGAACATAAACTTTCTCTGCATATGCTATGCTATAGAACAAACAAAACTTCTAGTGTATAATAAATAAATAAATAAATAAATACGACTTATTTCAAAACTGTAATTGTCAATCCGTAACTTTGTCAGTTATTTTTTGTGCATTTCAGACCAATTACAGTTTACATCTCCCATTAATTTAACATTTACGCACCTTCACGCAACACTAAAGTGTGAGCGTTCCCTGTCAATTCTGGTCTTGCACGTATCTCTCAATACGATCGAAACAGTTTTACTCTGAGGCGCATCAGAGTTTGTAGTAAGGAAGGTGAAACATTAGTTTGGGTACAGTTACGCTCCATGAGTTTCAGACATGGGCCTGACCTGAGCAACCGCTAAATAATGTCAGGAGGACAACTGAAGTAAGCCTTAATAGGTCTAACTGGCCTGAGCTTTGGGAGACACGTGATGATATACAGTGATGTGTTTAGGAAAACACTGCTCCCTGCTCATCATGAAATATATACCACAAAGCGGTCTTGGTGGAATAGTAGCTCACAAATGAGATTAAGCTCTCACCGTTATTGCCGCATCATTAGTCTAAGGGTGTATTCAGACCTGACTGTTTGGTCTGGACCAAAGAAGTGGACTGAAGGACTTTTCTGGTCTGAATAGACACTCAAAGATGCACTTGTTCTTTTTTTTTTCTCTTGCTCCTCATCACCTTCCCCCCTAAAATGAGCAAAAGTCACAGCTTTATTTGACAATTATGAAAGCCAAAAGTTTTCCAGTGTGATTTTTGTCTAAATCAGTGGCAAAAGTCTCTTGAGTTGACTTCCTGGTAGGCAGCTATGTCAGCGCTTCATGGCACTTTGCGAATACCAAGAACGAGGCGCAAACGTGAAGAAAAGTGAGTGATAACCACATTTTGAAAACATTTTGTAAGGAAGGCCGAGTACTGATGAGAATCAAATCACAGCTACAGGAAGCATCATGCGGGCCTGGACTTTTATGATGATACTAAAACTTTAAATGTACTTTACAGCGCTTTAACGCTGGTGAATTTCTCTCTCACTGTCAACGGGTGTACGTTTAACATTGACATACTGCTCGGACTGAACCGTTTTAGAGCATGTTTATGTTGGACGAGCGAATTGTATTGGTTTGCGCTTAGAGGACGTATCTGGAAACATGGATATTTAGCTGCTCTACCTTTACTACCTCTTGTAGTCATTGTTGGTCTCACCAAATAGCTTTGAAATCAAAGTACATTAAACACTATTTGATATAATGACTATTCAAGTTGAATCGTCAGCAGATATTCAGCGTTGTTTAATTCCATTCTTGATGGGTCGACAGGCATTCCAGAGATCTAACTATTTGAATATGAGAAAGGACCTGTAATGTAAAAGTAAAAGTGACTCATCAAAGTAAAATATACTAATAGTGCAGCAAATTATACCTAGTGTTACAATGGTCACAAACACGAGCGCAAGTGTTTTGGCAACGGGAGACATTTTGAAACCTCATTTGCACTCTATTGCGGAAAATGATTTAGTAAAAAAAAGTTCAATTTTGAAAAAGAGTAAAATCTTTGACCTGCTCAAACATATATACCCTAAGAGAACCTATATATGTGTTATCTATACAACTTAAAAAGTTTTATGTGATACCCCACATGCCAAAAACAATTTCAATAATACACTTGTTGCCAAAGATCCCTATTGTTCTTGAATGTGCCGCTGTGCGTTGGTTGTAAAATTAACATTGTGGGTGCACAACTTCCCCCATTTCCTCTGCATGGCTAACCTGAGCATTCTACTCACAGCGTAGTGAACTAATTAGAGCTGTAAACACACAGAAAAATAAACCCTCATAACAATTTGCTTTGTTAATTTCACAGACACAATCGTCCATTTTTATGCCGTCAGCTCAACAATTCTGTTGGAAGGCTCACGCTCAACTTGGCTGTGTGGGGACAAGCAATCTGTTTGTTCTCTGTGCCACAAAGAGATGACCACACTTCTCTTTGCAAAGAAAGTGGTTGCAGGAGAAGGGAGAGTGGATGCAATTTAATCTTCATGACGGAATATATGTGATTACATCTGTGGCAGGGTGGGGGCAGCAGGAGGTGACAGCCAGTGAAATAAGAGGTGGGATGATAATGACTTGCAGCAGGACTGAAGCAGAGCAGAGATGAGATCCGCTTTTGTTCTTCATTTGGGTCACCGCTCTGATTGCTGAACACCAAATGAGTCCTGGAGGCTTTTTTTTCCCCTCGAAACATGGTTGAAGCAGACTGGGGCACATTAAACACAACGCCATAGATGAGGTTTGTGGAGCCCTCACCTAATAATAATTAAATAATTTAAAGCAAGGGGAGTTTAACTTATCCAGCAACAGCAAACATGTCGCAGTGACAACAATAATACCAAACAGAATGAAATATGTTTGAAAAACGTCAGGCGTGTGGTGTGCCAGAAAAAAAAAGTGTCTGGAAATAAGTGCAAAACATATGTGAGATAAAAATTAGTGGTGAGTACGGTCTAAACCAAATCTGTAATCAATTAACTCAGCACAAAACACAAAACAGTCTACCTTAAACCAGTTCATCTCCATAGCTCTCTCTAAAACCATCTTGAATGCACAATTCCTTTCTCTACCGGACGCCAGCATCAATAATCATCTACTATAAATCTCAGTAATATTTTAAAATACTCGAACCTCAAATTTGGGAAAGATTATATGAAATTGAGAATTAGACATTTATATAGGAGCTATATTGTGCATATTTTTCACAATGATCTAGAATAAGAACATATGTCACACACCCCAATTATAGTCTTGCTGAAATGAGAAAGCTTCTACTTGTGAGAGCAGATTCAAGACTGTGAAAACAAAAAAAAAATATTGTGGAAGCTGCACTTCATATACTGCATTGTGTATGTGACATGGCGGACATGTCACCAAACCAAACAGTGTTACCAAATTTTGACGTCACAAGTTAGAGACGGACAGATGACAAAATATTGTATAATTTCCTTCTTGATCCAACTATTTGTAAACGAGCAGTTTATGGGCCCTGTTTTCTAGCTCAGCGCAAGAGAATTCAAGCGTAATGTGCAGTCTGTGCACATGGGTGGAGTTAATTTCTTTTGATATTTTTGTCGACAGACACATATAGAAATGGGCGTTTGCATAAAAGTCAATTAATGTTGAAAGTCCCCTAGAAATGAAAATTCAAAACAATCTCTATTATTGGACAAGTCATTTGGAGAAAATGAAATTAGAATTTGAAATGTATTAGTGGTCTTTGTCTTTGAAGGTTCCACTGTATTCAATTGAGGACTGTGGTGGGCTATGAAGCAAAGGGATTACAGAGAGTAGTAAATAAATGTTGGATCATTTAGAGCTGGCAAGGCCTGCTACACTTTATGGAGACTCATTTGTTGAGGTGTTTGCACAAAGTCCCCCAAATCAATGCAGCAATGATTCATCGGTTCTTAAAATGTATGCGTCGCAACGTGCATAAAATGCAACTGAGAGGAAAAGAGTTGTCCAAATGGTTGCACAAAATCCAGAAGACTTTTTAATGGACTTGTATTACAAAGAGAGAAAGGAGAATTGTTTCAGGATGACCGAGTGAATACAGCCTACAGGGTATGGGTTGCACCTTGCACCATGTCAGTGACAACGTGTAGATTTTTTTTGCCATCTAGTGATGAACTAATAGAATGCGACAAGTTTGAAGCACATGCATTTTGAAGCACACGTATGATGACAGAGAGCACTTTTCGCTATCCTACCACCATTTTTTTCAGCTGAGGTGCAAGCCAAATGTCATCTCAAATGACTTCTAGCACGTCCTCAAGTGACAAAGTAAGTGCATTGCATTTGTTACCATGCTGTAGTCATTGATCAGTGTCCTATACGGTGAGCGCGGCCCATGCAACATAATTAGCAATGACTAGAACTACAATTGTATAAGAAAAATATATATACGTTTACCGTAATTTCCGGATTATAAGGCGCACCGGACTACAAGGCGTAGCTTCAATGAATGGCCCATTTTAAAACTTTGTCCTTATATAAGGCGCACTGGACTATAAGGTGCACCATTAATGCATCATGTCAGATTTTTAATCCAAATCAAATCATTCTCCATTTTATCTTTTTTATTTCAACTTCAGATGCAACAAATTACTTTATAATCACAAAATAATGATCCATAGTCTTTTTGATTTATGATTCATAGTCTTCAGCGGGCCACTTATGATTTATTTCATGACATAAAGCTTTGGGCCAGTTTAAATTTAGGAATTTGGTCCATATATAAGACGCACCGGACTATAAAGCGCACTGTCGGCTTTTGAGAACATTTTAGGTTTTTAGGTGGGCCTTATAGTCCGGAAAATACGGTAAATGCGATAGAACATTTCTTTGCATGCTCTTGAAATTAAAAGTGGGCTTCTAAAATGATTTAAGGAAAATCAAAACATTCTACACATTTTACCTATAATCTCAATTACAACACGCATACATACCCGCACACACATACCCACGCATACACACAAACACATCCAGCAGTTTATTCCAGACCAGTTATTTTGTCACTAAAGCACAAGTGGTAGACACACAGTGTCCTGTGACTGACTGTGATGGATTTGGTGGCGTCTACTATCTATCAGTTCTATATGATGTAATTTCTTCCTCACATCTCCATCTCCCTATAGAAGACACAAATGCGATTGTGCCGCATGGTGAAACAGGGGAAACCAAAACGCAATGTTCTTCATCCAGGGTGTCGCTATGTTTATGAAGATCCTACCACCCTACCTGAGCACAGAAATGATTGATTTTCGTAGTACAGTGCAGTCCTCAAATGAGACAGAATAAGAAATAAGGAATAGTCGTCCACCTGTGGCTCAGCAAGCACAATCAGCATAAATATTCAAACACACCACGGGAGGCTCGGTGTGGTGCCTGGCGAGACGCCTCGCACACGCTGCTGATCCTCTACAGATGGATTACATTACATGCAGCTTGTCATTCCATATATGGATTCCCCCCCCAATGCATTTTCATAGATACCAATGCTAATTAACGTCAAAAATTATACTGCAGAGAGAAAATTGGTTTATTGACATGCTCGATTGGCCTTGAAAAAAAATCAGGTTGATGAACATGTGATAAAAGACTGCTGCCTTTATGTTACATACCTTCGTTTTAAAAAATGCACTATGGAGTCTGCCATGTCTTCCATCTAGCCACTGTTCAATGTATATATACAACCTGTGACATTACAGCAATAAATTATGTTTACGATATTTCATGGGAAACGTTTATATGCTGGTATGATTGGAAAAGACAACAAATCGAAGAGTTTGGATGCATCTTCAGTATGATGCAGCACAGTTCAACATCATTTTAAGAGACAAGCATAATCATAGTGTTAAATGAATACCTCTGACAGTGTGGTTTAAAACTGAACATTGCTACTATTAGGAAGGCAGAATATTTGATTCAGCACGTGCACTGCACACCCTTATATTGTAAAAGTGGTCAAATTACAGTGGCTAGTGGATGTATGATATATATGGAATAGAATATGAACACACTCTCACACAAACAGATCTGTTATGAAGTACTGAGCGAACTTTCAAAGTTTCTGAATATAAGAGAAGTCATTATTGCAGGTTAGTGACGAAAATGGCATAGGGTAAAAAAAGTCAAGGACAGGCTCATGGCAGGTTATTTTCTCACAAAGCAGCATGATTAAGAGTGGAAAATGGTGACTAACGAAATGCAACCTTGAATTCCGACTTGATGACCAATGCTAAATAACAACTATGATGATTATACCCGCAGCAGAGCAAAGAGGTGAAAAGTCTGCAGCAGGGGTCACCAACGTGGTGAGGACGAAATGAGTAGCTCATGAGGCTGTTTTAAAAATAGCTCAACAATGATAGAACTTTGTGATTTCCTAGGAGTGGTTCAGAAGTGATAATGAGCCAGATAATAATTTAAAAATGTGAACAGTAGCAGAGATTTATGAAAACACGTTTGCATGTATTTTTCTGTTCCCTAATTATTGTGAGAATCAACATAGCTGCTAAACAAAGAAGAATAACGTGAACAATAACAAATACAATTACATCAAGTCAAATTTAAATAACCCCTAATCACAAAATGTCTTGAACAGAAAATTAATGACATCCCCTCCCTGATCTTAACCCCAAAAAGGGTTAAAGGTTATTTGAGCAAATTAGTTATTTCAGAAGTATGTATCAATTTAGAAGCCACTCTCACTAATCAGTAGCCAAGAAGTAGCTCTCACTTGCAAAAAGGTTAGTGACCCTTGTCGAGAGCATATACTTTCATTAGTATATGCCAGGGTTCGGCAACCCAAAATGTTCAAAGAGCCATATTGGCCCAAAATAAAAAACCTGTCTGGAGCCGCAAAAATCTAAAAGCCTTTTATAATGCAACATAGACTGTCAATACATAAGTCGTATGCCTACTATTAAAATAATTGAAGAAAAAATACTGGTATCAATTTGATCATTTCTTCTTGCGGCCCATTAGAGTTCACGTACCTTGCATAGCAGCGCTGGCTGTTCGATATCGGTCACGTCACACGACTCATCCATCCATCACAGGCAATTGAGAAAAAGCTGGAGCTGAATTGATGTCCTTGATTTGCTGATCGGTGATATTGTTTGTGCGGAGAGGCATGTCTTCAATTTTCTGAATGATCTCGGTTTTGTTTTTGAAGTCCAAAATTAAGCACTCTGGTATTTTAATGAATCAATCCCTTCATGAACTCGCCATGGGCGAGTGGTTTTCCGCGCTTTATTATCTCCGGGGCTGCATCAACACTTGCAGCAGTAGTAGAGCTTGGAGATGCAATCCGCTTCTTGAAACTGTTTTTTCGGTCCTTAAATTTCACCACCAACACTGCAATTGCACGTTTTCTCAGTTGCGACTGGGTGATCGGCAGCAAATTTAGCATGCTTTTGCTGAAAACGTCGCTCCAAATTCCTCTTCTTGTTATTTGACAACTTCTCATTGCAAATCAAACATGCAGGCAATTCTTCAGCATTGGCAATGACAGCAAATAGTTCAGTCCATTCTTCTTAAAGCCTCTGTTCTCATCAGCAATTCTTCTCTTTTTGCCTTTTGAATCCACGGCCCGTCACTCACACACCTGTTCACAACTCACCTGTGCTGTGTCGCAAGCTATGACGCAATTTTTCAATTTGGCGTCATTCTTAAATAATATATTTACAACTACATACATTTTTACAGCATGACAATGGTTTTGTCATGATTACCATATAAAAGCCGTATTTTTTTAAAAAAACAACAACAACAAACAACATATTTTTCCATTTTTACGCAATTTTACAAAAATTGCAGGGAGCCGCTAGGGGAAGTGCTAAAGAGCCGCATGCGGCTCTGGAGCCGCGGGTTGCCCGACCCCTGCTCTAAATAGTACTTTTGATTGTTCCTGAGTTAAAGACTTTTACTGTATATCCTTTGTGATTGCCCTATGATGGGCATGCAATCAGCACACTGAAAAACCCTCGACACATTCACTATCATGATTATGCAAGACTTGCCAAGCCAAACTTTAAATATGTCAGCACTATGCTCCCAACTGACACGTTTTCCGCATATTTTAATGCATATTGGCTCAAAGCAATTGCCAGGAGTCTGTTTGGCTTCCAAAATTCTTAACTGGTAATTTAATCTGCGTGTCAGCGTGACCAGATTGCACTTGACATCGCACCCTCCATACTCCTTTAATTCTTTTCCTCTCTCGTTTTCCCTGATCCATGTGATGACTCAGGAAAACTGCTTGCCTTTTGGAATTAAGTGGATGTGAACATGCGGTGAGGGTAGAAATTAAAAGTGAAGTGATAAGTGAGTATGTGAATCCTTGTGCCGGGGTGTTAACGGAGG
Source organism: Syngnathus typhle (assembly GCF_033458585.1). NCBI lineage: Eukaryota > Metazoa > Chordata > Actinopteri > Syngnathiformes > Syngnathidae > Syngnathus > Syngnathus typhle. The sequence continues at coordinate 9,398,444 of NC_083743.1, forward strand.
GGGTGACATGTTTCCTCTGATCAGGGCTGAGGACGTGACAGGGGGAAAAATGGTTTGCCTCAGGGCAAACACACTGAGCGAGAATGTTGTCTACCTTTGATGCTGTCGCACATGCACATTTTGGAAACACCTCTGGCATTTCCTCCTTCACTATCCTTCCATCACTTCAAGGAGTTTTATTCTCATACCAACAGGCATTTCCACATTATATGGCACAAAATATGATACTTGAGGTCCCGGGTTAAGATGCTTATTTATGGTTATGAACAATCTTAGCGCTGAACAATGCACTTTATCTCAGTGCTGTTGCTCATAAAATGTCCTCGCTAGAAGGATGGTTGCTGGAAATGGACCTTTATACATCGATGTAGATATTGTATTAAAAACTAGAGTTAGAGTTTACCACATTAACAATATATACAGTGTATTCCTGATTAGTTTCATGTTATTGAAAAAAATTGTGATTTTATTTTAAAAACAAGAACATTTCTAAGTGGCTGCAAACCTTTGAACAGCAGTGTACATATAAGTAAGTATTAAAAAGAATATATGTGATTTTGCTTAAACTAATTTGTATTACAAACTTTGATGGTAACTTTTGAACAGCAGTGCACATATTTACAAGCAATAAAAAAAAAATGATTTTGCTTGAGTAGTGAAACAAACTTGTATTACCAACTTTGATGGTAACATTGCACGCTTGACATGCCGCTGCTTAGTGCACGTCTGGGCTCTTTATGTTTTGTGTAGCGTGTTAAGTCAGACACACTAAACCTGCATTTTTTTTTGACCATCTACATCTGCTAGCCCAAGGATTTGAAATAAAAGATGCATTTTCTTATGAAACTATTTGAAATACATTTTTTCTCTTTGACCAGACACATTCTGTGTATTTGCACAAAATATCGACATCAGACTGGTGTCGCCAACATCAGCTTGTGAATTTTAGTCTGTTAGAAATTGCTGATGGAGCGAGTATCACTTTTGAAGTAATATATTAGTTGTGGACTGATTAATCATTGTTGGTCGTTAGTCCTCAATTGCCACTGATAAGGAAAGGGGTGTTGAAATTTTTTGATGGATCATGGTATTAATGTTATCTTTTTTTTTCTTTACAAATGCCACAGAGCGACAAATGAATGAGATGCAATAAAAACTTTATTTATCTAAGTTTACCTTTATTTCAGCACCTTTTTATCTAGAATTTCACAGTGATCAAAACTCTTTATTTTTTTCATAAATAAGCATGATGCATCACGTACAATAATATCATGAAATGTATCATAACATTTGTGTAAGGAGCACTGTTGAGTCAGTCGTACCAATGGAAATCAAACGGCAAGTACCATAAATATCTCAATTCAAACAATGTGAACACCTAGTATAAGTATAATAAGTATATAAATTCAATACCCTGAAGTGGATCAACTGCTGTAGCATACATTATGCCAAATTGGCGTTTTTTGGGGGAGGAACTAAATATGTTACACTTGGTGCTTGCGGCTTGGTGATGACACAGCAGTTGAAATTGTGGCTAACAATTACAAATGCATTTATTTTGGCACTTGATAAATCAAACTGATCAGGCAGTACTAACGATAATTCAATTCTAAAACAATTCTAAAAATCTGCTAAGCAGTTGCAAACACTGTGAATTGTTCAGTTTGCTGAACAAAATGACGGAAAAACAAACAAATAAAGAAAAAAGCTTTCTATCCTAAAATTGGAAACCCGCTCTCTGGAGTGTACTTGCTATGAAAATTAACAGTCAGAATTCCTGTCCAGGCTGGACTAGTTCCACACATTAGATCACTAACACGCTCGGCACTTTTTGGTCTGAAGGTGTTTGGAATGATCATTTTAACAAAATTGTAGGGCAACCCATCTCTAGGCCACAAGGGAAGCCAGGGGACACTTAAAATTGAGCTCAGACTGTATCAACCAGTGGAAACCTCTCGCCAGTGTGGGATGGAATGATATGGGTGGGGGACATCTTGATGAGAGGATAAATTCCCATGTAGGTTGGCCATGTTACGTATTCATGATATGTATTATAGATGCACTTAGTGTCTTTGTCATCCTTCACAGGAGTATTCAAAATGATCATGACTTTTTACCTTCATTAAAAACATTCTTATGAAGAATGTATACTATGGACCTCTTTGGAATTTGTAAACAATGTGGCATGATTTGGGGTCATGGCTTAGCTGGAGGCAAAAAGACCCAGTGCGGTTGCTTTGCACATTTCGACATAGTGGGTACGTATGAATGAACGAGAAAAATGATCATGTGAGTGAATATAACAATACCACAACAAGATGACATTTTTCTGCATGAAAATAGCAGAGTTTACTTCAAGCTTCTCTTCATTTGCCTCCAGCTAACACCGTTACTTTATAATGATGTAAGCCATAAAGATCTCCAAAATTATAGACCTGGGCAAGGTATGGCCAGCAGACCACATCCGACTTTTCCACAGTCTTTAACGGGCCCTCCAAGAGTTCATGAAGTTAAAATAAAGATATGGTTTGGTCCATATTGTAGTACTCATGTTTTGGTCAGATCTCAAGGGCTGTTCATCCAGTATGCTGTTGAGTGACATGTCAGCTACAGACAGCATCTTGATCAGCCAATAGGACTGCACGAAGCATGAAGTCCTGCCTTACTGCATGTGACAGATAGGGGAGTGCTCAGATATCAGTGGTGATGACAGGCGTCACACCATGAATGAGCAAAGTGGGGCCCAGGTTACGAGTCAGCAGCTCCAGCTGATGCAAGTAAGAATTGTAATGACGGGTGTCAGCTGGTGGGCGGGGCAAGTATAGAAAGCGCACAGCGGGCGGTGGCTGGGCCTGGTCGAGGATGAGCTGATTGACAGCTGACAGGTAGTCATCAGACAACCGCGTGATGTTGCTTGGCAAGCTGTTGACGGAATCGTCTTCATCCTCTTCGTCTTTTCCCAGTTTCTTCTCGTCCTTGGAGGACTGAGATGATCGCCTCTTGTCCCATTCACCTTGGCGCTGCCAGTGTAGCGCCACTTGCTGGTCCCATGGCACGGGGCAAATTTGAGCTTTAATTCTCAGTTCTTTCAGCAGTTGTCCTAGCTTCTCTTCCAAGCCTCTCACACTCCTCCCTTCCTCCACGCAAAGAAAGAGACGTAGTGTGGCTTTACGCCAGGCTCGGACCATATTGAGAATGCAAGCTAGCTGCAGCAAGAACAGAGAGCAGGTATCCACGTAGCTTGTGCTGTCCGGACGCAGAAGGTTGACTGGCCAGACGTCCACATACACAAAACTCTTCCCTGGAGAGGAGGAGGCCCTTGACAAAGCCTCTGTTCGGTCAAAACCGTTAAAATAACGTGCCAAAACCACATTCTTCAGCATCTTCATGGCATCTGCAATGATTGCTACATACTCCGGGGGCCCCAAAACCTTGCCACCGTGCACGTCATCATTTGCAGCCCGAGAACTGGACCGAAGGGAAGCAAAATGGAACGGAGTTTGGTGCTGCTCAGGATCATGGGAGAGGCAAGAAAGATCTGTCAAATGATTTGTGGAGAGCTTGTCCTTTGGGAGGCTGTCATCATAAAAACCCAGGACAAGGGTGTTGGGGCGCATCCCACCTGGAAGGAGACAGTGAGACAAGATGATTTGTTTTAAAACAAACCTAAAATCCATCCACACAATACAAATCACTTTTCTATACAGTGAAGCACCAACATTTACTGTAGCTTATCAATTAGCAGGGTGACTGGAAATATGCCATATAAGCATATAAATTATATGTTGACATTCAAGGGTAATATTGCTTGATGGCACTCCTGGCACTTTTAAAAATTTTTGAAGATGGTAAAGTTATAAGAATTAGGAGCGGGTAAGCATTTACCAACCAGAGATTTGTTCCTCTGCGTCATTAGTTGTAATGATCCCCTTTTTCGTTTAGTACCATTGATCATCATGGCCAGATCCATCCACATGGGCTTTTTTTTCCCTCAATTTCATTCTTATTTTATCATAGTAGCTATTTTTGTCTCATGAAATATTAACATTGCGTTGTTTATCACCAAGACATGAAAAATATAAAAAAATGATGATGTGATTTTGTTTGACTGATGGCCAGTTGTATCTACAACAGCCCATCACAGCCGTAGTGAGAATAATGTTAGGTGCACAGGCCTATACTACGTGACAAATGCATCAATGTTGTCATCCATTAGTCCTCAAATATTTCAAAGTGACTCTGCAACTTTATTTTTGTATGGTATTGTGTAATGCGGCATGACATGTTTGTAAAACATGAAGACTGAGGACAGTAGAGTGGCACACGACAATCTAAAACCCAACATAATCATAAAATAAGCTTACATTGCATAATTTGTCAGAAAACTGCAATCACTTGTCACCAAACTGTATGTGGACACCATAGAATAATATTGTGTGCTATCACAGAAACATTGTAGTTGCATTTCCAAGCATGTATCCATAAATGTATAAATGTATCCATCCATCCATCCATTATCTGAAAGTCGATTGGTCATTCAATTGGGCTCATCACTATTTTTTCATTTAGAACAGTCCAGCAGTTCCAAAGGTTTTTTGCACCATACATAAAGAAATCTTTTGACAGATCAGCATAGAAACAACTGATTAAAAAAAAATATATATATATAAAATTAATCCAGCAAAACATGTGGGAGAGGAAGATAAGGCGAGTGGACGTCGTAAACAGTTCAAAGAAGATAGCAGGAGTGCCTGGTGGCCGAGCAGAGAAAAGAGCTACTACTTGTTTTTTAGAGTCCTGGTCTCATCTTCACACTGAGCTAATTTTGAGTGAATGTCTACCTAAGTAGACTCCAGCGTGCGATCCATTTAACCGTCAAAAGAACATGTTTGTACCATTAATCCCAGCACAGAAAAGTCAAAGTCAAACAATAGTAACGTTGATAGATAACAGAAAAAAATACCATCTACCATAGCCTAACAGAATTAGTACAAGTAAAACTGCATCAGGCACCAAAAGAAGAACTTATAGGTGGACTATAGTCTTAATTACAAGTTATGTTAGGCCACGTGCCTTTAGGATGTACATGTCTGATGACCAAGGTAGGTTAAGGTACATTTATTGCTCTCTCTTAAGTAAGCTTGTCAGTCCCTCAATCGTCATGTTAACTATGACATTTCATTCTGTTTCCTCAATCACTATGCCTCGTTTATTTGATATATTTTATATTGAAGGTTATTGGTGCCATTGACAAACACTGGCTTTTGCCTCATGTCATGCTACTGGATCTTATTAGAATGTTAAGTTGGAGCTGATAAGTGTACAAAACAGCAAAATATGGGATTTGTACTGATGGTGACACTGACCTAGTCCAGAAATGAACAGAAGGTGCTGGATTCCATGACGCACTGAATCAGCCAGCGTCAGGTTGACAAAGGCCTTGATGTTGAGATGATCCACCAGAGACAACCAGGAGGCATACTGAGATTGTAGAGGGTCAGAGGGTAATGTGTCTGTTGGTGAGGGTGGGGAAAGATAAACAGATACGTAAGTCAAAATATGCAGTATCAACAGAGCATAGCCCACAGGCCACATCGAAGGGCAAAAGATGGCCTGAAAATAATACGGGTGTAACTACTTTACAGTACAGTCGTCTTAAATTATATCTGCGAGTGAATAACCGCCTCATAAATATTTCTCAACACCAAGTGTCTGTTCAAATTAGAGAAGGGCTCTTCATCTGCTAATGAAAATATAATTCCACCCAACCAAGCGACACTCAGGGGAGATTATGAACTATTCATTCAGACCCAGCCGGTGTCCATGAAAAAATATATATATATCAGCTGGAGGAACATGGCTTACATGCTATGTGTGTTCAAAGCAAATGTTTGCCATGTTAGTAGAGCATGTTTTAGAATTAAATTTTTGGAAGGTTTCAGTTCTTACTGAGTTCGCCAAGTTGGACATGCCCCAGCACGTACAGTCCACTCTTTTTAATATCGTTGATGAAGGTGATGAGGCCTACACTGCTTCGCGGGTTGGAGACCATCAGCAGAACTTGCGGCCTCCAGAACTTGACGTGATCCTTCCTCACATCCAGCATGAGCAAATACTTGCGTACCTAAAAGCGACAAGGAAGACCCGTAAACTGAGATGGAATTTAAAATTTACTGGCCACTTTTGTCTATAATCTGAGTCATGGCTGGGAACGGTTCTTAAGTGAGTGACATTGAATGGATTAGATTGTCAATCTGGAAATTGTGATCAGATACACTGTTTTCAGAGACACAAATATTTTGACCTGAGAAGGATTTCAGTGTTAATGCAAAACACCTTCGATCGAAACAAATCATTTCACATGGGCGGATTGATCAAATATATAGGAAATAACAATCAAAGAAAAAAAAGATGTCAACAAAATATTGCTTCGTCCATTTCCACTTTAAGTGTAAGCGTTATTTTGCATATTTTTCTCGTTTGCTGCAATGTTCCAGACCAGACCAGTTGACTCTTGCACCTGCCATGTCTTTTGCTCACTCCACACGCACACACACACACACCATATTAACACGTGGGATTTAAAAGATAGCATCATCAGACAGGTTAATGTCTTTCTTAAAACAGTTTCAAGTCAGGAATCTTAATGAATGGTTGCTTGTCTAACCAATTTAAGTTTCAGCAATTTCCCACCTTACTTCCATTACATTACTTGCAATTACATGTTGTCATGCTTGCATCAACAAATAACCAACAATAGTCTCAGAGGTGCAGACCAACTGCGCCCACTCATCTAATCATCTGTCTTCTTTATCTTCACATTTTCTTTGGTCTTCTCATCCATCAGACTATCATCATTTCTGTCTCTCTGGTCTCATCCATCACTTTATTTTCTCAATCACTCATCCGCTCTCTATGCTTATATTCTGTCTACATCTATTTCTTTACTTGATACCATTGGCGTCAATTTGACTTTTTTTGTCCCCAAGTCTTTCTTTAACACTTGTCAGCAGCTTGTTATCGTCTAGTGTGTTTTTGTTGTGAGCGTTTCTGTCTCCATTTCTTGGTGCAATGCTATCTCGCTGGCAATCTGCCATACTGGGTGCTGTTGGAACTTTGACATATTTATAGTGTTTATAACATACTGCTACACACTTGTGTAATTTGGTGTTCTTGCAATTAAAAACTGGAGACCAAGATCATAGAGAAAAACTATTATTTACGATATATACTGTTCAAAGGTTTGGGGTCAATTAGAATTGTCCTTATTTTTAAAACAAAATTGCTTTTTTTTCCAATGAGGATAACATTAAACTAATCAGGAACACACGCTATACATTATTAATGTGGTAAATGACTATTCTACCTGCAAACGTTTGGTTTTTAATGCAGTATCTCCATGGTATATATCAAGCCCCATTTCCAGGAACCGTCCCTCCCATGTTGTAATGGTTCATTGTGTTTGCTAATTGCCTTAGAAGGTCTAATGAATGACTAGAAAACCCTTCAAAACCCCTGAAAGCCGTTTTCATGGAAAACACTTAATTGTCTGAGTCATACTTTTGAACGGTAGTGTATATATCATTGTTTATACTTTATGTGCAGTATTTTCTGCACTATAAGGCGCACTGGATTATAAGCCGTACCTTCATTGAATTTTTTACTTTAGAATTGTTTTCATATATAGGGCGCACCGAATTAAAAGGTGCATAGAATAGAAGCTACTGCATCAAACTGGGGTTGACTAGGGTTGTGTTATGCATCCACTATATAGAGATGTGCTAAAGGGAATATCAACCCAGCACAGATATTTGGTGACATTAAAAGTTTACCAATTCTAAAATTACAATTCATTTTCACATCACAAAAACCTGGCAACTCGTTGACTTCCGTGTACTGTTGAAGCAAGCATGTAGGTTCTATTTCTCTGCTTGAAAGTAATCATGTAAATTGAACTGCCCTATATAAGAGAAAAAGCATGGAAGCAAGAAGGAGGTAGATGATAGGAACGTAAGCATCAGTGAGAAGGGAAGAAACGGAAAGGGAGGAGGGGGAAGGAAGAAAAGTGCAATAAGTTGAGTGGTTGTAATAATGTTCTGCCTCTTGACAAACTGCTGGCTAACCCAGACACCCGAATCGCCTTGGCAACAGGCCTTGCTGCAATGGATCCACCTCACCTTGAAAGCAACAGGCCCGCCTATAGAGGACATAGCGAATTGCATGACACAAAGTTATGTATGAGTACAAGTGCAGCACTTTGTTGAAGGAAAAATATGCAGAGCGTGTCAGTTAGGTCTGATATAAAAATGATAGATAGGCTGCACAACAATGAATGGGTATGAATTTGGAGAGACAGCATTTGATGTGTGTGTTGTTGTCTGCTGCTTACACTTGGCTTGGGGAGGCTATAGTCTGTGTTTGTGAATCTCAATAAACATTTTAAAGAGATTGCTTGGCAAGAACACATTTTTTAAGTTGAGGGAGTGAGATTTTAGTTGCTGTAATAATGATAAAGCAATGCTGTGTGCATTTGTTTGTGTGTGTGCTTCAAACCTGGTGGAAAATGAGAGCCTGGCTGATGTAGCCCCAGCTTGAAGTTGGACTGAGGTAGTGAATCAGCAGAAGCAGCAGCAGCATGAAGGCGATGCTGGCTGAGGCATAGATGGAATTGATGAGAAACATCATGACGGCGCAGCCTACGATGCCCAACACACACGTATGCCAGGTGAAGTAACGAAACGTGGGCCTGGGAAGGAAAAAGTAAAATTCTTCGTTATTGAATCAGAACAAATATTTTCTAAATCATACCTGTTTGCATAATGACTTAAGAGTGCTCAGGGTTTAGGTAACGATTAGTCATGGCTCAACTTGTGATCATCACATGAGCTGTGTTTGATTATTATGTGAGCCCTGAGCATGTCGCTTTGATTATAATTTTGAAAGAGCGGCGGTGGATGTGTGCAGTAACCTCCACTATGTGCTCTGTGTGCAGGATGGCTAAACATAATAGAGGACCAGAAAGATCAATACTATCAATATTTTCTTTTCACCTTTTAATGTAAAACCTCACCTCTCATGCCTTCAAATACTGGGCAGGTTCAATCCCTGAGTTGATGGGCACCATTATCACGATTACACAGAGAGCAATAGCAAGTGAATACAAATGTCCAATTTTGTGTTTATAGATTTTTTTAAATTCATATTTATCTTCACAAGGCATTAGTGTAATAAATAGTTGACACTTGTAAGTTAAGTCAGAACATGTTATAGTCTATAACACAGGTGTCAAACTCAGATACGGCCCGCCACATCATTTTATGTGGCCCGGGAAGACAAATTGTGCATCAAATTTGTGTGTCATTACTAGAATTGAAAATTGTCTTCACTTTTAAAAATCTCTTTTTTTAAATATTTGACCAGTTTTTACGCGTTTGATTTGAAAAGGAGTTATTTGTCATTTTGTTTTGTACCTTATACTATATTTAATATGAGGTGCTCATACATTTATTTGGGTTGACAGTCATAATAGCCCTCCGAAAGAAACTATGACTACTATGCGGCTACAAAAAATGAGTTTGACACCCCTGGTCTATAACTAACACAAGCTAACACAGTAGTCAAGTTATTTATGAAGAATATCTGTATAAAAACCAAATTAGAAATATGAAACAAATAAAAAATGCTAAGTACAGTATCTAAAGAGAGGTATCTACTGTAAACCTTTTGAAAGGTATAGCAACATTATTGATACTTAACTTTTAAGTCCTGACCTGAACCCACTGATGTGCCACATATAGGTTCACTACTTCAAACTTTGCTTTTACGTCTTGACCAAACATCTTAGCCTCTTTTTTACCCTATTGGAGAGATGGGTGTAATAACAATAAAAGCTCACCTTAACCGCCCTAGCAATCCATCTCATCTTTTCGTTTCATTATGATGGTGGCTCTACAAACCATCTCTCTCTCACCCCATCATCTGTCTGTGGTTCTCCAGCAGCTGATGTCACTTTGCTGACACGACAAAATTACCCTAAGAGAATCACTGCCAATCAGTGAATTAAAACAGGCGACAAGGCTTGGACATTTGCCCAGAATCATGACATAATTATGGTAAAGTTAGGACAGAAACGAAATTATTATGAGCACGCACAAACACACACGAACACACACACACGGTCTACGAGACGAGACATTACGTCAGCCAACAGGAGATACTCAATGACCTTAAACCACATGAGAAGTGACAGATTTTAATATCTTCCTTTTAAAATATAATTTTATCTGTAAACATCCATCCATAATTACAATCTACACAATGTGGCAACCGTGTTCTTCGAATATGAAGTCTGCAGGTTCCAGACATACATACTTGCCAACTTTATCGATTCAGGCAGAAATCTTGAATTTTAGCCCTATCTAGTCTCACGATTTTACAGTGAAGTAAACAGTTTACGTTCTGGTTCTGAGGAATGTGATGCGACACGGCTCCTCTTCACAGAGGGGGAAGACTGCTCACCTGGACTCCTGTCAGAAGTCATCCAGCGAGCAATCATCCTAAGACACAGTCTCTTCAATATTTTGAAGCAGATGGAATGCCTCCTCTACTGTATGTTTTTTTGGAGACCAAATGATTTTCTACCAAAATCAATGAATGTTGGAAGGAAAGTAAGTTTCTTTTCCTGAATAATCACGAGGTACTGCCAAGGCACTGGGAAACATTTTAACACATTTTTGTTTTGTTTATTTTGTAAAAATTTGAATCTGGGTCAAAACATGTATGAAGATGTTTCAAGGTGGTCTGACAAAACAGTTTTTGTATTTTCTTATGATTGGTTTGAGTTTGACAGAGGTCTAATGGAAAGGTCTGCAAATTCTCTAAAAGAAAAATATTTGAGCAACTAGGGCAAAACCAAACAACTTATTGTTTGTACAAATAGACTATGTACCGTATTTTCCGCCCTATAAGGCGCACCTAAAAACCTAACATTTTCTCAAAAACCAACAGTGCGCCTTATAGCCCAGTGCGCCTTATATATGGACCAAATTCATTGTGTCATGAAATCAATCATAAGTGGCCCGCTGAAGACTATGAATCATGACTCAAAAAGACTATGGATCATTATTTTATGATTATAAAGTAATTTGTTTCCGTCTGAAGTTGAAATAAAAAAGATAAAATGGAGAATGATTTGATTTGGATTAAAAATCTGACATGATGCATTAATGGTGCGCCTTATAGGCCGGTGCGCCTTATATAAGGATAAAGTTTTAAAATGGGCCATTCATTGAAGGTGCGCCTTATAGTCCGGTGCGCCTTATAGGCCGGAAAATACGGTAATAAACTTTCTACTTTTAGGTACTTTACCAATGTGGCACAAAGTATCCTTTCTGCCAGAGTTTATGTTAAAAGGTCCTACAGTTCAAAAGGTTAAAAGACCCTTTGATTTGTATCCTAGTGATCCTCATATCCATTGTTGCCTATAAGTCTACACATATTAGGTGATTCATCTGGATTTTATTGCACTGCATTTAATGCATTTAACAAAATATAGTATGTATTTGACAGAGGACTAAGCATGCAGTAGTTTGTTCGGATTGGTCAATTCACATATTAAAACAGAGACAATCAACTTGGTGGTAAAGGGAATGTGGGTGTCTTTTGAATGCAATGGGACTAGAAAACATATGACCTGTAATTCACATAATTAAAATCCACATGGAAACAATGAAGAGCAGATTATCCCCTTAATCTTGCTCAGTGACAAAACAATGCTGCATGTATGTGCAGCATTTTGTGTTTCTGTGGGCACTTGTGTGTGCTTAGGCAGTCCTGCAGAGTGACTGCAGTTGGCCTTAAGGAATTGTCTGCATCTCTGGAACCACTACTGATAAAGCTGTAGCCCACACAGAGGCTACACCACACTCAAAGATAACACCAGAAATGCACACGCACGCACACACACACTCACACGATGCTCGCGTCAGACAGCTTTACTCACACATCGATAATCAGGAACAAAAAAAAAACCTCCGGCATGACTTCACACAAAGCCATTGTCTAAATTGCATGCCTTTACGCTTCCCTTGTATACATATTCTGCAGATACATTTGCACACAGACAGACTTAACAAGTAGGTATTTTTTTCCGCTACATCATAATTTCAAACCCACCCCTACACAATGCCAAATTTAATGGAAAGGGAAATATTTCTGCTAAATTAGTTATGCTAATTACAGAGCAGCTCTCCAGGGAGACATGGGGCTAAATGGCTTTTCAATTCTTTTTGCCTGGAAAGAGATGTGGGAGAGAGCCTCGGCACAATGAAAGAAGCAGACAGAATAAAAAGAGGAAAACAACTAGAAACGTACGGCTAGCAGACAGGCCGCATTATCAGCTGCGGTGACTCCTTGGCATGGGAGATCAGCAGGTGGGAAAGTTTTGCCTCTGTGATGACTAATTCCTGCAGCCTGTTCTAAAAGTCAACAAGACGCAATTCCCTGAGATAGCATAAAGAAAAGCATACTTTAAGAGCACTTTCCATTTTGTTGGACTGTGTGTTACATGAAACAGTTGTATATACTGTAACCTAACACCTTATACAAGCAATAATATCTTGTAAATATATTTGAAATTTGAATGCACAGTTTTTTGCATGTTTCACACACATTAAAATGGTTAGAATCATCAAGCCTATTTTAATAGGCAAAGACAAACAAATATAGTATTCTTTCTAAATAATTTTTGGGTGGGGAGAAAAAAAATATTTGATGGTAGAATATTTCTTTTAATCCCTCCCCTTATACTATAAGAGGTTTATGCGCACCCTTATAAATATGGTGGTGACAGTGTGATGGTATGGGGCTGCCCTGTTTCTTCAGGACTTGAATAATCTTCTGTGATTATTGGATATTGAATTCTGATGTCCATGTGGAAATCCTGACATTCAAACATTCACCCGTCAGTAGCTTGATGTTCATTCCCGTTTTATGCCACGATGTCTCTAATCTTGATCTTTTTTTTTTTTTTGGTGGGAAGAAATCTGTCAAATGCATGTCATCATCTTGTGTTCAGTTGCTGACAGTTATGTATTTTTCCACTCAGGGGCCTGGTGGATGGGTGTAGCCAACACATAACTGGTTGGCATCTTAATCAGCAGGGTCCTTAAGTGCTAAAATAAGCTACGTGCTGTTGTTTGTCTTAGTCAATGGAACATGTGAGTTTTACCTGCCACAGTTCATCTCGTACAAGTATGTATAATAAATATGTCGGGTTTCCTTATTCTTATTTTTTTCAAAGTAAATTGGTCTATGTCTTTCTGTGTGGTTGTCTGTCAGTATCTAAAATTGTGTGATTCAGAAATTGGTCTTTCATTTGTTACCCTTTTCCCTTGTTTATTCATGATTTCACTTTTGAGCTGGTGTTTTTTTTTTTGCAAGGGGGGGGAGACTGAAATAGATTTGAGATATAAGTAGATAGAGGTACGAGCTTGGTTACCTATCAAACTCGAGAAACGATTGTAATGCTGAAGAATGTGCAGGTTCGAGTAAATAAAATTCATATAATTTCGGAAAACAACTCTTTCAAATGTAAAATGTAATGAATGATTTTTTTTTACATTTGGCAAAACAAACCATTGATTTGAATTAGTGCTCAACCTTTGTGTTGTTTTTAAATGTTGTGTTTACGCTGTCTGTTTTGGTATCTTTACTTTAACTGCACTCAAACTATACGTGCTTGGGAGGCTCCAAGTATTCTCATAAATTTCAGGACTAATATCCAGCTTTTACTGCAGGGGAATCCATAACACAAAATGCAATACCGGAGGTGATATGTCATAACAAGGGAGTGATGCACTGTGCCTAAACAGCTTCTCTCAAGTGTGACAAATTAAAAGCAGTTGCACTTATCATGTTTAGAACATATCTCTCAGCCCAAGGAAAGGTTTAATCCTGGAAAGTATGACTTAAGGAAAGCGGTCCCGGTTACTGCGTTTGGAGATGCACATCTATAATGACAGATAGTAGCAGCAGCAGCAACCAGAAATATGAAATGACTCATAAAAAGTGATTCAAATACCAAATGCCAGCAGTGCCACAATGTAATCATTGAGCTAAAAACACACTGACGCTGTCCTCATGTGTGAACACAGCTTGAGGGAGCTTTTATAAATCAGGGTCATTGCTAGTGTCCAAGGAATACAAGCCACACGCCAAAACACAAACATTGTAAATTTAAATCTTTTAGCATCTCCAATCCCAGGTACTTGAACAACCAATTCACATTGCACACCCTCAAACACAAACACATTTATTGCTGGTCCCTCTCCAATATGGGGCCATAAGCAGGGACCAGGTTTATGTCTTTTAATTAGTACACAGTTGGCATAGTAGCATCCAGCTGGAATACAAGCACCCCTTTCACACATAAACAATGGTACCCATAGAGAAGAGAGAACAGGAGGGGATTATGATTAGAGTGGAAATGGGAAAATGTGCAACAAAATAATATATCTTATTGAGTTTTATGTATTGCCTTTATTATCAAAATGTGACCTGGGTAAGGTTGTGAGGGGTAAGACGAACAACTTCATATTTGAAAGCGATGGATCATAACACTAGCTGAATGCATATTGGGATCGTTGTCTTACCTGAAATTGGGTGCAGATGCCCATTCCAGAGCGAGGCATGCCAAGTCCACAGCGGCATAAACCAGCAGAAAGAAAATAGTCACAATACTGGCAATGGTGTTGAGCTTTCCAGAAAACAGCACCAACTACAGCAAATAAACAAAGGAAGAAGGGGGGGGGGGGGGGTTGGTAAAGAAAAATAAAAGGCAAAAATTACAGAATGTATTGAAATCACCAAAACAAGTTAGAAGAACATTTGCAAAGCGTATAAAACCTGCGCCTCGCCGTACTTTCAACTCTTGAAAGAGCATTGCAACGTAAATTTCAGTCATGGAAAAAAGTCACATTTTGCAAAAATGAATGGGGGAAAAAAATCTAATTCTGTGAGACACACAACTTTTGCACAGTACGACACAGAAACAACATGCAGCAAATAGCTGCTTCTAATGCATCGCCTCTCCTCTGTGCAAGCCATAACAGAGTTTACCAAGAACTCTCAAAGGTCCCTCACACAGCAGGAAAATCTTTGATTCGCTGAAATCCAACTTCATGGCCTCTATTTGAAATGGAAAGTGAAAAGGGGAACTAAAAGTTGTTGAACCTTGGATTTTCTACCTAGGTGTTCTTTAACAACTCACTCAAATGATTATTTCCACATTTGGGTGACCAGCAACTCTTGGTAGAGTGCTATTGGAAACACTCATCTGTTATCAAATGCTTGTAGTGAAATAACCAATTATCTTTTTCAGTAAAGCATATGACCCAGAGTCCTTGGTAACAAGACTAACAGATGGAATCCCAAGATCAATCTTTGCTTGCTTAATATGCGGAACAAGAATCAGAGTGATGTAACTGAGAAAAAAAATCAAACAACAGGTACCTCTGAAATAACATTAACTATATTCTTTTTTGAAACCAAATTCCAATATCACATAAAATTTCACCTGCGGGAGTTAAGGAAAATGAGAGCCTACAACCTCTGGAATCATCTTTAAAGAACCTATGCGTGTGACGAAATATTACATCTATTTTGCATTGTGCATATGCCCCAGTTCTTGTCTGACTTACAATGAGGAGTTGAAAGAATCTATCTATGTATTAAATAAACGGGTTTAAAAATGGCAAGTCAGTGTGCAAATTTGAAGCATCTGCCTCATCTATCCTGACCTTTGGAGACCCCTGGCTGTGTGTGGTGCACAATATGTGTGTATTGTATGACTACATGTCCCGGTTCATCTATATAATAAGATCTGTACTTCATCTGTCGTGATAAATAAATTTTACTAATAAATATCTGTAAACTATTTTATCCTTCTCATTAAAAAACAAAACTATTTAAGTTGAATGTATTTATTTTTATTATATTATTTGATTTTAGTTATATGATTTTTGTTTTTTAGTGTGACTCAGCGGCCCACTATTGGCGAACTGCCGGTATTTTTTAGGTAAGACAGAGAGGAAGGGACTTGAATAACAAAATAAATATTTAAATACTTAAATTTTATCTTCATTTTATTGGATTAGCATTTTGTTGAATGTTTTGTGTCTGCATATTGTGCTTGGACAAAATGTTTAAAGTGGACTGTTTTAAACAACCTTGTATTATCCTGTATATTATAAAATGACTGACTGTCTCTTTTATCCAACATGTACGTAAATGAAATTTTCAGAAAAAAAATAAATAAGATGAGGTCTTTACGATCCAGTAATGTTCGTGCGTGTGTGTCTGTGTGTGTCTCTGTGTGTGTGGGGGAGGGGGCGGATTACAATCAGACTTATGTCATCAGTGAATTATTGGAATGGTGGTGGAATAGAGCAGGAAGATGAGAGTCAATGATCTCCGAGGAGCAAACGATTTCCATCTAATTGCTCCCCTTCTACTCACAGGCAGTTGAGATGGGTGAAAAGGACACACGGGACAAAGAGAGAAAAAGAAACAAAGAGCGCGAGTAATGATAAAGCATTCTGCCTCGTCCTCTTTCTTTGAATAATGATGGTTTTGTCAGGTCTTTAACACAAAAGTCTGTATTTGGCAATCCAAGGCCCATCCCCTTTGCCAATAGTCTCCTCTTCAAGCAAAACTGACTTCTTTAAACCACTTACAGTAGAGAAAAATATCTACATCTCTGTATTACAGTTATTAACGTTAATGCAATAATGCAGTTATTAACAATAATGACATTGATTAAGGGTAAATATTATTTTGCAAACTAATTCAGATGTTTAGCTTCCTGCTACCATCATGTTGTTTAGCAATGAAGATTGGTAAGTCGTTTTGCCCCAACACTTTTTAGTCTTGTCAATGTGCTTCTAGCAAAACATTACAAATGGTTACATTTGTATTTTTGTTTAGCTTCACAGTCATGATTTTTTCACCTAATGAGTGCCCTATGATAGTATTCATGTTGGTTACATCTCAAAATAGTTTAACTGTAGCTCTCACAGACAATCGTCAAATCCGAAACTGAAAGAAATTCAGCACTATTTTTATTTTTTTTATCATCAATGCAACAGGACACACTAAGGCCAGTTTCCCCATGATTAATTAATTAATTAATTAATTTGAATTTATGGAAAGTGCAATAGTATTCCTCACTTACTTGTACAAGGAACCAGGAAATAAGGACAGAGACCCACGGGTTGCCACTGTTCGATGTCTTTTTTGCAGGAGACAACACTTTACCTGAAGGAAGGAAAGAAAAACAATGTGAAAAACTCTTTTGTTATTACATTGAATCTCATGCTTAGGTTAGGTACTTAATTTATTTTCTCAATTATTTACTTTAGGTAGAAAAAATAAACTAATTATAAAAATGCGAGCTGTTATAAACTGGCAATTCTCTGTGTTTGTGTTATAATATACCAAGTGAAAGTATATACAGTATCACATTGCAATGTATTTTCTAGTAACCAAAAAGGAAATGTGCTCCATACCAAACAAGTCATCTTTGGCTAATGCATAGAGGATGCGTGAGGCTCCAATGAGGTTGCTCATTGCTGCTGAAAGTGTGGAGGAGTAAACTCCAATGGTGACAAAGGGATTCCACACATTAATATCTCTCAGAAAACTGTAATCTTTTTGAAGCAGCACCCTGGAAGGAAAACAAATAGTAATCACTGATCATTCAAAACTCTTGAGTTTACATTTTTAATCACTCCACTTATTACACGCAAAATTGTTACACTCATCATACATCAAGATAGTTCCAAATAATAATAATGAAAAAAAAAAAAAGACTTTCCATGCTACAGAGTGCTTGTATTGCCTCCTTTCAGTTTTTTTTTTAAGGTCCGTTCCCACTGTGCAGTACTCGAGAGGCCCTTCTGACCAATCTAACCCATCAGGGAAGACAGCCAGTCTTGTGTGTCTTGGCACCGAAATGAAACACATTACCATGGCAAGAGCTGCTAAAAACACTGACGCTATGTTTAACTGAATCGGCTAGCTTGGTCTGGTCTATAGATGCTGTCTTGACAGAAATGCATAGTGACGTCCTTGTTTACGCACTTGGAACTGGCAGCATCTTACCAGACCTTTTCTGTGATGGGAGAACTTGTTTGAAACAATTTGTAACTTGTTTTTATAAAGCCGTTGAATGAAGAAAAGTGTCAAAACACGACTACTGTGTTTGTTCCATCTCGATAAATCACGTCAGTGTTGAATGTTTTATAATCTATGTGTGCGTCACACCGCTATAAAAGGTCAATTCTGATGAATGCAGTGGAGCATGCTCACAGGTAACAAGAGATCAAATCATTTCAGTTGGAGTACAAAAATGAACCCATGTAAAACATGTGAAGCGGGTGAGTTGTGTAATTTGAACCTTCTGGAAGGACTGAATATTTGTCTTATTCCTTCTTGACCTTGTCTAAGCTTATAACTGCACTTTATTTATTTAATGCCTCATGATTTTGATACAAGAAATATTAGGTTTCTGTAGCTTCGGTTACACGCTTACTAAATTGCTAGGTTTAAGTTTAAACTTATATGTGTTTGAAATCAACCCACTGAAAATGGATGTTTTGCCCAGGGCGCAAAAGTAGCCAGGCCCGCCTCTGAATACATGCACAGATGGATATTAAGGGAATGGGAACGGTTTCTGTCGCGTAAAAGTATTGGGGACGGTTTACAAAGCTTTAATATTGTGTACTGGACCACAATTCAAAAGGAGATTCATGCCCAACCGTGACTCACTTTGGTTTCGCTATGCATGATGTGTAGTTTGGTAGTTCTGAAGGTGGACACGTTGCATTGCTTGACAAGGAAAAAACACTCTTGTAATTGACTTCCATGATCTCTAGCGGCCAACAAGAAACACCATGTGTTGGAAAGTTCAATACAACGGTGTCTAAATGTCTAAATACATACTGTTTTATAATCCGGTGCGCCTTATAGTGCGGAAAATACGGTATATTGTTTCTACTTTGCGGATTCTCATTTTTCGTGGGTGGTCCTGGAACGTATCTCCCGCAAAAAAACGAATAATCGCTGTTTGTTAATAAAATACTACATTGAACTATCTTGCATATAATGCTACCAAACATATCCATTTATTTTCCCAACCACAATAATAGATTATGAACCTATTACCTTCACATTGGAGATCAAAATCAAGTGGCCCAACGGTGGTGTGTCATTTTAAACTCATTTATTATAAGGGCAAAAATGGTTTTCAATGAAAATGTTGAGAGCAAAGTGATGATTGTTCTACCAAGGTGCCTAATGATGAGCTCCTGGAGGGGACTCACTCCGGAGAGAGCGACGATGAGAGAGTAAGTGTGCATGAGTGTGACTGTGCTTGCGCGTATTAGCGCACAAGATGCTGCAGTCAACATGGAGGCAGTGAGATCAGAAATGAAAAAACACAGCAGGGTGTGCATGATTACCTCTGGACCCCCGCCTCCTTCCACTACAACACAGCCAGAGAATGGAATTACAGTGTGAAGAATTTCTCACTCTCTCCTGATCCCTCTCAATCTCTTGTGGTGCTTCAAATCATGCATGTGCAAGTGCACACACACACACTTTTATTCTGACAATCACAAAAAAATGTGTTTATTTTCATCATGGATTATTTGTTCTACTCATACAGTGGCTGCGTAACATTGTATGTATGCGTAACACCGCTCACAAACACAATCGATCATTATCTCCTCCTGCCTCATAAGTATGGAGTCAAAACACGTTTTCTTTTGTTGCTCTCTGACTGATTTATTTGTTCATTTATATATAAAGTTTATATTTGAAACAGTGTCTATTCTATCTCATTCTCGTTCTTTCTTTGGTTGCTTGCAATAGTAATTAAGAGGCTCATCACGTCAACTTTAAGGTCCACTGATTTTAATACTTACCATCATGGCCCTATTACATATTGTTCACTCCACTCAAAGAACTGAGCACACTATTATTAAACTTGACGTCTAAGCGGCACAAACACATTTATATGCACGCGCAGACACACACAAACCCACAAAACCGTGTTCTTCAGCATCGACAGTAGTTAAAAATGAATAATACTAACAAAGATTAACTGTCCCAATGTGGAAAGTTTAATCTTGAATACAGTCTGTCACTGGATGTATTTTGAATTTTGCTGATTTAGACACACATTTTTCCAAATAATCAATGGAAGTAGAAAGGATACATGGTTGAACGGTACAGATATTTTACATAACTTTGTCATTTATGCTTAGCAAGCCCAAAACAGTTACAGTTCTGCTTTGATAGTTCAACAAAGTTGTCGGGTTTAACTAAATCTGCGCTGGTAAATACAGTAAAGTCAAGTGTGAACGTTAGAATCCAAATTCTGGTGCGTAAGAATTTCAGGTGGTTTCTATCTGGTTGTGATTTGGATCAGCAAGTGTGTATGTGTGTGTTTGTAACTAAAAGGAACGATAACTTAGACCAGTGTTGTCAAATCAAAAGTGTATAGCAATAAAAATTGGCATCAATGTCTGAGAAGTCTTGAAGGCATATCTCTATTTTGAAGAAATTCCATATTCTTTTTAGATGTCAATTTATTTTATTTTTTATCATGACATCTCAGTCGGGAAAAAAAAACTACAAGCGTGTGTAAACTAGTAAATCGCATCACTGCTTTGTAAGTTTGAGTTTGGTCACAAAATACATCATGAACTGAATACAAACGCTTTTTAATTTGCACCCTCTGATTCCATTAAAAAATAGTCGCAGACACAAAGACCAAGGGAATAATTCAAACAGTTTGATTCTGATCACAGTTCCAACAAGTGAATACCGCTTAAGTGTCAACCATGATAAAGAATTAAAGGTCCCTTTTTAATGGAGCTCAGGGGTGTGATGTTTGTGTTAGAACTGATGGCCTCATTATTGGTTTATCTGATGTGCAGTTGGCGTCAAATAAACCTTGACAAATTTGAGATTTGCAAACTGGCGTTCAAATTATAGCTTGTCGCATGGACGGCAGAGACAAATGTGACGTATGACAAATGAGATGACAGCAGCTTGAAGCTTGAGTTGCAGTATATGGGTAGGCGACAATAGTACACAAAGTCATTTGGATGTATAGAGGCTACAGTATGTTTCATAATTGTGTGTAAATTCATTACCAGTGGCATTGCTTATCATGGATAGTAATTATTGATCCGAGCATCCGTATGAAATGAGTACTGACATCTAAATAAAAGGAGGAATAAAGGAGTCTAGGAGAGAGTGACATTTTGCTTTAGGTAGAGCAGAAATGAAGCAAAACGACTCAAAGGGAACGACAAAGATTATACTCAGAGATTGCTCTCATTTCTTATGGCATGCTACCTTCAATTCTTTTGTTTACCTTTTATTTTCATAGCCTCATTTGCCGAGTCGTGTATATAATTTTTTCCAGCTATTATTTAATGTTTGTGCTTTTGAGAAGGCAATCACAACTTAGAAGCCATTCTCATTCTCATCTTATTCATTCATCTGAAAAAATAACAAAATGATTCAGAAGCATCGAGTTTAATGAACATGGAGAAAAACGCTTCAGAATCTCCAAACAATGCTGAAATGGGATGGGAGCTTGTTACCGAGATGGCTCCATTTTATGGCTAACATCACTGACCAATTGTGTGTCTGCAAAATGAAAACAATAGCCATGTAAATCAATACATATGTCCATTTTCTGAACTGTGCAAAGCTAAATCTCTCTTACTAATGTCTTAGGATGACTTCAAAGATAGGAATGTCACACGCTTGTGGACACGCCTACGGCCACTAGGCTGGAATGCGTTGTGAGTGTGTGAGGTGAGTAGGGTGTCATTATCTTCATTTTGTCTTTTTTTACCCTATTGATTATTTAATGGAATGTGCTTTTTATGCTATTTAGGGCAAATCATGATTTGGATGACTTTCCTTCGACAAGATGGGGAGTAGTGGGGAGCTGACATATATAAGTATTTCTAAACAGTGGGCCAGTAGTTAGGAACCACAGTCCTGGATGACCAAAATGCAGACATCATTTTTTCATGCATGCCAATACTGTGGTATTAATGAAAAGTCAGAATACACTGAGGTTTGTCTTTCTTGTAGTGAAGTTGTTAAATTACAAAATCACCAATTCATTAAAAAGATAGTATTTTTGAAAATGAGATTTCAAAAACCGCATGTATAAACTACAAAATTCTGAACAACGTTTCAACCAAGTCAAAACAGATAAAAGTTGATTGAATCTGATCCAGACATTTTTTTCCTCACATGCAAGATCATACTTTAAGAACAACACAGAACAACTCATTTTAAATGTTAATTTACAGCATTAACATGGATTACAAATCTACTTGTAATATGAAGTAAACGGTAGCAATGAAGTCACAAAACACACAACCCTTTCAAAAAAGAGAATCTAAGATTGCATCATATATTATCTCAGGCCTTCAAGATACCACTGAGTCAATTGCATGGAAACAAAGGCACTAGCATCGAACTAAAATCCTTTTCTGCTGGGATTTAATGTTCGTCTTTAACCCCACTTTACCATGACCTTGTAGGTACTTAAAGAGTATGGCTGAGGTACACCGGGAGCAAGAAAGAGATACAGACAGATAAACTAGAGCCAGAGCGTCAAAGAGAGGCAAGGGGAGAATTTCAGGAAGCAGAGAGACAGAGCGAAAGTGAAAGATAAGTGCTCTCAAGGGAGTTGACTGTGGTTAAGGATTATTAAACGGAATCAATAACTAACAAGGGCTCTGTGTGTACACAGACTCACGCAACCATGTGCACACACTCACAACGGCATGCATTCACATTTTAATATTAAACCCATGTCTCTTTTTAGAATTCTTGCTTTCTCTTCCCAAACCATTTACCTGGACTCAGAGGTTTAAATTATTTTCCATGTTTGGTCATTTTCATTTACCGTATTTTCCGCACTATAAATGCCTCCAGAGTATAAGTCGCACCAGCTATAAAATGCACAATACAGAAGAAAAAGATACATACGTATAAGTTGCATTTTTGGGGGGAAATTTATTTGATAAAATCCAACCCCAAGAATAGACATGTCATTTTGAAAGGCAATTTAAAATAATAATAGAATAGAGGCAACGACAGGCTGAATAATTGTACGGTATGGTCACGTTTCATGAACACAAACAAGGAACTGAGAACGCGCCTGACGTAACATATTTAAGAGTTATTCAAATAACTATAGCATAAATAACATGCTAACAAGTTTATCGAACCATCCGTGTCACTCCAAATCATCATCACGAAATCTTCATCGTCTATGTTACTTATAAACAACTCCGCTAACTCCGGAAGTGTTAATAATTTCACACATATTATTTAAGATGAATCAATATAAATGCCTGTCAAAGATTTATGTCAAAGTGTAGAGGTATACTACAGTAGATTATTTTAATGTTTATTACACTATCAAAAAAACAAAGACATTTATAGGTTGTTGGATTAGAATTCAAATTTAGCACATGCCATGGATAGAGTATGAGGTACATTAATCACAATAAACATAAATCATATAAACTCCATTGTGCCTATCATTGAAACGACATGACCATTTTTAAAGGCCAGCATCTCAAACTGTTATCAAAATTGCCATGGTAGCATCCTTTTATCAAAATTGAAAATGAAGAAAAACAAACAAAAATAGAAAGTATGACAGAAATCTATGTAGTGGTGAAATAGAAGAAGGTGAGAAGGTGGGAGGAGGACAGAGATGGATGGGGAAAATATGCCAGATAAGAACAGAAAGGATAGTGGAGAGATAGAGAGTAGGCAAGAATATTGCTGTTTGGTGATAGTGGAAGGTGAAAACAGCAATACTGGAAATGCATTTTAGTGGCCATAAAATTCAGAAAGAAACTAAAAAAAATAAAAAGTATACAAAAACAACAACAAAGGAATATTTTAATCAAACGTTGACTAAATTTTATCTGAAAATACCACCCCCCCTCAAAAAAAAAAAAAATATATATATATATACTAGTGTAACTATTTTGTGTCAAAATCCCTCAAACGCAATAATTCTCTGCTTTTTCTAGTATTTCATGAAAGACTAATTTATCTTTTGTGTGGAATTAAAAGAGACATTTTCAATGAACTGCTTTGGCTTCGGGACACAATTTCCATTAAGCCTTCAAGTGGATCCAGAATTTGGGAATCGTGTTAACCCCGAACGCGCATTGTATAGAAAGGCATGTTTTAGGGAGTCAAAGAGATCCTTTCTTACGTTAATTTAGGTCAAGCATGTTGTTAGGCAGCCAAAGGTGTGCGTTTGCTCCACACACATTGAAGTTTGTTGACATTTTATTAAAAGAGAAGCAATATGCAGATGAAACTATCAGGAGGATTGAGTAAGTCATTTTGATGCAATGTGAATTGGATGGAAGAGAGAATAAAGCAGCCTCTTTTTCTACTACCGTGTCCGGCCACGCTCTTTGACTTGTTCGTGACTGTGTGGATGAGGTGCTTCCATGAACTTCCCCCTTTCCAAAGCAAAAGCAATCTTAGCGATCCGTATCACCCGACTTCTTATTATCAAGCGCCTTTGGTGTCGGAAATTCATTAGCTACGGTTTACGCGCTAGTCATTTAGCTTCGGTCCTTTTAACATCAATTTGAAATACTACTTGAAAATGTATTTACGACCAAAACATTTGACCAAACTGCATTATACAGAAAGTCCCGTAGGATCCAAGCGAGTAAAATTGAGATTTAGGTGTAATACCAAATAAACAAATATAATGGCTTAATAAACTGTAATCGGGGAAAAAGGTTTCTTCTAATAAACTTAAATCCAAATTGTATCCGATTGTTCAATTAATCAATAGAATAATTGATAGAATTGATTCTAAAAATATTCAATGGTGACATTCATGTCAGCAAATATTGATCAATTGATATTTCTCACCTATTCAAAATGAGAAAATAATTCATTAAAAATAAAATAAATTAAATACAACCATCAAGATAAAAAATACCCTTCATACCATTCAGTCACAAATTTTTTAATCTCATGATTTGAGTTGGATTTCTCCAGTGAAATGTACACATGTACACATAAGTCTGGATGTACGCAAATATCAAACTGGAAAAAAAACAAGTGCAACCAGAATCAAAGCATAGAAAACAGACTAAGAGAAGGATGAAAAAATGTAATGCAAACAAATAAATCATTAGGAAAGGTGAAAATTAGATTCAGTGCATGTATGTGTGGGTCTGTAATTATTTTTAGCAAATGAGAGACAATTCAAGGGAAATGTGGGCTGAACAAAAAATCCACAAGGCTGGTTCTCAGCAATAGCGCAACAAAAAAAGAGCCATGCAGATTCAAACTAATATAATCATCAAGTAATTTATTAATAGGCAAGCTTCCGTAGCACAGGGCGGATTAGCGCACAGGTCACTGATGCACAACATCGTGCAGCAGGAAATTCTTAATGTGTAAGGTTTACACTAACGAAATATAAACTTAAAATATAATAAGGGGAATCGCAGAGGACAAAATTAAAAATACAAAAATAAAAGGACTTTTGAAAAAGAGTTGCCACGAATGGTGGATGTTGTACATAACAATAATGCAATAAAAATGTATTTAAAATGCAACTATTGCTTTGACTGGTTAAACACACGCATGCACACACAACTTTCATAAAATGGGACATGGCACTCTGTCATGCCTGGCTAGCTGGTAGAATAGATTTTCCATATCTCATATTGGCTAAATCTTCATCATCACCATCATTGTCTCTTTCCCCATTCTGTCACATAACTTCTGATTATCTAAAAAAAAAAAAAAGACTAAGTAAGGGGACAGTCGATTAGGTGACCTGAAAACCAATTGCACAGTGTTGTAAATTAGCTTTATTGAGCTTCCAATGAACTACAAGCGAAGTATTGATAGTGATAGGGATTTTAAAACCATTAGATGCTTGAAAATAAAAGGCAGTATGTAATTTCATTGCTCATGGAGGACAAAGGAAGTAGCTATTTCTCTATACCTAGACTGATGGCAAGTGATGGATATGACATATTTGGCTGGCATTGCTAGTGCATCAATACATCATTTGAGCAGTGTGTGCTTCCAGCAGTTGGACTGAATGTAACTCGGCAGTGTTCATGTGTTGATATACTCATATTTCACATTTTGGTGCTGTTGGCTTGTGCCAAAAGACTTTTTTACGTTAGAGCAAAATAATCAATGTTGATATGGTTGGAGTGAACCCTTGATCGACTTAAAGTATTCCTTTTTCTGATGAATTGATCAAGAAATCAATTCAAATACTCTTAAAAATGGAGATTTTACAAAACATGTATGATTCATAAAACCATGTCTATAGTTTAGGTACTCACACCGACTTGCACAACTTTTCCCTGACAACTAAAAGCTAAAAAAACAACTTGTGCTGAAGGAGTTTAAAGATTAGCGGGAGGCTCCGATAATAGTACGGTGCAAGAGATTGAGAGTCTTTATCGGCTGTTGCTGCAAAAACAGGTTCTCACACTGAGAGCTGCCATTATTAATCTTTGTTGCTACTGTGGATCTTATCATATTGTCACTCCCCACAAACATGGGTGGGCAATTATTATTTTTAAGTAGTGTACCTTTGTTATGCACAACAATCCTCTTCAATAGTTGTTATCAAAGCTCTCTGACATTCTCTTAAATGCGCTATTGACTTCTTTAAGAGATTTGATGCAGAACAACAATATGGAAAAGAGACTCATGCAAAGGTTAGTTGGGCACTAAATGTTCCTCTGGAGTGAAGCAGAGCAGATATGTTGGAAAGCAAGACTGCCACCATTTGGACGACTTGTACAATTGCAGTGAAGCAGCCAACTCAAAACATTGGAGCTCAAATGTCTTCCCACAGACCTTCATTAATTGTATTTTATTTATTTGTACTGTTTGAAGCACAAACCTCGGGGCACATGCTATGAATGCCATATTTTTCCCTTTTACACTACTTTGCCATTAGAAATGATTTCGATAAGTAATTCTTGGAGATTGTTAGGAACACAAGATTTATTTTATTGTTATGTTGCTCATAAATTTGGTCCAAGAAAAGGCAGCACTGTAATCACAAATTAGAGGCCATGATAACTACAAAAAATTATTGGGTCAATTAGATGAATATGTAATTAGTAACTTTGAGTAGAAACACGATACTTGAAACACATTTTAAAATAAGACACATAAAAACAAATGTGTGTAAAATTACATTTACCTGTGGCAAAATAAGAATTTTCCAATTACTGCTAAATGACAATTGCTTCTTATGTAGAATGCATTTTTTTATAAATACACCTCTGCATACATAACATTGTATTCTTATTAAAATTCTAAAATCAATAAGAAAAACTTATCGGTCAACTTAAAACAAAGAATAGCTTTATTAACATGTAGAAGATGAAGGATGACTACTACTAATTCATATTATTCTGAGAAATCAAATTATGGGTTCACCTTTGCCCTGATAGTGTCAACTTGTAGTACTCAGTCAATGAGTGTATTCTTCTGAGTTTTGTGTCAAATATTCTCTCATGACCTTTTATATCATTACGCACAACAGGCTATGTGTGCATGAAGTGCCATTCAATTCACACGTGAAACTATCACATGGAGACTCACGGAAACACAACACGGAAGAAGAAAGAAAGGATATCCATTAAGCAGACTTCTTTCTTCTTTTGAAACCAGAACTATCTAACAGTCCAACTTCATAAGACAAAGATTGACTAAGATTGACTCCCTGCAATAGTGTTTCTGTGACATGAGCAGAATTTCTTTTCATTTCATTTAAGGTCGGACGGAATAAACTACCCTGAGTGACGTGAAATTCATCGGGCAATGTCATTTGCCGCTGACTTGAATGTTGAAATCAGAGTAAAGTGGTTTTGTTTTGAATCAGGTTTAAGTTGCAATCAGTGGTAAAGAATATAGATTTGAAACAATTGTTACAGTAGTGCTCAACTAATTCATCACATCCATAAAAGGATCGTTAAGTAGAATTTTTTTTTTTCTGTAATGGGCAACAAGTACAGAAAGGCTTTAATGATGATTGTTTCAATGCAAAACTATTATTATTTCCATCGAACTGTTTACCAGAAAAGAAAGAATTCTAAACACCATTAATCATTTATTTTAAATTGTCAAACTCTAGCTATTTACTTGCATTCCTGCACAATAGCGGTCACGCTTCATGAATCAAATAACTTTGCGGCTAATACTTCCAATTTTGAGAATGGAAACCAGTAAATCTAGAAACCATATATTACATGAGTACTGAGAATAAACTGCTTTTGAACAGCAATTTTAATAATAGCAAAAAATATTGGAGTTTGTGTTATTTTCTACAAAATACGGTAACTGATATCTGTCTTCAAGTGTTCTGACACTTATCTAATCATTATCACAAAGGTTTCCGTTATGGCACAAAATGGTATCAGTGCAATATAAGCCTTGACGGTGACACACCCAAATACCAACAACCCTTTTGCACATGCACTCACGTCATGTGAGCTAAAGTGGGCCAAAACACTTCATCCGTACACTTTAGATTCTGAGTGCTTGGAATATGTATAGCTTTCCCAAGAAGGTCATTTGTGGCCTGTATGTCTTGTGTTTTAAAACAAAATTGAAACTAAAATGTTGAAGTAAGCTGTAAGAGTAGAACAAGGCTTCTGATAAGAAACTTTGTCTCGATTCAGCGAGTCTGCGTAGCATGCAGGCAGATAGCGGTAGGATGGTCTGGCAGAGTAAATGATGTCCGCATTGATCTCTGTTGCTGTTTTATAGCCATGTCATGTCAATTTAGCACCTCGAGAACACTTGCTGTAGAGCTAATCAATAGTGAACTCTGGCAGCGATAGACATGTCGAAAGAGAAAACCAGAATGTGAAGAAAAGGTGTATAAAGAGAAAGACAAAATCTCTAGACAAAAAGATTAGGGGGGTAATTGACACAACTCTGTATTTAACTGGAATTAATCAATTTCAAGTCAAGCAATTTGAGGGATTTAGAATTTTTTTCTCACAATACAAAAGGAAAAAATAAATATTTTTAGTCTCAGAATGCAAAATATAACAAAGATCTGATTTCCTCTCCTACCCACAATTTGCAAAATGACTTTTCGCAAATAATCTTGATCATAGTATTTCTGTCAGGTGGAAACATCTTATGTTCAACTTTGATCCATTTGCCCTTTTCCACAAATCAATAGTGTTAATCAGGACCCTCGACACTGCTGAAATCTTCTTGGTAAATTGAAAAAAGTTATACAATTTGACATAATATATCGTATGCGGAGCCTCCAAAGGCGAGACAAGCTGGCAGAGTTGACACCGCACCCATTGCGGTGGTGACTTCCCCCCAAGCCAACTCAAGCATGAACACATCAGTAGAGAACAACATACAAGTTAATGCCATAAACACACGCCTGCATGCAAATACAAAAAACACTTCTGCTGTAGCAAAAAATATTTATATTTAAAGCTCAGTTGAAATCAGATGTGATTTTTTTTAATATTGTGACTATTTTTTTATGGCTCTCAGTCAGTTCTAAAAAAGTAACTACACTTTCACTTCCTTTTTGGATAGATAAATAGTACATACTATATTTAGGGAGGATAAGAGCTGCTTATTTTTCCACTGAACCCAAGGTAATATTATTAGAGATATTTGGCAAGATTAGCAAGATATGAAATGTATCCATATCCGACAGCCCTAAACGACAGTGTTAATCATCTTAGGTGCCTGAGGTCATCTTTACTCTTTTCACAGGGGTGGACATTCCGCCATAGTTTCAGTAATGCTCCTGAAGTCGACAGAAAAAAGCCAGCAAGGGCGTGCCCCTGAGTGCAAGGCAAGTGATGAACCCCTTTTCAGTAACTTCCTCTGTCTTTGACTGGTTGCTTTTCTTTGGGGTTCTTAAAAATCAAATTGGAAATACAGATGGGGCCAAAGAGGTGTTGATTCTTTCTTCCCCACAGATCATTTTACTAATGTGCTACTGTCAGTTCATATTGACAGGTTTAACAAATATGAGAAAAAGTTTATTGTACAGTTTGGTTGACCGCTTTCCACGGAGTGAACCCACCATAATTTTGATGAGTGAGTTCACCATATTTACCAAACTGTAAACAAACACAACTAATACATTTTTAATTAAATCTGATACAATATAAGCAAATCCAGCCTATTTATTCCAGCTGTTAAATTGTTGCATTTTTATTCCTTTGGATATATTGTGAAAAATACAATCCACAATACTTGCCTTTATGAAACCTTCGTTTTGACAAAATTGCTACGTTTGAAGATCGATTTGAGTGTTACTGACCGGTCACAGGAACAGGCCACAAGAACGCTGAGCAGGTTGTAGATAATGAAGGTGAAGATGACAGCAGTGATAGTACCACGTGGAATGGAGTAGCTTGGATTCTTGAGATCACCTTGGAAATGGGTTAAGTATGTGCATTGAGTCAATCTGTATACACATTGTCCATTTATAGTCATGGCCAAAAACATTGGCACCCCTGTGATTCAGTCAGATAACGCACTACTTGTTTGGTTTCCTTTGCAATGGAACAACACAAAAAAAAGATGAGGAAAACTCAGAATTCCATAAATTTGACTGCACGAAATTATTGGCACTTTCTCAAAGTTCTAAGAAACAATAGTATTGCGAGCATGCCATGCTCCTGTAATTTGTAATTAAACTCAACTGCGGCAACTAACAGGTCCTGACAATTTAGAAATGTCACTTGCAGCCAGTTAAAGAAGAAAGGTGACTGTGTTGTGTCTTTGCTGATCACACTGAGGATGGAGCAAATAAAGAGCAAATAAATGTCAAAAATATGGAAAAGCATGAACAAGCTCAATGCTGCAACTCCCTCTCGAGAGACCTGAGGGTGAAATTCACTAAAGGATTGTGTGACTTTTGTGTGGTGATAACGGGTGAAAATAAAGCCAAGCGTGCGCAGGTGGTGAAATGCTTCACTAACTGTGCTGCCAAGCAGAATGTGTCCCAATGCGCCGGTGGGACTTGTGCATATTTACATGAGTCAATATGCATATATTTGGGGCAGAAATTGCCCACCTCTTTGCAAATGAGTCTCATTGATAAACATTGTCTAATTCACAAACACTAGCGCTAATAGCCACAGGCATTTTGCGTCAAGCAAATAACATCTTTGGAAAGCTGGCGTAAACTTGGCACTCTTCTAGGGAAGCCTTATCATGTCAGCAGTGGCACGGGGGAAGGCATTGTCATACCAAGCAGAACCGTCGAGTCTGACATGCAGAACATGCGTAGGGCTCAGAGGTGGATGAGGGATGACAAAGTTAAAAAAAAAGATTGAGGACTGGCAGAAGTGGGTTTTTGTCCATTGCTGTAATTGTCCCTTCCCGGGTCAAATGACAACTAACCAGTCTGTCCAACGAACCGTTTCGGCACATTTTTCATGAGGGAACGTATCGCAACCTGCGTCATAACACCAACATGGGGGAACGAAATGGTACATTATCTGACAAAAGCACAAGCGGTGCCAATATTTTTGACTCAAACTTGTGGACATGCAGTTCAAATACCTGACATATTAGAGCCCGCCATGATGCCAGTGCACCCATTAAACATCACCGCAAAAACGGTGGCAAAGGTCATCAGATTCCCTGTTGTGTAATCCACAGTGTAGTCGGCTGCGTGAAGAGAAAACGTAAAATTACTTGTTGAAGTTGTTCCGTCTTCAACCAGCAAGGTCAATGATATCTGTTGACAAATGCTCACAATGCAGGATGTACTTTTAAAGTGAAAGGGACAGTTGTGAGGTGAGAAAGAACCTCAGAGCCTCCTTTGAATTTATGACAAGAGTATTCATTAGAATTCAATTTTGCTCATTTGCTATATAAGAGTGAAAATAATATTTTTGCAATATCCATTCAGTTTCTTAATAAAAACTTGGGGACACTCCAACAATTTCTGCACATGCATATAAAAAATATTAATTCTAAAAAATCTGATTTAAACATGGTTTAGACATTAGTATTTCTCACCATTCATTTGTATCATCCTTCCCAAAAACACAGACTCACAATTTTTTTCCAAATGAAAAAAAAATCTTTCTCGTCATTATAGCGGTCGGAAAACGTTTGATTGGCCAAAATAAAATGAGACTGCACTAATGCTATTTCAGTCTTACCCCACAGGTTCCCAAGAAGGGTGTCTAATTTGAAGCCGGTAAAGTTTGCTGCGGTGGGGCCTGTTCCATTTACAATAGGGTTGGAGTCAGCAGAACTAGGCAGAATGATGGTGCGTGGGTGCACAGCAAAAAAGCTGATGAAGATGGTGCCCAGGACAAACATGACCACAAGGAAGATTACAAAGGTGGCCTTGGCATAAATGTGAGCACCGACCATGCACACAAGCAAACAGAGCAGGGCGATGGCTGTGGCGTAAAGTAGAGACCACCAGTAGCCTGATGGCAGAACTTGGTAGGAAGATGCAGCTAGTGCGCCATCTAAGGGAGGATCAGATGTGAGAGGCCATATTATTAAAAAAAGAAAAATTGATCAAATATACCAAGCCAATAAAGCTGACAATTTTCAACTTGGACTAGTTACATTGAAACTTACCTTCTGGCACGCCAAAGGTGGAAACCATGGCTTCAACCAAACCCAGCACATAAAGAGCACAAGCACACACATTAGCCAAGAAGAACATAATTCCGATACTCCCGCCAAATTCTGGGCCCAGCGCTCGGCTGATCATGTCTGAGGAATTTTAAGGAAAGGTAGTTTGGGAAATGGTAAAATCCATTTTAAATGCATAGTCTATTCACCGTAATAAAAACAAAATTGTATTTTGAACAAATCAAACTGGAATGAAGGTCCCCCCCATGCCCCTGTGGCTAAAGTGTTACTGCTAGATGCTTACAGCTGCTAAATATGAAGTTTCTTGAGATTGATTAGCCATCTGACGTAAATAAAAACAGACATGCAATTAAGTCAGTTGTGTATTGCATAATTCATAGGACAGAAAGTGTAGATTTCACACAAGTTAAATGTGCAGGAGGATACAATAAGCCCCCCCAGCGTCTAGCGCTCCATTGGTGGAGATGGCACATACTGACAGCACAGTCATGCAGATTATGAAGTAGGCCACGATAAACATGGCAATTCCTTGGTACAGTCCCGACTGGCCAACCAGGAAACCTGCAAAAACAAAAAAAACCATACTAATTATGATAAAGGTAATGAGGGCTTAATTGAGAAGCAGTTAGGTTGGAATGAATCGAATAAAAGAAATGAAATACTGCTCTAATGACGAAGATATCCATTGGGACAACAGCAAACCTACCTTGCTCATTTTAGATGATGTACAGTAAGTGAATGTCATTTTAGAAAAAGTGTCTGTTAAGTGACATCACTTTATAATAAAAGACAATTTGATAGATTTGTGGCATATTTTGAGTCTTTCTGTTCTGTTGAAGAACCAGATGTTATTACACAAAAGCTAAATCAGTCAGCTTTCACAAAGTACTAGAGAAATCATAGATTATTTTTGAGAGTCAGACAGAATTTGAACAATCATTAGATATAAAAATATCTATAAACAATTACTCCATTGTTAAAATGCAGCAATTAATTGTATAATCAATTAGTTTGACACCTCTTAAAAACAACAACACTAATAATAAGAAGAGGAAGACACAGATATATAAATACACAGTACTGTAGGTAGGAACCATAAGAACCTGATGTTCGAAATTGAAACACTCTATATTATAGTTCTCAGTACCCATAAAACCATTGTTTGTTCCATTCAAAGCCATAAGCATGTTAGTGTGAGTGAATAGTCTTAAGTAGTACACAGACGCTACTGTGTGTGTTCGTGTGTGTGCCCGCAGGCACGTGTATGCTCTCCACAGCAGCTGACATCTCACGAGACTTGTAGTGGGGGGTAGAAAACATCATGGTGGTAGAACTAGGAGACTTGCCACATGACTACCCGCAAAGCTTGTCTAGAGATTCAACAAAAGTCAAGGAGCAACATGAATGTAAAACTCTATCCAAGTGCTTCATGGTTTGTCTTTGCTTTTTTATGCTTTTACAGCCATGATTGGAAACCTTCAACTGCATGACATTTTATTATTTCCTGCTCCACGCTAACAGTGTGCTTTAGTCACTATGCAAACATGACATTTAAAAAAAGAAATGTCCCCTTTTATCAAAATTGTTAGCTTTTTGTGGCTAAGGAGAAAAAAAATCCCACAACTGCATTGTGCTACAATGTGGAGGAAAAAAACTATTTTATAGGGGGGCTAACTGAAAAAAATATTTGAAGGGGAAAATTGATTTTGATTTGATGAACCAAATCAAATTGTTCATTTTGGAATAATTCCATCCTTGAATTGTATCACAGTAATCCTAAACAAGTGTACCATATCAAATTTAATAGTAACCAAACATCTTAAAATCGTTACATACATGAATCACATCATACTGCATGCATTGTAAATCATATCCAATCATGTTTTCAGGGGAGATGCACACCCCAACTATTTTACTATATTAAAACATGACGCGCACGCACGCACGCACACACACGCACGCGCGCACACACACACACTTGCATGAACATGCACTAATAAACTTGTACTCTGTGGTTAACTCAGAACTATTGGCATCTCTCAACGTTTAAGTGGACATGCATAACTTTAAAAAAAAAGTAATTCAAAAGAAAGTATCAAAGATTCTAAATACATGTAGCCTATAGAAAAAAAACATATGAGAGGATGCGCAATAAGAGAAATAACTTTGCTTGAGTGGATAGATGCTTCCATCAAAACTCACCAATTCTCAGAAAAACAACCACACTGAACATTGACAGCAAGGTTGGAATGACCACACCGGAGAAAGTGGGCAGCTTCTTTGGTTGACTCTGGGAGAACCGGTGCCGGAGGGTGGCTGGGCGCTCCTCCGGCATCTGGCCGGTCGGAGGTGCCCGTAGCTCGGATTCATTGACGCTAGTGGAGAGTCGGTAGTGGAGGAGAGGGGTTCGCTCTGTCATCTTGCAACTCTATCTTTACAGTCCCACGTTTTATTATTATTTTTCCCTATGTATTTCCCACTGATTGTTTTGACGAAGAGCACGCCAATAAACTTTATACTAGGAAAGTTAATCAGTGACATGTCCTGACCCGGCATTCGAATAAACGTTTCCTGGCTACGATCATAGCAACGCCGGAAATAAGTGTTTGATATGGACGAAAAAAAAACTAATAGTTTGCAAAGTTGAGCGAACGTTCCAAAAACTTTTAGGAGTATATTAAAGTCCATAAAAGGTTCCCATGTCGGCTCATTTCTCTGCAAATCCACTTGTGAGCTGTCATGTGATGCACAAACATCAAGCTACACTATTACCTTGCATTTCCGGCTTTGTTATTCAAATTAAGACTTTACAACCACTCCTAGAACAAACATTTCAATTGATCGTGACTAGGGCAGGGAACAGTCGCTCTCGTTAAGTTGCTATTTTATAAACTAGTTGAACTAGTTTTTTTTTTTAAACTAGTTCAACTAGTTTAACTAATAACATTAACATCGTTATTAGATAATCAAATTACACCAAAATAAAGCAAATACCAGTTCCGGTGTTATTCTTATCTATACATCAAAACTTGACGAATAGTTTCATTCAAATCCGTTAGCGCTCCGTTGATGGAGATCTCACGATTTGTAATATAGTAAATAGTAAGTAAATAAGTAAATATATAATAGTAATAGTAAGTAAGTAAGTAAGTAAGTAAGTAAATATATAGCAAATATAGTAAGTAGTAATACGTATACCCATGTCATTATTTTCTCAATGTCACTTTTTGTTACATCTGTTTCTATCATATTTTTCTTTGTTTAAATAAATTCTGCCATGTCAATCTTACTGTCTGAGTTGGGGGTCCTAGAAATGGCGGTGTGCTATCTTAACACCCTCAGGAAGTAGAGATGTTGCCGTACCTTTCTGCAGACAGCTCCAGCATTTGCCTGAAATCAAAATTCATTATCAATTATTGTTCCCAGATAATTAATGAACAGCAAGCATTTGGGTGTATGGAGATTGGATTGTGTGTATGCCAATTGTACTCACTCGCCATGTCACAAACACCAGCCACCTATTCAATGGAAGCAAAAGAATAAATATACGTGTGTGCCATTGATACAATGTTGTCTTTTAGGAGTAGTCTGTATTTGTGAATACTAAATACTGGACAAGTTGCAGTGTGGCTGGCCAGTTTAGTATAAAATTGCTTTGCTTTTTTAATAGATGAGAACATTTTATTCACGCAAGAGATCTTTGCAACACGTAATCTTGTGTGGCTGTGCTTTTCTATAGAAAGAGATGTTGCCGTAGCAACACCAAGCGGTAAGTGCCTTTTCAAAGGCTGGGCTACTCAGTCACGACCACCCCCTTTTTTTTCTTTTATCAGCTCCCAACCGGTTCTACATTATGCAGCCACAACAGTCATTTGGGACACAAGAGAGTGAGCGCAACATGGGGATTTCGGCTTTATATCCTCCAGGCTGTCAATGTGCTTTTGGTCTTTTAAAGAAGAGTGAATTTTGTCATTTTTACTGCAGCAGGATATCTCTAAACACCACAACATCTGCATCTAGGCGGATGTCTTCTGAACAAAAGGATGGGAAGCTGTTCACCGAAGCCTGAGGCCTTGCCTTCTGAAGAGCATAATTGGATACAGACAGTCACGCTTTCACACAGTAAAGGAAATTATTCTATTTTTTGTTATTGCTTCTTGTTTACTCATGAATTCAAAGTAAACTCAGGTGACAAACATCAGACATAAGGAAGCAAAATTCAGTTCCGCCACTGTTGACAGAAGAAGTAATGAGGCCGTCTGAAAGGAACGTAAAGCATTTGTTTCAGCATCAAAATGTCACTGCTGACCTTTTGTCCCAGGGAAAAGAAACATATTGACAGGGATGATAACAAGGGCACTGAGGGATTCCAGGACTTCTCCAAATGTCCTGCTTGTAACAGAGATAATGAGGAGATCCTAATCCTGCCGTGTTCTCATACCATGTGTGTTCACTGTATAAAAAGGGAAGGAGAGAAGAGGTCAGCTCAGTCTCCCCGTTATGATGTGAGCCCACGTGCCTGCTCAGTGTTGTGTCCATTATGTATGTATGACGTGGAGCTGCCATGCAGGATGTGGTCAACAGCTCCATTCTGTCTCCCAAAATATCCTTCTCTTAAGTCTGAATGTGTCTCACGTGAGGACACATCGGTACCACACCAACCACCACCTTCAAGCATGCACGTAAGAATTGTCTGGCTCCTGAATTAATTGAAGGATTTGTAAGATTTGTATTATTTACTCTCAAAATTTCTTCCACTGTGGAATACAGGGACGCTCCAATGCTGTGACTGCACAGGAAGTGACAACACAATGTGAGTTCATTCATGTTTGTGTATGGAATCGATGGATGGATTGGATGGATGGATGGATGGATGGATGGATGGATGGATGGATGGATGGATGGATGGACGGACGGACGGACGGACGGACGGACGGACGGACGGCGGACGAATGGACGGGACTGTAATTTACAAAGTGGCAACTAGTCTAGGGTGTACTCTGCCTGTCACTCAGTCGGGCTTCCTTGTTGTGCAGGGCCAAGCACTTTACAAATATGATTGAATTTGACAGCTATCATTCTTGTTGCTAATGCTAATATATTTTATGGATGAATGCTCTGCAAAACAGTTGATGTTTCAAAAGGCAGACTAGTTAATAAGTGTTTTTTGTTTATTATATAGTATATACGTATATCAAAGTTCTGAGGTCCTGGGTTTGAAAGTTGACTCCTTGAGTGGACTTAACATGTTCTACCCATGCACGTGTGGATTTGTGTTTACATTGTAGATAGGTGTAAATGTTTGTTTACTATATGTGAATGGCTGGTGACCAGCTCAGGGTATGCCTCTTGCAAAGTATGCTGAAATGGGCTCCAATTCACCTGTGAGCCTATTGAGGACAAATGATATAGAAAACTGATGGATGGACACATAATTTTGCAGTTGTTAAGAGTTCATAGGACTGTTGATATTAAATCTAGGTTCCAGTGCGTGCAGCTTCACTGTATCACCAGCTGAGGGCGATGTAGAACTACAGGAGGAGGCGATGGAGCGGTCTGTTTTTGGTGAGTAATCATGCTTCAGTCATTTTGTTTTTTAAAATATTTTTCTGGTGGAGTTTGGAGGGTTGTGTCTTTTTGTATTTTTTTCTCCAAACAATAAAATATTTTCAGAATATAATGTTTTTAATGACGGAAAAAATATTCTGACAAACAGAAACAAATGCATAAAACAGATTTATTTATTTATTTATTTATTTATTTATTTATTTATTTATTTATTTATTTATTTATTTATTTATTTATTTATTTATTTATTTATTTATTTATTTATTTATTTATTTATTTATTTATTTATTTATTTATTTATTTATTTTTAATAGGTTTACATTTCTCTCTGGACCCAGTAACAGCCCACCCTTCCGTCCATCTGTCCAACTCCTCCCTC
The DNA here is from genome assembly GCF_033458585.1 of Syngnathus typhle. Taxonomy (NCBI): domain Eukaryota; kingdom Metazoa; phylum Chordata; class Actinopteri; order Syngnathiformes; family Syngnathidae; genus Syngnathus; species Syngnathus typhle. The sequence continues at coordinate 9,437,142 of NC_083743.1, forward strand.
ACCGTGACTTACCAAAAAGATATCTCTCCTGATCTGCTTCCAAAAAATGTCAAGAGAGTAATGATGACCTCTGACCCTCGGGTGATGGCTTACCTCCCTCAAGTTTATGCTAATGTTGTCATTGCACACGGGCAGTATTACTGGGAAGTGGAGGTCTGCAACAGTTCTCTCTACAAAATTGGTAAGTTTTTTCCTTAATATTGTTTCTGTTTTACTCCACATTCATAGACAAGCCTCCGAGACATGATCGATTATTCTTGAGATTTTAACCACTAGTTTTATCGAGGCCTGCGTTCAGCAGTGGCTCATAATCAGCATTCTAGCGTCTCTTGCCAAGGGAGCCAATTAGGCATTACTGTTCGCCCGGATTGGGATTTAGGGATTCAAATCTCCTACTGGGGATCATTCATGCATTTCCTTTATTTCATTAAAACCCGACAATATAGCTGCATTATATGTGGCAGGAGGTTAATGTGGGGAAAATATAGTGCTATTAAAAATACTTGCCCTCTAAATTCAACGTTTTTTTGCAGAGTTTCCCTTCTTTGTTTTCCGTACAATGTTTAAGATCATCATTTGTAAATAGACTAAGATAGTCCAAGCAAATATGAAATTAAAAGTTTCTAAATGGGAAAAAAACCTGAAAAATGTTCTTTAAAACCATATGTTTGATGCAACTTTGTCAGTTTAAAACACAGTATGCTGCTTAATGTGAATGTGGTATATGAAAGAAGCAGCAAAATCAGCCCATTATAATCCATCTCAATGGGCAGACATTTTGCCACTTTCTGATGATTGAAAATGACATTACAGTTTCTCAGAGCTCATAATAATATAAGTGACTCTCTCCCCAATCACGGCGAACTTGTTTTCTGAGTTTGGTCATGTAACATTTACAAGCTGAGCCACGTTTATTATATCATGTATGACATTATATAACGTCAGGTTGGGGGCTTGTGCATGTGCACATGCATGAGGGATTCTGCTCATGCTCAAACCCTCATCTTGGGACCAGGGAAGTGTACTGTATTTGTGAGCTGAACATCTCTAGTCTAGTCAAACACACCAGAGTTTAGTTGTCAGGTTAGTCCAATGATGGGCCGGGTTGGCTGTGAGTGTAGAGCTCACACGAGGCACAAAAGGTCGACTAGAGTGGACCAGCTGATCACAGGATGTCGTAACGGTTGTCATAAACCAAATGGTGATGAGACCAAGCTAACCAAACAACCAATTGAATAGACAGTATTATAAAGTGACACCACCTATCAAGAAATTCCTTGTTATCTTTGTTAGGTTTCAATCACTTACTACACACTTTTGTTCTTTCAGGTGTGAGCTCTCCGGACGGTCGTGAAGGCTGGTTTGTGGAAAGACAGGGTTTGTTGTTTTTTACTGTTTATGATGGAAGACGGGAATTGCTCAACATAGTCCCACCTCAGATCAAAACCATTGGACTCTTTCTTAATTTTGGAGGAGGTGCTCTGAGCTTCCATAACCCTGTGACCCAGGAGCACCTTGTCACCCTACCTACCCGCTTTAATCCGCTAGGAGTGTTGCCAACTGTGGGCCTCGCTCAAGGTTGGCTACGTTTGCGTTGCGGCCTTCCCCCTCCTCTCCATGTTTTCCTCAGTAAAAACTCAGCCTTTAGAGGGCCCTGTGGATCTGGTAGAGGCCGGGGGCGGAGGGATATTTCCTTCCAGTCAGTACGGAAAGTTATACAGAAGTTTGAGGAGATGTCAGCTACGAATATTGCTGTAAAATCTTGTTTTGGACCACCCTGCTCCTGAGGCTTCTGTGGTACAAATCTCTCTGGGCACACAGGACAGGAAACAGGCAGAAGACAATTCTACTCCATAATGGAGACATCCATTGACAGACTCACAAATCCTCAGAAAGGTTTGATCAATGGGTGCAATTTGAAAGGCAAATGTTCCATATTGAAGGACTTTCAGATGCTTCCTTCAATTCTCTGTGTGACCCCAGACCTCTAATTGACTCTCTCCCCAGGAGACAGTTCTTTCCCTCAATCAATCACCCCCGCTGCTCTGGGCTTGATCCAGAATGAGTCCTCAGTATTATGAAGTGTAAGGAAAGGGTGGGCTGCTACCAGTATGACTTCTTAATTTGTCTCTGTGTGACACTCGTCTGACAGTAGGTGTCCTTGCACTCCCAACGCATCCCTGTACGCTTGAGCATTAGTTCTACGACCCAAAGTGTGTGCTTTTGTATTGCTGGTATGTAAACAAGCAGAAATAAAGTGTAAGGTGAGAAAGAGAGGTGTAAGTACAGTGACACCAGTGGTGTCAACTCAGAGCAGCAATAACAGGTGGTACCACACGTTTATCCCACGCTCTGCCTTCGATCAGACAGTAGGCTGCCCTTTCTTGACCTTTTCAAACCACAGGACTCCTTAAAACTTCAAAAGGGACAGCAGAGCGCAAGAGAACAGAGAAGAGGAGGGGGGGAAGAGAAAACAGCATGCATGAAATAAAGACAGCAGGTGACGGTCAAAAGAAATGAGCTGAAGGAGGATTTCCCAGCAGCTTTCAAGCCAAGACTCCCTGAAAAGATCAAATGTCTTTGGCTGAAAATTAATTTCAAACTGCCACTGAGTTGCATTGGCCAAACAATTTACATTAGAAGTGTGGCGTCAGTATTTCCTTTGCACATTTGTCGGTCATGGGAGAAATAATTAAATGATACTGTACTTTCAAAGGTTTGCTCCCTTACTCGAATATTAACATTCAACAGCATAAATACACGCTGATAAGCTGGACTACAACCCTGCAGTTATGTTTTAAGGTCTGGGTTCATCAGTCTCACAACGTCAACCCAATTGAAAACTTGTGGAGGAAGTTGACTCTTAGGCCAACAAATTTGAGTACACCCCTAAGTGAAAATGTCCTAATTGGGCCCAGTTAGCCATTTTTTTCATGTTACTTGGTCTCAAGTGTGAATGCTGAGCAGCTGTTAATTTTTTTGTTATTGCTCTTCTACCCTCTCATACTGGTCACTGAAAGTGCAAAATGGCACCTCATGGCAAAGAATTCTCAGACAAGGATATTGAAGCCATGTCTTGTGGTCTGATGAGCCCAAGATAAATATATTTGGTTCAGATGTTGTACTTATAGCGGCTTGGTGGTGCACTGGTTAGCACGTCCGCCTCACAGTTAGAAGGGTGTGGGTTTGATTCCACCTCGGGCCCTCCCTGTGTGGAGTTTGCATGTTCTCCCCGGGCCCGCGTGGGTTTTCTCCGGGCACTCCGGTTTCCTCCCACATTCCAAAAACATGCTTGGTAGGCCGATTGAAGACTCCAAATTGTCCCTAGGTGTGAGTGCGAATGTTTTTTGTCTCCGTGTGCCCTGCGATCGGCTGGCAACCGGTTCAGGGTTTCCCCCACCTACTGCCCGATGATGGCTGGGATGGGCTCCGGCACTCCCGCGACACCCGTGGGGACTAAGCGGTTCAGAAAATGGATGTTGTACTTACTTTTGTTGTCAGTGGTTAAGTATTGTGTTATTTTGAAGAGACACTAAATTTACAAGTACAAGCTGGAAGTTCTACAAGCTGTAGACTTTACAGCTTGTACTTGTATAGCCAAGTAAATTTATTGTCTCTTCAAAATAATAGACTGTAGACTGACTACTTTGTTGCAAAGTATCATTTCTTCAGTATTATACAGTATAACAAAATATGTATTGATTTAATTGAGAAATTATCTATAATGTACATTCATCATGTAAGGCTTATTTTGTTTATTCCTGCTGGTAGGATGTTAGTGATTATAAAAAGCATGAATGCCTCTTCCAGCAAATAAGCTCAGAGGCCCCAATTTATTGTACCACGTATATTTACTTTTGGACAGTTTTCCTTTTCAATCTCCATGCCGCCACTTTCAGATTCACAGACACCTCTCTGCAGCCTCCTCTTCTCCGAATGTTTTTAGTGGCTGTGTTTTTGCCGTTTAAATTACATTTTGTGGCATTATAAAATGATGATCAAATGTTTGCTTTGAATTAAAAGTTAATGCTGAAAAATAAGAGGCTTATTCTGGCCAGTTATCAACCACACATCTTTCATTTAACACACACACACACACACGAGCAGACTGGATGTTACCCGATGAGTCAAATGTGCTCTTATTAGACTGTCGCCTCTCCCGCCATTCGCCAGCATGACTGTGTGTTGATGTTTCACGCTTGGCCTAGTACGTGCGTGTGCCGTGACCACTTTTGGTAAAGTGCATTTCTATCAGCTTTAGGAAATGCGCAGAAAAGTATGTGGAAGCAATTTCACTTGCATAAACAAAAATGAGACTAACCTGACTGACACGCAGGGTCGGGGTGGGGGTGTGTGGGGGTGAAGAGGTCAGGGGTTTGTGGCATATACTGTACAGCTTCAAAGCCCTTGTTTCCATTCTGAATGGATATCCATCAAATTCATTAGGCCATTTATAGGAGGACTTGAATTCAACTTTATGTAGTCCACTGCTTCTTATTTATCTGTGGAACTTAAGATTCAAGTATTGAGCATAATTGTTTTTGTCAGTACAATTTCAACACCGGTCAAAACAAGGCAATAAATAAATCCATTCAAATTGACTAAATAAAACATATTGACACCAATGGAAGCAGATAATTTAAACATTAAGTTATAATAAAACATGTGAAAGGCTTTTTCTTTTTTGGTTCTCTTACACAATACATTTTAATTTAAAGCATTGACAAGAGTAACATTTTAAAAAACAGACAAAACTTTATCAATTTCAATTTTTGAATCTGAGAGAAGCATTCTTGTTTTGTCTTGTTAGCTCATGATCCCTCCCAATGGTGTGAATATGTATGCACAGATCTCTACATAAGGTCATACATGGATGTATTTTCATTTTTTCCAAATATACTGTATATACACTTATGCCATCTACTTGTTTTTGTTTGTCTTTTGTATCAATTTCGAAAACTGTTGGTCAATGGACCAATTTTTTTTACATTGTTGAATCCTCATTGAGAGTTACAGTATATGTATTTGCAAAGATTACACATTTATCACATATTGCTATGACGCAATAAAAAACGTTTTAATAGCTTAGCACAACAAGCATTTAGTGAAGGTCAGCAAAGATTGCATGCACGCAAATACAAATATTTTAAAAGGTTCAAGGGGGAGGGGTGGGAGCACACTATATCCTCTTCAGATCATGTGAAACAAAGGTCCTCTTTTCAATTTCGACTGTCTGTAAATCGATGCCATTAGTATGAATAAACATTGCCTCTGCAAGACTTCTACAATTTGCACATTGAGAGAGGAAAGACCCTTTCGCATCTTTCCGCTGCAAAAGCAGGGTGAAAATTAGCTTTACAAGTGAGCGGTACGCCTCTTATTACCATCTTTATTGACATCAGCATAACAGTGGCTGAAAAGCAACATGCGCCTCTTGTTTAATTGATGCGTTTTTTTGCTCCCCGCCACATCTTGCTTTTACTGATATGCAACGATGCAGTTGGATTAACAACCGAGGCTCCTGTTGTGGGGAAATACTTTATCTTAATGGTCCTAATCTTAATTCTTAAAAGAAAAACGGGAGACGCGACATTACATGATCTTATCCAAACCTGAGTCAGAAATGAAGTGGTTCATTTGAATTCCAGGAAAATGTGTGCGTCAGTCTCTTCTACCGAAAATGAGACATTTATTTATTTATTTATTTATTTATTTATTTATTTATTTATTTATTTATTTATTTATTTATTTATTTATTTATTTATTCATTCATTCATTCATTCATTCATTCATTCATTCATATCACTCTGATAACCCTGCGTTCTTTTAAAGACAAACATTACACAAAATCACGCAACTACCATTGGGATAGGGAACAGGTGGTGAAATAGAGCGCCGAATCTAGAAGATGGGGGTAGGTGGTCGCGCATCTGCCAGGCTATTATAACTCAATGGGTTTAATATTCACACCTCCAAGACCGAGTAGCAAACAGGATGCTGTCCCAAGCGGGCGCTTCTTGTCAAGCAGAGCAGCTTGGGGGAGGAGAAGTTAATTGTGTGTGTGTGTGTGGGGGGGGGGGGGGGGGGGGTATGCCGTTAAACAATCAGTATTAATGGCCCCGCAAACGTCTGTCAGACACCGGCAAATACACAGCGCCATGATTGGGAGTGTAGATCCATCCAATGGAACCATTACGCACCATTATGCATGTGTCACCGCCCACGCCCTCACGCACACGCGCAAGATAATGTTCTTTTAATTGCCACGCATTTCCGCTTGGAAATCTGCTACTGCTCCATGTTTCTATTTTATGCTTCATTTTAGACGGACGTATGGACCGGACGGACGGACAGACGAATAGATGAACGGTTGGTTGGTTGGTTGGTTGGTTGGTTGGTTGGTTGGTTGGTTGGTTGGTTGGATGGATGGATGGATGGATGGATGGATGGATGGATGGATGGATGGATGGATGGATGGATGGATGGATGGATGGATGGATGGATGGATGGATGGATGGATGGATGGATGGATGGATGGATGGATGGATGTGTCATGTAAACAAAATCTTTGGTTGAAATTAGGGTGGGATACAATAAACAAGGTGGCTTCATCCCATTTTCCATTTCGGGAAGTTCTTTGTGCATACTACGAAAACTGTGACGAAGGTTGACTACATGCAGAAATCAGTAGGGTGATAGGATTTTACAATGCAGCTATGACTTTCAGGAAGGGGAAATTCACCTGTCAAGCCTCTAATTCAAAACTATTACCAAGTTTATTACATTATATCATTGTTATTATATTATTATAATACAACCTGGCGTGCTAGAAAGAAAAATACGGACAGATTTTAAAAGTAAACATTAGTAGATCCTATATATGTATGGCTAAATTTTTATTTTACATTAAAATCAGTTATTTTTGCAATGATTTAAAATGGTTAAATCATTGCAGAAAACAATCCCAAAAAGTTTACTTGCATCTCTGATTTAAAAAAATAATAAATTGCTGACATTTTTAAGTAAAAATCAAAATGTACTGTATACTGCAATGTATAGTACATTTTTATTTTAGCCTATACATGTATAGGTAGGCTATAGTGTTGACTGTTATATGGTATTTTAATCAGAGCGCAATGGGTTTACCATCCTCCAGTAGTTTGAAAACATGAACTGGATTCTCTCCAATACACAAAATTGTCCGAGTACTGCCAATTGAGGTTTTGTGGACTCTCAAATGGACGATTACGAATGCCGTCTGCCTAATGAATGACTTTGTGCAGTGTTGGAGAAAAGGGTCGCTTAGCACCCAATGATGAAGTGCAAACAGGCCATCATCGACTCTCATTGTTTGGGGAGGTTTGCAGCGTGAATCCCCACACCCTGTGGGAAGTGGCTCCCACAGGAGACATTATGTGACATATGCATTAAAATAACACCTTGCGCTCACACCTCGCTCGGCACTTTTGGCACACAAAAATGATTGGATGTGACACGTTTACGCGGTGGTGTAGCATAAAGACACTCGAGGCGAGTGTTGCTTGTGGAAATATTTCCCACAGTCTCTGACGAGAAAGGTGGGAGTATGGAATGTTGAAATGTGGCAGCAAATGCGCTCACTTCTTGCAGAAAAGTCGTTTATTGATTTGAGTTAAATATGGATGTATGCAATGGCTTGTTGTTGTAGCCACAAATGGGTTAGAATTTATATATAAACAAGCATTTGGGGTTTTATGTCAATTCATTTTTGTGCCGAAAAATGTCCTTGAGATAAATTATACTTAAAATAGCTTTTGGCAAAATGGCTCACTCAAATGAATGACATCACAGCACATGGGATTTTAAGTCGAAGTGTCCAGGTTTGAGCTTTCGACTAAGCCAAAAGAAACAATAGAAGGAACAAGTTGCAGAGAGCCAATACAAATTGAAAATCTATTGCAAATATTTTCATTCGTTTCTGTTCCGTCACTTAGGTCTGAGCATACGAGGAGGTGGGGGTGTTCAGCCACCTACAAACACACATGCACTTCAGTTTTAACAATACAGTACATAAATTTAAAAATATATTTCATCTCATTTTACATACAGTCATGTACAGTATTCATTTATGTGTTTGCGTTGGAGAGTCATTTATTTGCTTTTGCTTTGAAATAAAGCTATTTGAAGACCGTGCATACGTATCATTTTGCTTTTTTATGCTCTCTCTCTCTCTCTCTCTCTCTCTCTCTCTCTCTCTCTCTCTCTCTCTCTCTCTCTCTCTCTCTCGCTCTCTCCCCCTCTCGCTCGCGCTCTGTGTTGTACTTCTTATGCTTCATTATGGATCAATAAAGAATTCTGAATTTGACAATGAGTGATTTGCAACTCATACTACCAAACCAGGAACTGTGAGTAGACTTTAACTTTGACTTTTTTTTAGAGAATTGAAGCGTGAGCCTGTTAAACTTGTCCATAATGTGCAATGAACATTTCATGGAATCAATTTGTATTTTCGGGGCCCCTAGTGGTGGAAGGGGGTTCGGGGTGCGGGACTCCAATTGGTAATCCAGCCTTGGCCCACCCCCATCACCGATCCCACCTATTAACCCCCCCTCTTCTCTTCCCAGCCGGTGGCTGTTTCAAGCTGTCAGGGAAGCAGGCTATAAAAGTGAGAGAGGGACGGCCCTTAGGAGAATTCTAGTCCACACTGCACTGAACTTGTCACATCGGTTTGGGTTGCTAAAAGAGCACCACTTGGACGTAAAGGTGCCTTTATCGGTGCTCGCTAAATAATTGTATACATTAATTTTGGGAAGTGGTGCAGAATCTCGCGGGCTGAATCCAGAGCGAGCGCGGCGATGCTGGTTCCACGCGTGCTCTGCGCGATACTGTGCGTGCTTAGCTGCGTGTGTGCGTGCGTGGAGGCCGCCTCACGCCTCAAGTCTCACTCGCTGCCCATCCAGTCTGAGAAAGAACCTCTGCCTTCCAAAGGCCTGTCAGGTAAGCCAGTTCTATTACTAATTTATTATACCCATCAGAAATATACCTATTATTATGACGATCACTTTTTTTTTTTTTTTTGATAAAGCGTTTGCATTCCTTTGCTGTTAAAATCCAAGTTTCTTCGTCTACATGCGTAAACTAAAGGTGTGAGTCATAACCACATTTGATGCATGAGCAGAATGTGTAAAATCCCCGCGCGTTCGAAAAGCCTCCTCCAGCATTTTACGAGGCAGCTAACGACTCGGCAGTGCGCCTCAACGTGTAATTCCGCAATGGAAACTCTAATCAATCGACTTTCCATTACAAGCATGTGCTCTTTGGAGATGATTCATTTCAAACTGAAGTGGCTCAAAGTTTGGACTAGTTGAAGAGTGCAATCATTTTAATAGAGGGGCAAATGGAAACTGCACAAAACTAACTCAAGATGTTACCATAGCAATAATAAAAGACACTGGCAGGAAAGTTGAAACAGTACGTGCTCAAACTAGATTCGTTTTTGATTGCATTTCTTCTTGAATTATATATTTTTTTAATCGAATCAAACCATCTGCTTTTTTATGCACTACGTTCTTCAAAATGGAAAATCTGGAAAATACAGCACGATATAGTATGTGAGGGAACCACTGATAATCGCGGAATGGAAAGTTGAATGTTTCCCATGAATGCATCATTGAGATGAGGCAGGATGCCGGACTGTAAAACCCCAAACACGTTAAAGCATTCTGTGAGTTTCATTCCCATCCAACATACCAGAGGTGAGATGAGCAGGATGTTGTGGTTCACAGCAAAGTTAAATACTTTGTGTCACACATTTCTTGAAACAAAAACATCAGTAGTAGTGAAGTCATGCCAAATTGTTCACATTATAATGTTTTATCTATTGTTCAACAATATTTCTTGTACAGGATGCTCATTTGGGGGTCGATTCTATTCGCTGGAGGACACATGGCACCCTGATTTGGGGGAGCCCTTTGGTGTAATGCATTGCGTACAATGTCATTGTGACACTGTAAGTTTTCAACTTTCTTTACTGCATGAAGTCTATCTGTAAGCAAATGTGTCATGGCTAAACATATCAATTTCCAATAATGTTGTGCAGCAAAAGAGTCGTCGTGGGAAGATATTTGGGAAAGTCAACTGCAAGAACATAAAGCAGGACTGTCCCAATCCAGACTGTGATGATCCCATCCTGCTGCCAGGACACTGCTGCAAAACCTGCCCAAAAGGTAAGTCATATGTTTATCTTGTTAAAAAAACGGTCTTCATTTCCTCTTCTTTCACCTACAAAATTATCGTTTTTATTATTAATGTTATTATAATTATATTAAAAATATTAATATATATAATAATAATAATTATTAATATATTTATAATAATAGTTTTAATAATAACAACAATAATAATACATTTATTTTAAGCTCTATCAAGAATCCCAAGAACACTGAGCAATCTAACTAGTGGTTATGTATATAATTTGATAAATAGTGATAGAGACATATTGCCACTGAATTTCATTTGGAAAATCAATTAATTTTAGTGATGAGTATATATTGATTATCACTATTTGTAATTGAAAAGGTCAAGTCAAGTCAAGTTTATTTGTATAGCCCGAAATCACAAGCAGTCTCAAAGGGCTTTACATAGACAGAAATTGACAGTTATTCTCAAAGGATCCCCTGATCTTAAGCTTAAAAGGCAGTTTTTTTCTTAAAAAAAATGTTTTAAGTTAATATCTTTCAAAATTTTATCGGCATAATGTCCTTATGGTTATGTGTCCTGATTGAAATTTCAATGTTTACAGGGACAATTAGGACTTTATTGTCTTTCCGTAAAGAGGTTAATTAATTGTCTAATTAAGGTGCGACAAATCCTGGGAAAAAAGTCTTTTAACTTCGCTTACTACACCACCATTCTATTTTGTCTCATGCTGTTGCAGACCCTGCAATTTCATCGTATTAACATATTCCTCCACTGACGTAGACATATACACACAAACACACACTTTGTGGGGTACATGCTACTCTAGATTGGGTGTTTTTTCTGTGTCTGGTAATGGAATGGAAAGTAAAAGGTAAAACATTGCAGCCTCCATCAGTGTGACAACAGTGAGTTCTGTGTGTGTGTGCGTGTATGTGTGTGTTGTTGTCAGTGTGTGTGTGCCATGTCAAAATCGGGACAGGGTCATGACTGTGTATGTGTGTTGTGGTTATGTTTGAAGGAAAAGGTTGAGTGTGTTCGTCCTAGCTTTGGCACAAAGGCAGCTTGTATATTTGCGCAAGTGATGGAAAAGTTGTGCGAGTGTGTGTGCACGTGCATTTGTGTGTCGCTGTTGCACCTGAGCATTCAGTAATATAGGGAAATTTGAGTGTGACATTACCCAGAAGCCAACAAGTGCATACGCAGGGGATGTTTGATACCAATTTTTCCAGACCGATGAGTACACCTAAATCTCGATTCTACGCGGACTTTGGGGTCCAGAATTTGGGAATGCCGTTAACCCCGAAAGTGCACTGTATAGTAAGTCTTGGTTTTTTATGGTATAGAAAGGCATGTCTCATGACAATTGAAAACACATCAAGAAGTCAACTTCTGAATTGTTTAAGAATAAACAACGAAGGTTTTAGAGCGCTTAAATCAAAGTCCAGATTTTAATCTGATTGAAGTAATGTGGCATAACCTTTAAATCGGGGAACTTTATTGATTGCACGCATCTCATACTCAAGGGACCTCAATGTGCTTCACACAAGCAAATTTACAACACCTAAAACATTTACAAAATGTCAAACAAAACACTCAATGACATTCAGAAACAAAGTAGAGAAAACAAAAGTAGCTCACCCGAATTACTAAAGGAAAATATATTAGCACATTAACAGAAAACTTGAAATCACTGTTCATGCTTGAAAATCCTGCTGTTTTGTTGAACTAAAGCAATTGTGTAAAGCAGAGTGGGGCCAAATAATCAGAAATCCTGAAGTTCTGTTTGATGTCCAAATATTACATAACATAACATTAATCAATTCTCTCCATTCTCTTCAAAAGACAATGAAGTCAGCACTGATTTTAATTAACTTGACTCTCTGGAAGCGCCTTGTTTTAATACATCTTGCTTTTTTTTTTTCTCTCTCACTTGCCACACTTCCTCTTTGGCTGCCCGTGTTCACATATTTCATCCTCAAATGCAAATGTGGGAACAAAGGCAGCCCAGCTGACACTATTGTCGCATCTGTCCACCAGATTCTGGGGAACATGTAGCAGGATGTGCTTTGGGAAGTTTGGATGGGCTTGCCAGACAAAAGAGAATAGCCGTTGCGATACCCTCAGGAGAAAATAACGATGAACATTGTTACTTGAACCTAATGAGTTGGTTGTAATTGTAGATGTGGGAAACATGCGTGAATTCCCACAGCATTTGCTTCTTCTCTGTGCGTAGGTGAAGAAGACAAGAAACAGACCTACCCAATGCTGGACAGCTTTGAGTATTTCCATGACAAGGGCAAAGGGAAGGAGGACGACCTGCACAAATCTTACAACGACAGATCCTACCTGAGCTCGGAGGATATGGGCCCGGAGGAGAGCCGCACTGGTGAGCAGGGACGCCCACCGATGTACCATCACTTTACACAAAAACTACCGTATTTTCCGCACTATAAGGCGCACCGGATTATAAGGCGCACCTTGAATGAATGGCCCATTTTAAAACTTTGTCCATATATAAGGCGCACCGGACTATAAGGCACACCTTCAATGAATGGCCCATTTTAAAGCTTTGTCCATATATAAGATATATACATTTGGCCCGCGGGCCGGACTTTGGACACGCCTGCTGTAGTGGCTCAATATTTGTCCATATATAAGGCGCACCTGATTATAAGGCGCACTGTCAGCTTTTGAGAAAATTGGAGGTTTTTAGGTGCGCCTTATAGTGCGGAAAATACGGTACTTAAAAACTGACATCACTCATGAAATATTTATTTAGAGAAAAAAAAAACAGTATGATGATTCATGTGTTGTTGACCAACTTTACCCTCGCCTTCTTTGCAGACTTTGTCGCACTGTTGACAGGAGTGACAGAATCATGGGTGCCAAGCTCTAGCGCTGTTGCCAGAGCTCGCTTCTCTTTGACTAGAACCAGCCTGGCCTTCTCCATCACATACCAAAAGTAAACAGTTGCTATGAAGGAGAAAAACAAGAGAGGAAATAATTGCAACACCACTATATAATTATCTATCTATTGTTGTTCCAGAATGGCCCATCCCAGTAAAATCCTCTTCTTGGGCACAGATGGTGCCACTGCTTTTGAATACAAAGTCCCCAAGGGCCAGTCCGACATGGTAAGACTTCATCTGGATAAATTAAATCATCTTGCTTCTCTTAGGAGTCTTTTTATGACGTGTGCATGGATGTCAGTGTTTCCTGAGAGAGGGAAGCTTTCCCCGCTTCATGATATATGCTTTGACTCTGTGACTTTTTTTTTCTTCCCATAACTCATGCTGCAGCAATAAACAGCAGCATGCACACATAGTCTCTGGTTTCATAACATCTCCAAACATGAACCAGTCGATTAATTACTCACTAGAATGTAGAAAATGGAACATCTCAGGTAAAGTGCCTCGAGTGTCTGACGTATCACATTCAAAAGTCTGTGACTATCCTCATAAATTAGTCAGAGGTTAATTGTGTCTAACAGTAGTTTCTTTAAATGTATTCCCGCATAGTCCCTGATGTCTGAAGCTCTCACTACATATCACTTCCTGCCAAAATACACACATCGCACATTCCATTTCAGGCTGAACACGCAACTCCGTAAGGCAGGAGCCCTTTAAACACAGGTCCCAGAAATTGGTCTATTATTATTTTAAGATAAATGTCAGTGTCAAACACCAGGCAGCCGTGGAGAAAACACTCCAGCGCAGAAAAGGAATGAGAAGGGACGGAGGAGTTTGCCTGGGCAAAACTTTGGGGAAGAAGAACATTTTTCACTTGTTACATCACCGCCTAGCGAGGGGACAAACATAGGCTAATTAGAAAGGAGATTACCCCTGAACTCTAAGTTATGAAGTGCCGGCACGCGCACATATTTCTTCTCTTGCAGCCTGGGGTTGAAAGAAGTGTCATTGCTTCTCTGTTGACCCGACAATTTTTTTTTTCAGATTTACTCATTTTCTCTTGTTATTGTTTTGTTTTGTGCGTACAGATCTGCGGTGTATGGAAAAACGTTGCCAAGCCTCTTCTACGACAGCTGCAGAATGAGCAATTGCGCGTCCGCATGAGCACGTCAGCCGGCCAACAAGAAGAGGTAGAAGGAAAGATCATCAAACACAGGGCTCTGTTCGCTGGTGAGCTTTCTGGAGACATCACAATGCATCACATTGCATAATTGACACACCTCAGATACAAAAGAAGTACCGTATTTTCCGGACTATAAGCAGCTACTTTTTGCACAAGTTTTGAACCCTGCGGTTTATAGTCCAGAGAGGTTTATCTATTGATTTTTTTTAATGATTTTAATGATATTGTGTGATTTGTGCATCTCCTCTTCTATAGGGAAATCAAACATTTAAACACCTGCGGCTTATAGTTCAGTGCGATTTATATCCGAACAAAACAGGGTTTTCCCCTAATTTTAGCTGGTGCGGCTTATATATTCAGGTGCGCCTTATAGTCAAGAAATTACGGTAGTTAATTCTCATTCATTACTTGTTTTACACCAATCACACAACATTTGGTAAGAAGCACTACAGTTGTCCTTTCATACAGCACTTCTGGGTGTTAAGGTCAGAATATTTGTCAAGTGTGACGATGTGAAGCCCTTTGAGAGATGTTTTCGATTAAGGGCTACATGGATAAAATTGACTTGACTTGTAGACAATGTAACAATAAGGCCACTTGAAATAGCTACAACATTTCTGCTTATAACACCCCAATGGATGAAGATGATTGTGTTTTTGTGCTATTTATTTTGTGGTGCTCAAAAATCTCTGTTTACATAGAGGCAGAATTGTTGCGTTTCCAAAGGTCTGTAAGGGAATACAAATACTCAGTTTGTTTATTATTCACTATGAACAGAGACATTCAGCTCAACACTGACATCAGAAGAGGACAACGCAGGCATGGGAGGCATCGCCATGTTGACGCTGAGTGACATGGAGAACAACCTCCACTTCATCCTCATCTTGCAAGGCCTCATCAAAAACAAAGATAAAGGTAAATGGATCAAGTTGAATATATGATAATGTATACAGTAAGAAAAGAGGACACTTTATTCTGTCCTGATTTTAATTCCATGACTTAGTCTGTCATTTCATTTGTTACAAGTCTCAAATCCAGGGATCGGTTTTAGTTTCTCTTTGTTTGTTTTCCACAGAACCCCTTTTGGTTCCCATTCGAGTCCAACTGCTTTACAGGCAGCACATCCTGAGAGAGATCCAGGCCAACATCACATCTCATGTGAGTAACAGTCCAAGCAGTTGATAACAAATAACACAAAAATAACATACAAGAACAAGTTTAGGAATGCAATGCAGACTATTCCCCTCCCACTTGTGCCAAGATTTTTGCACTGTGCAAATTGACCTATAAAATGCCCTGCCTTATAACTCGATCAAATATATCCTTATTTTTGTAATGTAATATGTTCTTCCTTGACTTACCATTCCACCATCATTTTCCATAGTAGCTGCAACTAACAAATAAACAGTGCTAGAAACATAACGTCCTCGGCAGCGTATCAAAAGTGAGGTACTTTAAGAGTTCTGTCCTAGATTTAAAATTAGGGGGTTGTAGCAGTTAAAGAGCAAAAAAATACTGAGATGGAAGTGGTCTGACCACCACATCCTAGCGCTTGTTGTCGCCATCGCTCTGATCTAAGCTAACTACTTTGATAAATGGAAAAATGGATGGAAGAGAAAGTGTTCTAGCGCAAGACAGCGGGTCGGAGACAGATGTGTCGCCGGGATGAGAGACGGAGGGAGGTGCGTTACGGGAGATGGACTGCGTCCACACTTCTTACACATGCCAGTAGTTAGTGGTCTGTGGGTTGAGATGGATGAAGAGAGGAAAAGGGGGGAAGGACAATCGACGAAAGGAGAGCCTGGTTTTAATTCTGCCTGGAATGGCACGAAGGCCCGATGTGTCTCTTTCAGGCCTGTGGGCGAGCGTGACCATGTAAAATGTTTACGCTGACCTCTGTTTAATATCCTTGAATGCAATACACTGACTCATTATGGATCCAGCTGAGTAACTTAGTCATCCAAAAACATGTTGCACATCATCCTTCTTCCTCCTGTAATGAGTGTTGACACCATACTTTGTGAAGACCTTATTGTGCCCATTACTTGTTAGATTCTTTTGACTTCTCCCTGCACATATTTATGGGACATGTATATTTATATTGAGGTATATTTATACTGAGCTGATGCCCCAGGGTCACAAAAGTAACATTTTGTCATCGCCTGTGTACATCTGCCCAGTGTTTAGTTTTTTGCTTTGGTGTTCTGACCGATTCACATCTTTCTAGTCAGTTGAGGAGGATTTCATCTCAGCATGCAATGCAAGCCAGATTTTAAAGTCAATGTTTTAAGTGAGTTCGGGGATACTTTTTAAGAGAAAGTCAAACCCCTAATTTTCTTTGTAATTGTATGTTCTATGCAGCCCAAGTAGTGTTGAATTAAACGGTAAAAATCCAGCTGTTAAATGTATCTCAGAGGGCGGCCATTTTGTCACTTGCTGTCGACTAAAAATGACATCAGAGTTGCCAGGTCTTTACCAATCACGGCTCACCAGTTTTCTGAAGCTGAGCCGTGATTGATTGTGACCTGAGACCTGGCAACTGTTATGTCATTTTCAGTCGACAGCAAGTGGCAAAATAGTCGTACACTGAGATAGATAAAAAGAGTGCTGCTTGCTTAACTCATATTTCATAAAGAAAACATTTATCAGAATGCTGTATTTAGAGTAGTGGGAGGTAGCACATGCAATTATTGTGAAGGAAATGTTGGGGTTGGCTTCCCTTTTAACACAGTCATATGTGTTTCTAATGATATTTGTGGTCTCGATGCACATGTGGTTACTGAATTTCTCTGCGGGAGATTTTATTGTTCTCTCACTCTTGCTTGACTTGGCTGTACTCAGCTCATCTTTGCGAAATGTTTTGAAGGTGGAAACACTTGGTCGATATTTAATGTGCTCATTAAGGGTGACTGGCTTTGTATACAGGAGGAATATGGTTTCAGTTCAACGACTGTTAGCTGATTGTTCTCTCAGATTCTCAATTTCTGTTTTACCATTCCAATCTGTGCAGGATCCAGACTTTGCAGAGGTGCTGAAAGACATGAATAGCCGCGAACTCTTCTGGCTTTCTCGTGGGCAGCTGGAGATCGCAGTGGCAACAGAAGGTCACCGTTCCCAGCAGATCTCTGGATTTATTACTGGCAGAAAATCCTGTGACAGTAAGTACAACCAAACATATGTTTGGTTAAAACTAGACATGGTTCTGGCAAGTGTCTCCTGCCATTGTTTAAACAAAAAAAATATGCTTGGTTATGTCTATGCATTGAAGATTTTGCAGGAAGTGTGCTGTTTTGCATTTGGGTAAAAAAAAGTACTTTTCCAGTGGTTTTGAGAATGGTTGCATGTTCTTCCTATGCTCGCATGTTATTTTTCTGCAAACTTTGTTCCCCTCCCATATTTCCAAAACATGCTTATTGTGTTATTTGATAACATGTCCATTCAGTAGCTGTAAATGTGAGTGTGAATAGTTGCTTGCCTATGTGTGTCCTGCGGTCGGCTTGTGACTAGAGATGTCAAAATGAATCGATTACACACATCGACAACAAAATGATTATTGAATCAATCGCTTCGTATTTCAATGATTGAGTGAGTCATTGTTTGGAGGCATTGTTAAACTGAAGATGGTCCAAATCTGATTTCAGACTTTCAAAGTAATAATTCTCTGATTTCTCTCATCCTTCATGCAAAGCAGACTAACTTATCCTTTGTATTTAATCAAAATAAGACATTTGCAAGCATCTGGTTTTACTTTGGAAAACAATGACCGACAATGTTCCTTGTGTGACATCGCTTAACTGTTGTTTTGTTGCCTTTGATCACTAAATAATACCAAATAAACCAAAATAATCGACAAATCAAAAGTAATCAGGGAAATAAAATCGTATCAGATAATTCCGATAATAGATACAATTATTAATTCTAAAAACTCTCAATAGTAACAGGCCCTACTTGTGACCTTGCCAGTGTAAACCACACCTTCCGCTCCAAAGTCAGCTTCAAGTTGAAAAAATGTCATTCAATTCATTGCTAATGCTGTCTCTTCATTCTTAAATATACTCAAACGTGCTTAATGAAACTAGAACTGACTTTTAGATATTTCGTTTGACATTCTGTCGCACCAGATCAACAGAAATTCCAGAAGTTTCAAAAATGTTTTTGACAGCATGATAGCCTGTCAGTGTTGAAGCACACACGGTCCTAACATACAATATGAACATTGAACTTGGAATTGTGCAAAGCTTCTCACGTGCCGCCTCCAAAAGAAACACACACACACACATACACCAAAAGTTAGCTTACATGCCTGAAAGTTTGCTGGACTTGACAGTCCTTGTTGGTTGTCACTGTTAGTACTGTGATGTCATGTGCGAAGAATTTAAACCCAACACGGCCTTTTCACTCTCACCTCTCTTCTTCTTTCCTCCTCTTCTTCATCCTTCAGTCTCTGAGTACATTTATGGCTACATTTGTCCAGCATTTTTCTGCCCCTTTTTTCAATCTCGTACAATGTTATCACCCTCTGCTTCTAATTCCTCTCAATCCTTTTAAGCCTGCTGCATTCAGCAAGGGTTACCTCATACCAAGACCTTACCTTGGGTGGGTTTTTGTGAATGCACCACATATTCAATCGCCATATGGGTCTGCAAATAGGATCAGATGTTGTAGGTTATAATGCTCTCGTTGACTTTTCATCAGATATGTGCAAGTTAGCACAGTGCGAGTATCTCCCGCCCCTTTTTCCCCTCATCTAAGAAGCAAATATGACAGTAATCATTTTCTCATTTTGCGTGCTGTCATGGAGAATCTGCGGCAGTTTTAAGAGGGGGATTACCCTGTGTGGAGAATGTGTTGAACCTCAGTAATATGAGCATGAAAACAGTCTTAAGGAGATTTTGATGAAAGTCACTTCGTGTGTGGTTCAGCCATCCAAAGCGTGCTGTCCAGCGGTGATGCACTGACTCCTGGGAAGACGGGAGGCACGGGCTCGGCGGTCTTTAACCTTCATGATAACGGCACACTGGATTATCAGGTATGGATCTGTTTAGGTTTAATGAATGTTATTTTTCACATTACGCGACACATTTATTGTATTACAAATGGGAAAAGTCTTGAACTAGTGTTACAACTATAGGGTTTCAATATTATAAAGTGCACTTTTTTTTTATACTGTCAAATATCTTTGTTTGCTGGATTCTTATAAGAAAAATAACCAACACCTGCAACTTCAATATAAATTCCACTCCACACTCAGATTCAAGTTGCGGGTCTCACCGGAGATATGGTCGGCCTCACAATTGAGTTGAAGCCAAGGCGACGAAATAAGCGCTCAATACTCTACGACTTGACGCCGGAGTACAACAAGGCCACGGGGAGAGCAGTGGGCAGCTGGAGTCGCTTGGAGGCCCGAAATATCCACATGCTGCTGCAGAATGAACTTTTCATCAATGTGGCTACGTCTCAAAACCAGGAGGGAGAACTAAGGGGTCAGATCAAAGCACTGCCATATAGTGGGCTGGAGGCTCCAAGGCATGGTAAGAGTCATTGATTGACACAATTTCAGCTGTAAAACATTTCTCACCACAACTCATCCAATTATATATATAGTATATAATATGTAATTCATGTTCACTTTCTCCTCTAGAGTTGCCCACCCCTCTTGCCGGGTACTATGTGTCACCTCCGGTTAGAACCGGTGCTTCTGGCCACGCCTGGGTGTCAGTGGATAAATATTGCCACCTTCATTATGAGATTGTTGTGTCGGGCCTCAGCAAGGCTGATGACCTCACAGTGAACGCCCACCTGCATGGCCTCGCTGAGATCGGGGAGCTGGATGACAGCAGTGTTAACCACAAGAGACTGCTGACTGGTTTCTATGGCTCTCAGGTACATCGCCACAGACACTGTTGATGAATGCAGCACAGATTCGGAACATAATCTCAATGTGTTTTAACCTCTCACTCATCTCCTCCAGGCTCGGGGTGTTCTGAAGGACATCAGTGCAGAATTACTGCAGCACTTGGACCAAGGAACAGCCTTCATCCAGGTCAGCACCAAGCTGAACCCAAGGGGAGAAATTCGTGGCCAGGTTTGTGAAGTTCCCTTGCTTAGTCCTTGTTCATCTCCTGTGGTTTATTTATAAGTTTTAACTAAACTTGATGTAGACTTTGATTCATTTTTAAGGGGGTTATTTCCTCAGACATTTAGAGTCCATCAGTGCAAATATTGTAAGAATGCTTCACTTTTGACTCTAAGTGCACTGGCAGGTTTGATGTCTCCAGTTAATAAGAGAATCAATTTGTTGAAATGTGAAACAGGTCCAACACAGAACAAGCCATCTGTGAAGAGAGAAGCTACATTTAGCAGCAATTAAAACATCTCCAGCAATGTCCTTCCTTTCAACCTCCTTTACAATCATGTCATTTTGTCTAGGTTCATGTTTCCAACAACTGCGAGTTTGGGACGAAAGAAGACGTAGATGAGGCTGAATTTGATGACATTTTTCTCAAAGATCCTGAAGTGCTGAAAAAAGACCCTCATACATGCTCCTTTGAGAACCAGTACCACGCTCACGGATCCCATTGGACTCCCAACTATGATAAATGTTTCTCCTGCAGCTGCCAGGTAACTAAAAAAAAAAACAGTGACACAAAACTTTGAAAATGGAATCTCATATTTCTCTCTTTGTAGAAGCGAACTGTGATCTGTGATCCAGTAATCTGCCCGGTGTTGACGTGTTCCCAAACTAGCCAGCCTGACGATAAATGCTGCCCAATCTGTGATGGTGAGATTTTTATTCTATGACATTGAAGTTAGATCAGTGGGCCTTAAGAAAAAATCGGATGTGCCACAAAATATGTCCAACTTCACTTACGTGGTCCAAAAAAATATTTATTTACTACCACTATTGTATCTTTTTGTCTGTCTGTCTGACAATACTGATAGTATGCGTCCTACTTTCAGTAATCAGTAATATTTATGTCTCTTTTCTTCTTTTTCAGAGAGAAAAGACGCAAAGGACATAAAACTTCCAGAAAAAGCGGAAGAAAATCCTGAAGGTGGGTGTTTTTCATCCTCTCATCTGGAATTTGTTTGTGTCATGTGTCTGTTTGCGAGTATCGACTGCAAAGCATTTGGGTATTTTCCAAAGGCAACAATCTAATGTCTTTCTCTTAGGTTGTTATTTTGAGGGAGACCAGAAGATGCACGCGCCTGGAACGACATGGCATCCTTTTGTACCTCCCTTTGGTTACATTAAATGTGCCGTCTGCACTTGCAAGGTATACATGCACCAGCACTCAACATCTGGCTTTACTTTGCAAGGCCCCTAATGGATCATTTAACGTGTGTTCGCTCCTAAGAAACAGTCCTGAATACACGTCTCACGAGGTCATTTCAGTAAATTGTGGAAATATAATAAGCATTTTCTCAGAAATTCCAAAATGACAGCTAAAATGCAGAAGAAAGACATTGATGGGGGACTGTAATTCGGGTTAATAGACAATATATGTGTCATATCAATGCCCAGAGGTCCTATAAATGCGCAACTTGGGGTTGTGAGCAGCGTCTGACATCTGGGCCCTCGGTTTACGTTGTTCATTGCAATAGTTCATTCCAGTATTGCCACATTGCTTCTGTGACGATTGCGTCATCTTTGGTACTCACCTCTGCAGGGTTCAACCGGTGAAGTACACTGTGAGAAGGTGACGTGTCCAACGTTGACATGCAGTCATCCGGTGAGACGAAACCCATCAGATTGCTGTAAAGAGTGTCCGGATGACGAGAAGATCCCCGGCGACCTGGAACACACCGACATGATGCAAGCGGATGGGCCGAGACACTGCAAATTTGGCAAGAACTATTACCAGAACAGCGATAACTGGCATCCGTGGGTGCCGTTGGTAGGGGAGATGAAGTGCATCAACTGCTGGTGTGATGTAAGTATTGTCAAAGCTGTAGGGAATGACCTTTTAATTTATTAGCAGATGTTTGACTAGATCCCGCTGAATTCTAGTTCTTCATTTCACCAAAATATTCTTTTATGATTCTAGCGTGGAGAAATTTATAAAGCCACCTCTCGTCAAAGCTAAGCGGAAATTTTCCACTTCCTGTGGCAGCAGTGTCCCGATACCTTTATCCATTGTTAAGTTCAGGCTCATCATATTTTATGGTCCATTCGACATCACCCATGGCTTGGGCTAAAAGTTTGCCATCTAAAGCAACAACCAGATCAGTGCACAGGATCAACGACACGTGGCACACTGTCAGAGCAAAAAAGATCTATTTGTTTCACAAACGTAGAGACTTGTGGCGCATGAAATAATGTAATTAGCAGAAATTTCCCATGAGAGCCCCAAAATTGAACTCATCGAAAAGTAAATATTGCACTTACATTCCTCAGATATCAAAAGTAGAAGTAGTCGCGTTGCTTCTGCCAGATCAGTCGATAAGGTTTGCTTTTATTTTCAATATCAACTCCAATAAATAACGTGTCAATGTTTTCTTTGGGAACCAAGGCCAGTCCCTCTGGGTTTGTTTTAATAAAAGTGAAAAATGGGTTTTTTTTTTTTTATGTTTTTTTTTTTTATGTTTTTTTTTTACCAACACGTCCAACCAATGTTCCTCTGTTCTTTCCCACAGCATGGTGTGACTAAATGTCAACGTAAGCAGTGTCCATTGCTGACCTGCTCCAACATCACTCGCAAAGATGGTTCATGCTGCCCCGACTGCATCGGTACGTGCCTTGAACTGGTCGCCAATCATCAACTTTTGAATCCAAAATAAAATCGTAACTTTTTTTCCACTTTAGATTCAAGAGACGAAGATGAACTCGTGACGAAGGTTCTTGATAAACGGTCAAGCCAGAGACACTGAGCTAACACAGAACGCTCAAATAACTCCGATGACGACTTTGCCAAAGTGACACTTCACTCAAACCCAGAACTGCACACTGGGCCAATCAAGTTTCACGCTTACCCCCACCCCCATCTCCCACCCACCTTGTCGTCAGCTTTAAGATTGTAAAGGACAGAGAGGACCAGAGGAGGAGGATTAGAAGAGAAAAACTTTCAACGAATGACCGAATTTGACAAAAAGAAAATGACAGACGCTACAAACCTGCTTCCTGTCTTGAAATTTTCCTGGAGATTTTTGCTTGCTTTAAAAAAATAAAATAAAAACTCAGCAGCTTAACAAGGCAGCCTTTGAATGGAAGCTTTGGGCTGTTGAGTGAGTTTCAGTTAAATGGCCATTTTGGAGCACATCCTTAGTTTCTGTACTACAGCGACTTCAAGTGCTCTCACTGGATGATGTAAAGACATGGATGAATGTGTGAATCTGTCTGCGTCCATATGTGGGAGTGTGCATGTGACGCCTTTTAAATGACAGCTGCACGTAGATGTGACAGCAAACTTGGGTGGCAAGGTGAACTTTTAAAGTGAAAAAAAGGCAGATTTTGTTTTTGTTTGTTTTGGGGGCATTTCAGTGAGTTTCTATGTTTTTCTTTTTGGCAGCATTGAGAAGGTTGCAAGATGCTCTGCTGCTTCGTGTTACTCTGCTAACCTTGCTTCACTTCACACCTAATTTGCCACCCATCTGTTGTGAATCAAGTCATATTGTATGATCTTTTTGATACTGTTTTTTTAAGACATGAAGCTTGTTTGTTTTTGTATTTATTAAATGTTGTGGTTCCAAAATAAAACAGATGATGGCAAAATTTATATCTGTGGTTGTGTTACAGTATTATTAAAAATTCTATTGTAGCATACAGAGAAGTAGGATGGCCTCACTAAAACATTTCATACTATTGTGAAATCAAATATTACAATCACAGGATGTGCTTTTTGTTGTTTGTCTCAAACTCTTTCTTGGTGATTAGAGGATCTTCTATGCATGCATTGAAAAAATGAAAAAATAATATTCTAAGAGCATGCATTTTGCACAAATGCACATATTTTGTCAATTTTTAAAATTACAATTTTGTCATTTATCTGGTAAGGAAGTGGCTCCATTTTACTACTGATAAAAAATAATCACCCCCGCCAGCATTTTAGTTCCTCATCCCTCATCTGTAGTGTTTTTAGCATATTTCTAATATTATCGCGCAAATAAATACATGTAACCTCCCATAAGCACAAGATACACATTGCTCTCTGCTGGCCAAGCTACACAATTACATGAGATGAGCTAATGAAACAACAGTTGACAGCCTTAGAAGGTCCCTGTTGAGTTCCTCGGTGAGCCATACAGCAGTTTTCAGGACTCATCACGACAGCAAGGAGAGTTGTATGTCAGAGCCAGATGGTGGAGGTCAAAGGTCGAGCTGTGGCAGCCAGAAAACAATCATGAGACATTCACCAGCTGTAGTGCTGCACCTGCACATGGTGTCAGTGTGAGTGTGTTAACAGACCAAGTGGTCCAACTAGGTTCTCTTGATTTCACACATGTAAAAAAAATATTTGTATGGTTTTCCTACTCTTTTTGTCTCGTTGACAACAGCTGAAATGTGCACTTTTGAATTATTTTTTATACACATTCATGTCATTTATTGCTAAATGTAAATTTGTCAATTCATGAAGTGATCCATTTTTTTTGTCTTGTAACGTAAACCTCAGTTTTTGGACATGACGTATATAGTATTTATGTTACTGTATGGCTGAGAACTCAAGTACTGAACATTTCATTACAGTAAGAGCTTTTTTAAAGCTTGAAACAGTGCACTCTCCTGGATACTGATGCAGTGCATCCTATTCATGTCTGTCACTGTCATATAACCTTTTTAAAGTCAAACAAAACTGCCAAAAAGTAAATAAAGAAATAGCAAAAATAAAATGAAAGATAGATGGCGACTCCCAAGTGACCATCCAAAAAGAATAAGCAAAGCCAGACACAGCATAAAAAGAACATTCATTTAGAATCTCAACTTTGACTCTTTTGTGTGGAGTCTTGATGTTCTCCTTGTGATTTTTTTGGATTTCCCTGGGTACTCTAATTTACGCCCACAGTCCCATTGTATGCTAAGTTAATTGGATCCTCTAAATGGCCCATGGACGTGAATGTCTGTGAATGATTGTCTGTCCACACTCTGATGGGTTAAGAGTTCAGTATGTACACTGCTTCTTGGCCAAAGGCAGTTCTGCGGGGATGATATGTGGTTCAAAAATACAGAAAAGATACAGCCAGACATAATCTTTAACAGTTGCTTAAAGCATAAATAAATTGCCCATGTATAATGTGTCACCCTTCTATAAATCAGCCTTTAGGTTCTTTGTTTACATGACATGATTCCTATTAAAGTTTATTGCAACATTATGTCGCTACAGTTGCACAATGAGACAGATTTAGGCATAACTAACTGATGGATCAGTGTGCAGCAAAACATTTTGGATTATTTTACAAGCAAGTCACAAGGTTTGTTCCAAATCGCAGAAGAGCTCCTTGTTCGTATTTATATACCATATTTACTCCTACTACCACTACCACCACTACTCCGATAACGATAATTGAAAGAAAAAACGATTACAGATTAATCTGATGATTAATTCTAAAAATACATACTGTTTTACAATATTTTGCCCTTATGTAGTAAATATATTAAAATTTTAAATACAAACTCCTCCTCCGATCGTCACTGCACCTGCGTCGCACATTTGAGAAGAATTAGCTGAAGGTTCATGCGCATCTGGAGCAACGTGGAGCAGAGATGTTGCTCACACGGCTGCAGTCCGCATTGCAACACGGAGGAGATGATGACAATCTGAGCATCTCTGTTTTTTTTTATTATTATTGATTATGCCGAGGGCAGAGCAATGCCATTATGTACTGCATGTGCACTGGTGTTTTTTATTTTTTTTTACATGATCACAAAGAAGGCGTGTACTTGAAAAATAAATAAATTGGAAGTTAACTTTGCAACCAATAGGATTCTGCCCAGCCTTGATCTTCTCAAATGAAACAACAGGACCAACATTAGGTTAGTAGGCTGAGATCTATGCATGTCATGACATGACTGATCGCGTCTCATTCAGGAGTCCCCTGCTGGACCTCTGCCAGGGGGAACAGCATGGTGAGTCTGCAGCAAATTGCGTGTCACGTGCATGCCTCTCAGTTTGACTTTTTCACCTCATAACTTGTAGCTGAGAGTGAGAGAACTGTGGATGTATTCCAACTAGGGAACCGTGATCCTCTTCACTGTGTGATTATTATTTTTTGCAAATCATGTGAGATTGAAAATCATAAAACCATCATTTTTGAACTTGCAGTGATTTGTGTTTTGATGGTTGGGCAACTTGTATTATATTTTTTGTTCAGGAAATTTGGACAGGGCCTATAGGCTTTCCAGTCATGCTCCCTTAGTTACGCACGTGCAGTTGGCATAAAGTATTCATCAAGTGATGATACAGAGAAGTTGTTTTTAAAACAATTTTTGCCTACAGGCAGCACAATGTCCTGTTTTTGATCCTAAGTCATGTGACACATTTAAAGTCTCCTAGGTTTTCCTGGTAAGAAAGATCATTTAGTGCCCTTGAAGAAGATGGCGGATGCATGAGCAAAGTTGGGTTGGACTTGTAAATAATTGAAACGTAAACTAACAAAAAACTTAATGCGTGACTAAATTTGAAAAACTAATAAAAAACAACAAGTAACTAAGTAAATAATGCATAACTAAATGCGCTATATAAATGAAGTTGTATTGTATTGTATAAAATGCGATATTAGCTGGTTTGTTATTATTTTGTAGCTGGCCTCCAAAATAGGAGTGGGAGTCATACTGAACGGGAACAGGACAGCTTGTCGTTTTTACCTGTACGGGATGGGATATGATTATTATACTCCGGCACTGGAATGGGGATTTTTTTTTTCCGTGGGAGTAGGATGAGGCGAGAGTGAAAATCTTCTCTGATGTCACCCTCTTTTGTACACCATGAAAAACAATACCTGCAGAATCCACTAACGAACGGACAGATAGATCAACCCAGGTTAACTATTAATTTATGTTTTGTCAAAAATGTCGTGTGCTACATATTGCATGTATGTAAATCAATTTAATTCAATTCAGCCTTTGTGACTTACCAGACATTTGAATGTAATAATTGCAATTAATATGATGCGGTTCATACCTATATATAAAATCGAGACCCATGACAGACATGAAGTAAGAACAAAAGCTTTGTTTATATTTCCCTTGCAGTATGTAAGAGTAGCCAGCAGATTGAGCTCTACTGAGTAGGTCCAGTACTTTGAGCAGTGAATTATTTTCAAGGCAATTGATTGTCTCAGTGATTTATTATTTCAGAAGGTACGGTTTATCGACCGCTACTTCCAAGCAATTCGTAATTAACTACTACTAATGACTCTGACTCAATTGACGTATTAAAGGAAATAATTGGCTTACTGACATCAGTGAGAATGACTGGGAATTCAGTGGTTTAACTATGACACAGATGTGGTCATTCAGCTGCACAGAAAAAAAAAACCTGGTTGCAAAATAAAATGTTAAAGGTTCTTTGTCCCAGTTGCCCTGTTTTCAGCCCATTCCAGTTGACCTCTCGGTAAAGTCAACTGGGATAGGCTCAAAGGGTTCCAGGTCATCCGCAATAGATGAGGACAAGAACAATAAAAAAAAACAATGAAATGAAAAGAACAGTCATTATCAAAATAAAATTCCAAGATGTCAATAGGTCAAAATTACAGTGATATTTTAAATGATGAAATATGCACAAATGACGGATTATTCTTGAGAAGACCAATGCGGGCAGTGCAATACGTCATGCTAAATTAAAAGACTTATGAAGAAAGTTAGTAACCCCTTACCAAGCCATTCCATTAGTAAATGTACTTAGCCTCACTGAGCTTCTCAAGAGAAGGAAAATCAGAACCTCTGTAAAATTCTGTCCTTGCTCAACCAAGGACTGACATGGACAACTTGAAGACAACGTGATGCAAATATTGACAAAAAGTAATAAGGCGGATGCCTATGCCCACAGACGGAGAACGCAACATGCCGCACACGCAACCGGCATGATTGCATGAGGACCAAGAGTATGCTGGTGAGGATCAATTATCTCCATGGAGACAAACCCAATCACACTTTTTGTAGAGCACTCTCACCAACCTTTCGTTCAGCATTCCTTCAACATTCCTGGGATCTAAAATTCAACTTTCACATCTACAGGCGCGTGTGACTCCAGACAGCAAACACCAGAAAAGGACAGGCAGCTTCCGGCCAGGATTTCCGCCTCCTCCCGCATATTGCACAGACTTTGTTTGTTCATAAACATTGTGTGCACACTGGTCCAGAATGATGTCTACACTCAGCTGCTAATACAATAAAAAAAAGCAGACATGTCATTGTTGGAAAGGTCATTCCTTATAAATGAGTTTGATTTCTAAATATGACATTTAGGATTTGTTCACCGTGTACACGTGTCCGTTATGGAAAGAACAGACAGACAGGCACAAAGGTGCTCGATGTTTTGCTTGGATACTGTACAATAGAGAAGAATGGAAGAGAGCAGTAGAGGTTTTTGATTTGAGAATTTTGAGAACTTGTAATGTTTTATTTACTGTTCATCTCCTGTGGAACCTTGCTCTGAAAGAGAGTTTTAGGAAACCTTTCTGTGTGTTCATGTTTCTCCGGGGGGGACCCCTACTTAGTGTGTAGAATTGTGCGTGTGGCTTAACAGGTTGGGCTTCTCACGTTCATATAGACGGTCAACACCAAGGTTGAATTATGTGGATCGTCCTGGCAAAAAGTGTCCCTGTTTGTTTTCAATCATCACTTTGTTTTTTGCATTCGATACACCTCTCATCCGTCTCCATGCATGATTTTCGTTCGGTATTCTTTCCCTACAATGCAACAGGCTATTTACTTCTGCGTACTTGAGAGTACCTTCAAACCTATTTGCCAATCCAAATAAATTTGACTTCCCTTACATTTCTTGAGACAATGTTTTACTGAGAGTATAATTGGTTGAGATCAAACATGCACAGCACATGCACACACTGCATAGTCATTGAGCGTGCCAGCAAATATGCAGGTAAGTTTAGGGGATAGTTATCAGTCACTTTTACTGCTTTGACGTCTGCTGTCTATGTTTGTATTTAACTAATCAAACAAGTCGTAAATGAGAAATCCTTTGTTACATGTTTTCTTTTCATTCTTTTTAAAAATCACAATTTTTTTTGCTATCTGACTCCAATAGAGTGTCGTAAGGTTGGAATTGTAAAAGTATTTCCTGTTGGCTCCTGATGGTTTCACAGCTCAGAAACATACAACTAAATGGAAACATTTGGTATTTTGAATATTCCATTCCATTAATATAATTCATCCATTCATTTTCTGAACCACTTTTCCTCATGAGGGTCATAGGTGTGCAAGACTGAGTTATATTTAGAACTTATACATTGTCACCAATGGACGGGCAATGTTGCCATAACAGCAGGGATGGGAACATGAGAGGTGCTGGTTTACAAAACTGCAGTCAGTGTTGCCATCTTAGCAATTTTAGTCATGACTAATGAGATTAATTCTTAGACACAGCCAACAGAATCATGTTCACATTTGTCACAAGGGCCTGTTCATACATTGCAAAAATTGATTTATTTGATTTTCGGAGGTCCTGTTGCCTCTGGGAGTTAAGATCAGCGGATATTGAGAATAATTATCAATTTAATTAACTGACAACTGGAGTTTCTGCTAAATATTTACCTCCGGTCATTTTCCATTTGTCCATTTTCTGAGTCATAGACTATCCCAGACTGACTTTGGAAAAACAGTCAACTCACATGTTCACCTCTGAGCGAGTTAAAATATTAATATTAAATGATGATGAAATGACATGCACGTATTGGGAAACCAGAGTAAACACGAGTCAGAAAAGTCCGAGGTGAGAGCTGTGAGGACGATACACAAAGCAATGTGCCACCCAGATATTTTCCAGAATGTTTTAAGTGAAGCCATTATGGGTTTGAAGAAAGCAACCCTCTGTGCAATGCACAATAACACCGATACACTACAAAGGGTTACCAGCTTCAAATGAAATTCACACAAAGCAGGTTGTGTCTAATGATTGACCTTCTCCACACAAAGCAATTTGTTTAAGTGGAAAAAAACCGTTGTATTTCTGATGTCTTCAATCTTGTGTTGACATTCCTTCTGACAGCTATGAATGGATATGTGTATTCTTTTTTCTTCTCTTAGATTGCTAACAAAAGAACACCAAACACTTCAGTTTCTCTGGAAGGTCAAGCAAATCATGTGTTTGAGATCTCTATCTACGTTCCTTCCAACCCATGATGGAAACTGTTGCCTTAATTTTGGTCTTACTTTTTCTCTTGGAGTTTATTAGTACTTTGTCCATGGCCCAAAAGTATCTGTCAGGGGGTCCAGTCTGGTTTGTGAAGGTTACGTTGCCAGTCAGACATGGTTTAGTTCACCTCTACATACACTTATTTTGAAATTCAGTTTTTGAATGTGTTAAAGTAAATTATTCTATTAAAATGGGGTTGGTTAGACGTGCCATTTAATTTGAAGCATGCTAATAGTTGGAATTTGGTTGCCAATGCACAAAACCACAAAACGCTGTGATTGCACATCTGTCACGGAAGCACCAGAAACATTTTACCCTGTTCCGGTTTGATGAACTACCACAGCTGCCTGTATAGTCTCGGGTACACAGCCGTGAGAGAGTGAGTCCTTTTTCCCAGTGATGGGTAACTCACTTGTGATTATGTGTATTGCGCCGTGATAGAATTAGCTTCTCTGGACACCAAAGGTTATGAATAAATGAATAGGAGTAATACACTCATTAAAGAACAAAACCCCAGAATTGAAATTACAGAGATTCATTGGCTCCAATCGTGGCATTTACTTCTATTTGGGTAAAACAGAGATAAACCTACCGATAACATCATCATGCAGTCCTACTATGAGATTTCTTCATTACTTGTAGACCTGAAGCAGATAGCCTGCACATTTTCCGTGTCTGTCTATCTTTGACACTAATGCCGGAGACTTGTTAAAAAAAAAAAAAAAAAAAATATGACAAAATGTTAGATGTTTTTTTTACCTTATCTTTTTATCAATTCTGATTCCCCAAATCAATTTAGTTTGATTCACAATGACCTAATTCGATTTAATTCACTTTAATTGATTTTTGATTTAGATAAGGGTTTCACATAGTCGCGAGTGCAGATCTCCAGACAGACATCGCACCATTGGTGTCCATTGCATTCCGTACTGATTTGGTTACTGTGATCAAATCCACCCATTTCTAGCCATCTCAGGGAGTGGTCATTTCTGTCAACTGAAAATAACGTCACAGAACCTCAAGTCTCAGGTCATTACCAATCACCAACTCAGCTTCAGAAAACAGATGAGCCGCGATTGGTCATCATTACTTGAGAAACTGTGACTGTCATTTTCAGTCAACGGGAAGTGGCAAAATGGCTGCCCCATGAGGTGGATTTTGCCACTAAATTCATATTCCACAAATACACAATTTACTAGAATATTGTGTTTGGACTGGTGGGGAAGCATGAAACATATTACAACTATAATAAAAATATTGGTGCTGACTCCCCCTTTTAAATATGTCATCAATACAAATAACCTGTGGCAACGTATCAAGGGGTCTAACAATACCGCATCCATGTGAGAATGGCAGAAATAACATACAGATATTAAAGGGGAAGCCTTGACCCCCCCTGGCCACCGCGTAGTTCCGCCCCTGTTTTTTCCCCCCAGTTTCAAATTAGCGTCACACATTGGAGCCAGAGAGGTCAGATTTTTTTATTTTATTTTTATTTCAGTGCTACTCATATTACTGAGTGTTTGTTTGAAAATACTTTTTCTTAAAGTCACAATAATACATGTACTATAAAGACACAAATCAAATCAAATAATATAAACAACAAATCAAGCTCATATTACTGACAGTCAGAAAAAAAAGTGTTTGCAAATACTTTTCCTTAAAGTCACAAGAATACATGTACAATATATACATAAATAAAATCAAATAATATAAACAACAAATCAAGCAGGAGGTATCCTAATTGTGCTGATCTCAGATGGGAGTGTCAAAACCCACCTCAGTGAGCCAAAGTCCCGCCTCACAAGTAAGTCTCCTCCGGCCGGGACTTGAGACTATAAAATGAAGGAAACAGTCAGTACTGAGTTCGAGTTTGATTTCGAACTAATCTGACATTTTAAAGCAGGTGAAATGCTCTGATCGCTGCACACCCAGTGAGACGTCGCTGTCGCCTGTCAGTTTCCTCTCAATTCCAAGCACCAAGCTTTCACCCGGGCTGCACGGAGCTCACCATGGCTGGAGACGGCTCCGACCAGCGGGCGCTGCAGTATGAACAAACTCTGGTGAGTTGGAGTGCAATGCTTTCCACCGATCTCCTGCTCGCCGGTAGCACACACGAATGTCACTTTCTGCACAATTGTTGATTAAGCCGATCTTCACCGGACGCACTGCCGATTCTAGCTGATCACGTCACATATATATGAAGGCGGTTTCAATACGCATGTGAAGTAGCGACGTCAAAATATAACTTTTTTCTATGCAGTTTGTTACTTGCATGTCGCAGCGGCTGAAAATGAATGGACGTATTGAAGCTAAAAAAGTTGCAATGCTTTCTCATGGTCTATTCGTACGCTTACGTTTGGCATGTGACGTTTTGGTAGAGTCAAATAATAAACAGAAACCCGAAAAGCATTGCAGTGCAGGTAGCGAGCTAAATGCATAACATCTGGATTTGACTCCTTAACATATTGATAAATGTCTCATCATATTGGAAAGGGATAACATCCAAGGCCAAATTTGCACTCTAAATGTCTAGAAAAAAATCTTTCCTTACCACAAGCCTTATTGATATGTTTGGTGGGTACAAAAGTTAATCTAGTGCTTCAGAACCTGTTAAAGCACAGGTGTCAAACTCAAGGCCCGGGGGCCAGATACGGCCCGCCACATTATTTTATGTGGCCCGCTAAGACAAATTGTGCATCAAATTTGTGTCATTACTAGAATTACAAATTGTCTTCACTTTTAATAATAACTTTTTTTTTAAATATATTTGATCAGTTTTTACTCGTCTGATTTGAAAATGAGTTATTTTTCGGTTTGTTTTGTAGCTTTTACTGTATATAATATGAGGTGCTCAAACGTATATTTGGGTTGACAGTCATAATGGCCCTCCGAAAGAAGCTATGACTACAATGCGGCCTGAGAAAAAAAAGAGTTTGACACCCCCTGTGTTAAAGTATAACACATATTTTACATGTGTGTGTATTTTGTTTTCAAAGAAAACATTTATTCGAATTAATTAATTCCAGGTTAAAATTCTCTTATCTCAAACATTTCTACTGTGGTCTGCAGTGTTGTATATATTTTGGGGTAGCAGTATTTTTGCATTAGTAATCTTTTTTAAGTGTTGCCAATATTTACTGAAATTTGAAATAAAAATATTTATCCGTTAATCATCTTTTTATAGTTGACCTGCAACATTTGTGGTCTCACTTTGGATCTAAAAATTGGTCCCCCAGAATGCTAGAGAATGGAGTTTGAGTCAAACCCATTGTGTGCACTTGCACTTAAAGGTCCCAGAGAGTTTTTACTGACAAAACCTCTGACAGGCTTGAAAAATCTTCTATTTCAGTAGACTTGTTTTATGGGCCAATAGTGGCCATTGAGCAATTGAAAGCCAAGCCTTTATAAAGACACTACTGTAACACATTTATTGCCTCAGTTTTCTTTTCTTAAACAACTTCCCCTGCAGAAAGCCCTTTAAACATGCACGCACACCCACACCCACACCCGCACACCCCCACACACACAGTGTGTCATTTAATCTGTATTTGTGTGTTTGAGAGATTACACAATGTGCTACCTGCTGATTCAGCAGTGGACACTCCGTCACCCTGCAGGGTCTCATGCTCTGACCAGAGAAACGTGCACAAGCAGCTTTTGCTAAAGAAAAGTCCCCCTGCACCTCCTCTTTGTTTAATGTCCATCACCCTGCTGATAATTTGAGGATAAGCAAAGCATCAAAACATCAAAACAAATACATAACTCCATTGCCAGAATAAACTCTAATAGTGTAAATGGGCTCTCTCTAGGCCTGTCATCAGCTCCCTGTTGGTTGTAGTAACATTGTTTCTTTGTATGAAACTGGCAATTGTGCTGGTTTCTTGTGGGCAGCTGAGTCAAAGAATTCACTGTAATTGGACTGTAAGAAGTACTTTATGGCTGCCTACTGAGATGTCTGTATTGAAAATGTATTGAAGGCTGAAGCAGTCGGTGCTCAAATGTGGGTGGTCTTAGTGTTGTAGCAATTCATTTTTTGAATAACTAGAGGTTGGGGTAGAAGCCTTTAATTACCAATTAAGTTGAATTCTCCATTTGCTACGTTTACGTGGACAACATCTCTTCAATCCAATCTGATTTTGGATTAAAATTATGATCTGATGCACTGTTTTCTATGGACACTAAAACTATTGATACGGCCCGTGCGTTCATTCACTTTCGATCAGAGCAAATCATTTTGACATGCGATGATTGACCGAATACACTGGAAATAGTCGCAGAAGAAGTAGCCGTGGCGAATTCTATCAACAAAACACCACTCTGTCCATTTCTACTTCAAACATTAGCATTATTTTTCTGTGAACACTTCCTAACGAAACGGCACCTTTGCATTTGCGCTTGTTGACGTATATAGTAAACGTAGCTACTGAACAAAGCAATTATGGACTATTCTATATTTTGTGGATCATTGACTGGTCAAGTGTGCTCCAGTGTACAAAGTCAAGTCCAGAAAGGAATAGCTGAAAGAATACGGTGTTAAAGATGATCTTAGTCCTAGCAAACACAGTTTGGATGAACTTGACCCAAAAGTGAAGCTGAGTGTCTTTCAGTTCCAGTGACTTTTAACCACATAAATCTTCTTTGGGCTGAATGGGAAAAAAAAAAATCTCTTTGGAAAACAAGTTGATAAATGAGCATGCACACTGCGGTTGCAGCTTGCCCCATTTTTATAATTAGATGTGTGGTGTCATAAATTGGCAAATCCTTGGTTTATGTCAACCCTTAATCCAGCATCTGTACCCTAAATATGTGACAGCAGGAAAAAGCCCTGATAATGTTGTCATATGTAGATTAAGGTTTACCTTGACACGTGACATTCACCCTAGGAGCTTGGCATGAGTTAAAAGGTTCTGGACTTTAAGCACTTTGAAATTATACAATAGCTGAGAATTGCATTGCCTTGTCAATCATTGATGCAGTGTGGCAACAATGTGTAACCTACTGTTGTTTAAAAATAATAAAATAGCAGGAGGTGGTGGTAATACCTTTAAATGACATGCTTGTAAACATTTGCATGCAACAAAGATGGCATAGTGGTCACTTCTGAGATTTTATTTTCATACTCGAGACAATTGGAGCAGTGTTAGGTTTTGTGCTGGAAGTTTATGAATTCAGCAATATTAATAGGAATAACAAAAGTGAAGGAGTAGGAATAAAACTGTCTTTAAACTCCGGGCTACATGAATTGACTTGAGTCTTCTTAGCTCAGTACCCCATTGGGTTTATATTCCATGAGCATTTCTTTAATGCATTCAGGACCAAAGATGATTTATAGACCAATGGTGTAATTCTATCCTACACCTGACTGGGAGCCAGAGTAAAACCTTTAAGGCTGGAGTAATACATTCTGATCTCTTTGTTCTGGTCAGAACCAGAGCTGCAGAATTCTCAATGAACTGTAGCTGTTTTGATGCTCTTCTGAGGGGGTCCAGTCAGAAGACTGTTACAAGAACAAGTCTACTGAAGATAAAAGCATGGATAAAGTATTCTTTATGCTGTGACATACTACTATTTTAACTTTTTTTTTTAAAAATCCTATTTCATACCTATTTCCTTACAAAAGTTACTAGCTCTGAAACAATACAACAGTCCAATAAAAATATACGGCAAAGAGCAATGGAAAATTAATAATTAATAAGCATTGTACGTGCGTGCTTAGCCATTTGTCTTGAAAAGGTTTCAATGGCATTGCGGAAATTTGATGTTCTCTGAAAGTCTGCCATTCATTATTGACTTTCTTTTCTTTATTGAGTTATTGATATTTATTTATCCACGGAAGAATGTCAGGTCGACAAGTACTTGACCCATTCTTTTGATGCCAGTAAAAAAAAGGCTGTTTACGCAATATTTGTTCAAGGGCTAAACTGAGAACATGCTGCTGGCTCTAAGCATAGATAAGCAGCAGAAGCTTGTAACATTTTCTCCAGGTAAAAAGGATGGTCTTGGCTGTTTTTGTTTGCCAAAATGATCAATTCAGCTCAATGTTTGCCCTGAGCAATTGTCGCGTGAATAAACGACGGTTTCAATTGTAGATGTTAACAAACGAACGAAAAAAGAAAACATTTGCTTGAAGGTACAAACGTTTAGCACAAGGGTGAGCAATTAATTGAGCCTACCGACAGAAAAAAAAAATGTCCTGCATGTGTAGATGTTATGTATTGGTATAAATTAGGAAATAGACATTTTAAATAAAATTAACTACCCACTCATCGTTCACAAATGGTGCATGTCGTTTGCTCGCAGGCGTAAACAGCCCATCCCCAATTTGCAGGCTTGCTCCGTCCTTTACCCAAGATTTACAAATAAGTGACAGTATGCGGCACTTCAGTTCCACAGGATCCCGATAGTGAATGTGATCATTTGAATCAGGTGTCTTGGAGGAGGGCATTATCTAAAACATGCAGGACCAGAATTTGAGACCTCTAGTTTAAATGAACACATTTGCGAAATTCACTGAAACTGATTTACTGGGTTCTCAATTTCTGGAGCTCTGTGTTAACTGGTGTCGTTTGGACGTTATCAACTGCATCTGTCAAAAACACTGAAAGCTCTCAAAGAGGGTAACCTTGAAGAGGTGGCATGCCCTTCAAAGTACAGTTTATAATCTATTGTTTGTATTGAATTGGGAACTGTGTTTGTTGATAACACATTTTTGATCATATGATCTCGTTTACATATCAACTGCACATCATTTAAAACATCCAGACAGGAATGTATGGTAATTTATATACATTTACTAATTTAAAAAAAAGTCTTCACTTTGCATCAATAATTTCTCAGCTTTTACTGATTCTAATTCACTTCTGACTTTTAAACTTGCCAGGTTCAAACCAATTAGTTATTAATACAACATTCTTGGAAGTATTAGTAGTTTTCTTTGTAACTATATTTAAAGTTGCAGTGGACGTCATAGTATTTATTGCACTGTACAAAGAGTTTCCATTTCCAATTTTAGGGCAAACAAACAAAAATGGAATACCAAATGATGTAAACTACAAAAAAGTATTTTTTGACCCAGAAGGATTTCATCACCATACACTCATGCAGATATTTGTCACAACAAAAGGGGATGTGGTGTTCAACACAATCTTGTGATGGCATTGCGGAATCATTTCTTTTTTTTTTTCTTCCAAATAATAATTATTTATTTTCTTAAGCGCTTCCTTAATCTTTCTGTAACTCATCAAAAAAACATTGAATATTTTAACAGGTGTGTAGACTTTTTACGTCCACTTTTTATATCATCTGTCCATTTATCCACCTACACAGTATTTTATTGCATGACTGAAGTGATCTTGTTTCTATATTTAACTTACCAAAAGTTTCATTTATCAGCTTGTTTTGCGTAGAATAATATTGATGTTTTAAAACATGATAGCATTTGGAATATTAAATGTGCATAAAATGTCAAAGGGAAAATGTTTTATTTTAACTTGACTTTTTTTTTTTAATGGATGCCATAACGAAGTTAAAATTTTTAACCTAAATAAGTCTCGGAAAAAAGATTTATATGACAGTCTGTTCCCTTTTCTTCCAACAAGGACACACTTTGTTTGAAAGTCTCCCCATTGGGTCTCAGTTTAGTGTGCGTGTGACTAGACTGTTAACTTTTTTGTTATGGATAGATCCGCTCTTCTCTTCTCTTCTTTCTTTTTTAAATGTTCTATTGATTTGCTTTCGTGTAGTCACAATTGAATGTTCATTTAATCTTTTTTCTTTGTGTACACTATATATATACCGCACTGACATCTGTATATGAGTAAAGCAATATTGTATTCTCTGTTTTATAGAGTTAGTCTTATATTACAACTTATTTAACTTGATTTAACTTATTTTAAAAGATATTTAACTTGATTTTCTCTGAACGTTCAACAGTTAACCTCTCTGTAAATATGTTATATAATTTATTTCAGCATGCAAGAGTTTGCTTTGCATGCACTGCTGAGATCCCTTTGAGCAAAAGTGCTAAATGGTTGGTTGTATAGCCCAAAAACAACCCTGTCCTACTTAAGATCTGCAACAAGCCATTTGTCATGCAAGCTCAAACTGTTTGCTTAGACCTCTCTCAATGTGCTTTTAGATGTTCAATGATTTCCCAGTTGGCACAGTTGGTGTGTGTGTGTGTATAATATGTGTGGACATAATCAAAACTACAATAAAAACATTTCCTACAATGGATATAAAAAGTCTACACACCCATAATAAAATGCCAGGATTTTGTGATGTAGGAAATCGACAAATAATTCCAAAATCTTTTCTACCACTGTGGCGTAGGATATTTACATAGCAATAGAATAAAAAATCTGGAAGGGAGTAAAAATTAAAACATTTCAGGACAGTATATTGCATTTATGCCCTCAAAATCCAATATTCGTTTGCGTTTTTTTCCCCTTTGCTGTGGCAATCATTTGATTAGCGTGCTGTGACAAATTGCCAAGTGTATTATTATTATATATTTTTTACAGTGCTTCACTTCAGTCACGTTCAGCTGTGTTGCACGTTGGGCATCAGGCCCTAGGCAAGAAGAAACAAACCACTCTAGTTTTCAAAATAAACTTGTAAAACCTGATCTGATACACTAAATAACATATTCGCAAAGTGTTTCTGTTGTTCAAAAAGGATCCACTGTGTCCATCTTAATCTTTGTGTTTCACTATCACTAGGAGTTTAATATATAAAGTTGGGGAATATAGGTACATTTATTTTGTTAAAATATCAAGAATAGCTAACATTGCAATAATAATGTAAACCCTTACTCCAAGATTTGTCTTAAATTTGATAAAGCTTGTTAAGGCTGAATTTGTGACAAAGTGACTGTGAACTTTGAACTTCCCTCTATTCAAGATGACATGTCTGTTCTTGGTGTTGGATTTAATCAAATAAAGTTCACCCCAAAATGCGACTTTTATATGTCTTTTCCTTCTTTATTATGCATTTTATGGCTGGTGCGACTTGTGCTCCGGAGCAATTTATAATCTAGAAAATACGGTAACTGCATATTTGATTTGACACTTTTAGTGTATTTGACTTACTGTAGCTTTGAAACAATCACCAAAGTGTCAATTTGATTGACTGTAGTCAGATTGTTTGAACTGGGTATAACGTGATAAGATAAAGGTGAAACAATGGTATGCTCTTTTTTTTTTTTGAGATCCGTCGTCTCACCTATCATAGCCCATTTAAGTAAACATAGAACCAATCCGTCCTGACATGCACTATATAATTTCTTTTTTAAATTAAATCGCAACCTGTGTCAATGTATCAAATGCCAGGGATTCCCATCCCTGATTTAAACTCACACATAAAGTACATCTGAGATTGTTGTATACATTTACAATGTAGACTGTGTATTTGATTTAAAAAGAAAATAACAATTAGTAAATGACCTTGTGTGACTTGTTAGCTATCTTTAAACTCCGACTTTTTCCACAAATTGACCACGTGCTGGAAAATGATTCGACTTGTGACTAAAAAACAAATCCCATAAATCATATCGTAATCTCAACCCACAAAGATGACAGTCACCAAGGAAGCGTTTCTCTTTTTATCACCACATATTAGTCACGCCCGTGCTGTGGCTTTCCCCACTAATGTTGTTCAGAGTCATATGATCTAGCGTAGCTATCAATTCATAAATCTTGCAGGCCGTACTAGTATTTAACATTACAAATAGGTACATACAAAAATCTTGTTTGTTGCTTTAAAATATGCCCACATTTTGGAGTACAATTTCGACTATATTTATTATTATGGTTATTTGTGTTTCTTGAATAGATGGTTGAATCTTTTTTAAAATAGGTGGTGGTGTTGACACTGTTAACAATTCTCATTACTCCCACAAATGTCACGAGTGTATGAAATGTAAGTAAATTCTCTGTCTTCTATTTGATGAATACATACATGTATCCTTAGCCTAATGTTTATTTTAATGTTCATCATGTGGTGATGCTAGGAGTGGTTAGGTAGCAAAAAAGTGGTTGCAATCTCTCAATTTTTTTGAAAAATGTCAATTATGGAACAGAATTTGTCAAGTAACCTGAAGTAGATATACATGATTTCCTTTAGGGGCCACAGAAAAGATAGGGTGGGCTGGATCGGGACCCCGGGCCTTGAGTTTGACACCACCCATTAAAGTGCAAATTGTGGTCTTCTCAGTGTCAACCTTGTCAGCGATGCAAGATGTTTGTACTTTTTGCTAGCATATTTAATTTATATGTGTAAATCTCAACAAGCTAATCTGAAGGCACATGATTAAGATGAAAAAGCTTTGTAGCGTTTGAGAGTGCAATCATGCATGCATGTGTGTGAGACTGGGGAAGTAAATCTGTTATTGCTATTATGGATCGGCATTTGATAGAATTTACTTTTAGGGACCAACTTCAGATAAATAAATAGAGAAATACAAACAAACACGGCCTTCCTTGGTTCTAACCAGTGTCTCTCCTCTGAATCCTCTTTGTATGTCTCAGAGTGCGTGAGAATTTCTGAGCCTTCATTTGGAGTGTCTTCTATTGTTTATCCTCCCACCTGGTTGGGTATTTGACTTTCTCATAGTCTCTGTTTTTTTCCCCCCTTTCTCACATGATCTTCTAATCATGTTGTGACTATCAGATTTCACCCCCCTCGCTTCTTCATTATTCCACCAGCAACTCAAGAGTCTTCATTTGTTTTTTGGTTGCTTTCTGTCCTTAGATTTGTGTCAACAAGTTGTTCTTCATCACCTTCTTAGGCCTGATATTTTCACAGCTGTGTTTTTGAAGTCGGACGTGAGTGATGAGTTTTCCAGATAGAGCGTCCCCAGGCCCAGAGTGTGTGCACTGGGGCCAGTGCAGGGCAGTGCCATGGCGGTGCTGTCCCACATCCTGATCAAGCACGTGCAAGAGACACGGAGAGAAACACTGGGAGTCATTGTGTGCAAATGTGTCTCCCTCCCGCCTCTTCTCACTTTGTCTCACGTCTTTTCTCACTGGGACTATTGTCTGTTCATGTTTGTTCTGTTCCTTATGTTTCACTCAATTTTATCAGCAGAAGCAATTCGAGGCAAAGTAATATAGGACAATGATATATTGCAATGATGGACTTATTATTAGCGATGTTCAGTACCACTTTTATTTCCCAGAACAATACCAGTGCAAATACTCAACTCTTGGGTATTCACTGATACTAAGTAACTGATACCATCAGCACTTTCAATATATGAGATTTATTTTAAACCAATTTTAGATCATTTTAAAAACCCTTTGTTCATTTCTGACAAAAAGCAAGAAGTCACTGCAATAGAGAACTGAAATAAAAAATCAAATTCAAACAACTATGATTTCAGATTCATTTGTAAAGAAAATAAATTAAAAACATGAAAAAAAACTGGCAACTTAGTTTTAGTCTTTGTTCAAAATAAATTGGTGCAAAATAATATAAATTCAAATCCTAAATATTAAGCAGGACACTGAAGTTGAGAAATACAGCTCAGCAATACAAATAAAACATTTTAACTGAATGTAATTCTTTTCACGTCAGCCAATAAGGGCTGTCAGAATCGATTTTTCAATCAATTATTTTATCGATTAATCAAATAACCAGATACATTTGTATTTGTTAGTGTATTACAAGTGTTTTCATTTTCCCCAATTAATGTTTATTAACCAATTATCTTTGTTCATTTAGCACAAACAAACACACAAACAAACACTGACCTCATTTTTCTTATGTCATCATCTGACCCCACTCCATTGAAAGGTGGAATTGAAATGTTTTCTTCTTTAAGATGTATATTTGTAGTACACACACACAAATGGTTTATCAGTATCGGCCATTCAAAGCAAGAAATTATCAGTATCGGTTGAAATATTTCATATCATCCATCACTAATTATAATCTGAACAAACAGAAAAATTCTCAATCGCGAAATATAGCCCCGTTGTCCATACTCCCTTTTTAAATGGATACATTTTACATTCAACCAGTGATTCATGCACAGCTGAGACTGTCACTGGTCCTATTATTAGCAAAAGGAAACAGTTATTCCTAGGCTACTAGCATAAGCACTAATAAAAAGTACAGGCGATTTAAATGTAAATTAAGAATTAATTTGACAGAAAATGAACATACTTCATAACAATGGGCATAAATCTATTGTTTACAAGCTGTGTTTGCACTTTAATGCATCCTTTTAACAAATTGGATTCATCGAGGCAGCAGGTCTGAAGGCCTTGTCGTTTCGTCTACCAATCACCGCATTCTTTTTGTTCCCGCTGCCTTTGCTTTCTACAATCCTTTGACATATTTTCTTTTTGTATATTCAGCTCACATGAATTCTGCTGGTAGTAGTGCTATATTTGTCAAACGCCCTCTCACACATTCAGCATTTGTGTACTCTATTGCTCAGGTTCATGCTACTTTGTTTAAGTGCCTCCTGTGGCTTCTTCTGCCTCTTACTTTTCTGTCCTTCATGCATCCTGCTTTTATTTGAAGTCTTGTCCAACCCTGGGTGAGTGGAAGAGAGGCCTAAAAGGTTGGCATGGCAGTTTGGCATAAGCACACAAGACTTCCTCTATTAGGCTCCTAGGGTGCCCGCACAGGGCCATAGAAAAACCTTTTATTTATTGTGCATTTTTTTACCTTTCCCTATTTCAGTCTCAACAATACACTTTTTTTTTTGTTGTTGATACCAGTAACACATCCCAAGTAGTTACTTTTCAGTTATTCAGATTTTTGTGCAGCGACTGTTACTGAGTACTTACGTGGTAAAAGTATACAGTTACTTTTATATTATCACTAATACGTTCGTATGAGAACTTTCCTCTAAAGGAGTGATCTCCTTTTCAGTGCATTGAGACTCGCGTGTCCATACGCCGCAAGGGAGGAGTACATGAATGATTAGTATTAATAATTAAAGTAAAATAATTGATAGTCTATTGTCAGATAAGAATATTAAGATTTGGTGCACACTATGCTCTCAACAGCTCTACGTAGCTAATGAGAAGCTGTGGAAAACAAAGGTCAATAAGGGTGGATAGCAGCTCTTTGTCATACCAGCAGAAACGTATCCACGGAGTTACAAATTAAATGGTGGACAGTTATTCAAGTGGTATCAAAAGGAGTTTGTTGTAATTATGTGACTTGATCCAGCCCCCTCAGAACACTAAAGTGGTTAAGTGCTATACAAAATGGATTTGATTTGGAAAATTTGGAAGATTAACTAAATCTGAATTGGCCTATTAATAATTCAGGAAGAGAATGTGGAGCAAAACATCACAAATTAGCTCAGCAAACTTGTGTGGGAAGGATGACAAATCATTGAGCAATTAATCACAGGGAGGCTATGCAGGGGGGTCGAGGGAGTACAAGATGAGGAATTAATCATTTGTTTTGAACTGAAACAAGGGCAAACATTGTTGGCCCAATGTACGTACGTCTTTCTTTCTGGTGTAAGTTACTTGGTTTACCACTGACAAATATTGATTTTCTTACAAAGGGTTCCAGTGGGTAAAACAAATTGTCAAGCATTGGTGTGTATGAATCTGAAGTCAGGGATGGGCAACTGGAGACATGGGTCCCACAGCCACTGATTAATTCCCTCCTATGCTTTATATTACATTATGAGTAGCCCTAATATTATTTTGCAGATCTAGAATAATATGCAGGACAAACATAGTAAGTACCGTATTTTCCGCACTATTAGGCGCACTTAAAAACGTACTCAAAAAAACACAGTGCGCCTTATA
This sequence comes from Syngnathus typhle, assembly GCF_033458585.1. Classification (NCBI taxonomy): domain Eukaryota; kingdom Metazoa; phylum Chordata; class Actinopteri; order Syngnathiformes; family Syngnathidae; genus Syngnathus; species Syngnathus typhle. Next base: position 9,481,504 of record NC_083743.1, read on the forward strand.
ATGCAGAGCACGTTATATCTGGATCAATTGATGAATATGTTGATCCATACTGGTTGTACACAGTGCTCTGCCAAAAATTTTCAGTACGTGCGCCCTATATATGAAAAAAAAAATTCAGTGAGGGTGCGCCTTATAATCCAGTGCGCCTTATGGGGCAAAAAATATGGTACCTCAATAGTATTCCCATTTTCAGTGATTTGATTATTTTTTTATTTAAACATGCACAAAATTAGTTTTTGTGTTGGTTTTTGGTTTGTGTTTTGCACATATGTCCAAATAAAGAAAGTCATACGCCCGAAGTCATTAGGAAGCGCGTGGTCCCCCTTGTAGCACAAATGCAAAAATTATGGCCACAAGCAACATGTATAAACTTTCTATTCCTTTATACTTGTAATGTTTTGAGTAAATTACTATCTTGTCAATATTGTGATTCATGCAGATAACAGTCAGACTTTATTAATTCACTCAAAAAAGGGCCATGGTGTTTTTATCGGGCGTTACAGGAATGATTTTATGCGCCTGTCCTTTCTTAAAGGACACTGGTTAAGGTAATGTCGAGGACATCGTGTTTATCTTGGATCAACAAGCCCAAGAGAGCAGGCTCAGGTGAGGATTTCTGAGTATACACAACAATCTCATTGTTCTGGTTTCCTCTCCTGGTCAGATGTTAGCTTTGAGGGATTTTATGGAGCCTGGGTAGGCTGATAGATGAAGTTTATATTTGTTTAAATCCAATTTCTATGACTTGGAAAATTTAATAAATATTCCCGGAAAATATGGTAGATCTTGCCTTACCAAACTGTGAGATCAGAAACTTCACCATTCTCCTGTTTGTTTATTGAGTCCTTGTTTTTCAACGATGATATAATGAGGGCAATGAATAGCTCCCTTTTGTTTTTGTCTTTTTCAACGGTGATATAATGAGGTCAATGAGCAGCTCCTTTTCATGTTTGTCTTTGTCTGTTTGTCTCCTGAAGTTACACCAATAAACAAAGACACCTAAAATACTTGGTGCGCCAGGGAAATTACAACTGAGTGTTCTGCTTGGATGCCCTGACTGAAACCAAACTGCGTGTTTCATAGGCGCCAACAAGGCTAGACATTTAATGTGTCTGTTTATCAAACCTCAGCAAATCTCATGCTACTCATTCTTTGTGACCTTTTACCTGTCCTTCATTCTGTTGTTGCGACTGGTGCCCCTCTTCCTGGCCAATAGCATTAAGGAAGGAGGGGTGTTCTAGCTGAAGTGGTACTTGGTACTTCCTGTTTCCTGCACTGCTGACTTAATAACTTTTGCACAGTGTTTTTTAAAAAAAAATGTTTAACTTTTATTTATTCATTATTAAAGGCTGTACGTCACAGGTGTCAAACTCAAGGCCCGGGAGCCAGAGACGGCCCGCCACATCATTTTATGTGGCCGGCGAAGATAAATTGTGTGTCAAATTCGTGTCATTACTAGAATTGCAAATTGTCTTCACTTTTAATATCTTTTTTTTTTATATTTGACCAGTTTTTATTCGTCTGATTTGAAAACGAGTTATTTGTCGGTTTGTTTTGTAGCTTTTACTGTATATAATATGAGGTGCTCATACATTTATTTAGGTTATAATAGCCCTCCGAAAAAAGCTAGGTCTACAATGTGGCCCACGAAAAAAATGAGTTTTACACCCCTGCTGTATGTAACTAGGTATCCATGCTAAATTTATTTGTGTGCTTTTACTCATCTTTATACTCATTCCATGCATTTCATTTCACGACCCCCAGATATAAAGAATAGTTTCTCATGGTACACAGGTCTTTCTGGTCATTTTTGGTGGTTGCTCTGTAATCTCACCCAAAGAAACAAAATGGCACACAATCTGTCTTTTGTGTTCCGTTTTATATAAACTACTCACACATTTCTCGTCGTTTGCTAAATTAGGTAAGAGAACAATCCTTTTGGCCATATTGTGGACATATTTTTGGAATAATAATTGTCACGCTGTACAACAACCTGTATTTTCTTCCTTTCATTTGATACATTTCTACTCTGACTTTTTCTAGATGTATGGGCGCTACACCCAGGAGCTGGGGGTGTTCGCCAAAGAAGAAGCAGCTCGACTGAGGGAGAGTGGGCAGAGGCGTTCGGTCAGTGAGCGAAGCCGAAAATTGGACCTGCTGGAATATGACAAAGGACGCTGTGCTAAGTGTCGCAGTAAGTGTCAGGACTCATTGTTAGTACTTAAGAGACCAGCCACACATTTTATTATGTAGGCCTGCTCCTATTTCTAAAATATACGACCAGATTGTTGGTGTTAGCATTTTTCTTTTTTTAACTGCACTTTTTTGTGCTGTAGGATATTCTGAGCTGTATAAAGAAAAAAAGATCAATTCTATATTCTATCAATTTTCTTTCTTTGTGAATCTGCGGAAACTTTGGCCAGTATTTTTTTTGTGTTGCCTCTTAATCTGATCACAAAAAGCAATGATGATCCCTTTGGAACATGTGTCCTAAAATGCACAATGGATGCATTTCCAAGACACAAAAATGCAAACGAGACATATTTCGTGGCCTCTTGGTCTATGTGACAAATTATGTAAGATCATCTTCCTATCCTGCTCCGTATACCTTCATCCTGGTGCAGGAATCTTTTCTCTGGAAATGTAGCACCCTCTACTGATACTCAATTCACATAGCATCATTGACATATGGTATCTCACCTTTATGTAGTCCTGTGTCCCCAATTAAGTCTTATCTCATGCAAAACGTATAGAAGTAAAACTCTTTTCACGATGTGCACACATTGCAAAAATCATTGTGCTTCACATTTTCCTGATTTTGTTGTTAGTCTTATTCCAAAATGCAATATATATTTTTCTTTCCTCCAAAACCTCATGTACTAAAATTTACACAAATAATTTTAATCCAACTAAGTGTGGACTCTGACTGGGCTACTCAAGGACATTCACCAAGTTGTCCAAAAGCCACTACTTTGGTACTATCTTGGCTCTGTGCTTCGGGTCGTTGTCCTGCTGAAAGACGAAACATTGCCTCAGTCGGTCGGCTCTGTGACGTTTCTGTGGAAACTCTGAAACAAATAGACAGCATGATGCTGCCTCTTCTATGTTTCATTATAGGGATGGTACTGGCCGGCTAATTGTCTCTATTCTGGTCTGGTAGTTTGGTGAGGCAAGATGTGTGTTTGACCAACTCCAGGGGGGCTGCCATCTGCCTTTCTACTAAGAAAGGACTTTTTGGTAGCTTGCTGAAAAGGTTGTTGTCCTTCTGGAAGGTTCTCTTTCCTATAAAGGAGCCCTGGAACTCTGACAGTGCCCATTGGGCTTTTCGTCCCCTTCTTGCCTTCTTCTAATGGAGGTGCGACCGTTTTTTGAGAGAGTCAAGCTGGTTCCAAACTTCCATTTACAAATGATGGATCAATCAATCAAGCAAGCAATCAGTTTTATTGTCATTACCTATTACCAGGCAAACAGGACACACTCAACTCTACTATCTGAAAACAGGTGGATTATTCCGCTTCTTATTCTACAAGCACAATATTAATCCCAAGAGTGTTTAGATTAACTTCCACTTTAAGGTCTCTCGCTGAATTTCACTGATCTCTGAGGAAGATCCTAGTTTGGATTGTCATCCAGGTAAGGTTTCCTTCCTTCTTGGTTTCAAATCTGTGTCAAACACGGTTGTTTTTGCTTCTTTACTAAATGAAATATTTATTGAGGGGTTTTCATGAAGGTGCTTTGCCTGCAGTTTTCAAAGTTGGCAAACCGCACCAGCAGTTATGATAAATCATTCAGTGTCCTTACAACACAGGGGTTAAGAGTTAAAACAGGAAGTGACTTGGAATTACAATGCCTTTGCATTCCTTATATGCCTGACTTTCACCATATCATTATTTTTGTAGGCATGTGGCCATCATTGCAACTTCCCAGTTTTTAGCTTTATTCAGCTAAACTACAACTCTGCAGTATTGGAACAGTGAGGTCAAAGTTTTGCAGAAATCTGTGAGGGAGCTGATATTTCCCTGCAATGTATTTGATGGACACAATTACACTTTACAATTTACTGTGTGCATGTAAAGATGCAAAGTTTTCCATTCCCAAGTTGTTCAGGGCCTGGAGTAAAACGCCCCACATTCGTGTATGCCTTTTATTGTACCTACAATAGCCAGTAGGGTGCAGCATTACACAGTAACTTTTTACTCAATAGAGTTTTGTCTGACTAGTGTACTTGCTACCTAGTACTCTGTTAAATGTTTTTTCTAAAGACCATTTTAGTTTCCCATTATTGCATATGACACACTATTTGAAAAAAAATATTGAGACACATCTCTTGACAGAATTCGTCTTGGCCCATTAAGTGAAACATAATTTCAATTTTGTGTTTGATGCAATTTGATGAAAATCGGATTGGCCTGCATAGAGCCGTGACCCTTCTAATCCACTCTAAACTACAACTGATATTCTAAATCAGGAACTCGCTCAGGTTTAAGCAGGGACAAATGTCCCACATACTACATAGAGTGGAAGTGTAGCAGATGACAACTTTGTTATCTTCAATATTATCTGTTCTGCCTGAAACTGATGTATACCCCATAAGGTTTCATGAATTTTTTTTTTCCTGTTCGTTTTCCCATTTCTACTAGTCTTCATTTCTTTCCCCTGTTCTCTTGCTATGTCATTTATTTGGTTCTGCGGACACATGCATTTATCCACGTGCAGTGTTTTGCGTCAAGTGTGATGTCAGCAGGAGCTCAGTCTGGTCCCTGATGTTGCTATGGAGACATGCAGGCGCCTAGCGACCAACAGTTGCACTTTCTTCTTCTTTTCTTGTTATACTTCGTCATTTCCTGTTTTTCTTTGTCTCTCCTCATTTCCAAAAGCCATCACCCTGCGTATGCCCTCTCAGCCTTGTTAATTCCCCTCTCTCACTCAGCTACCATATGCCACCTGTTCCATTTGTTAGAATGTGAAAAGATATTTGGATTGGCATCGGTAGGTTGAATGTATAGTTCAAGGGAACACACACACACCGATAAATGTACATTGTCAAATTATAGTTTGCATGATTGTGTTTGAGTGCGCAATGGGTTCACATGAGTGTATGAAAGCACCTGCGCAGTGTGCAAAATTATAGCCCCAGCTTGGTAATGGCTTGTGACATGTTGTCAGAGCCATTTAGGAGGGAGTAGCAAAAAAACATCTGAAATTCACCTTTTATTCTGTGAATAATTGCTGCATTTCAAATGAACTATGATCTGTATGCGCGCCACAAGACCTGTGTGCGTGTGTTTGTTTTTTAAACACCGCTAGTGCCATCTGCCAATCAGTTCAGTCCAGATGTAATGAAATACGAGCACGAGCACAACACACACACACACACACACACTTAGGCATTGTTTGCCAATTACTGTGGTGTGGGAAAGTTTTAAAATTAAATTAAATGAGGTAACCAAGGAGACACCGTGATCAATATTTGGGTCAGTGCCATGTGCAGCGTCTGCGTGTGTGTGTTTTAATCTTGGACTGTTGTTGTAAAGTGTTTCACTGTAGTAGTTCTTGGCACTATTCTATATGCTGTACTCAACCCTGAATGTTACGGCATTGAGGGAGTCCTTGATACACAGTGTTGGCTTACATTGATTTTGTAATCCGACATTCTTAGGTTCAGCCAAGATGCAGCCGTAAGAATACTTGTTGTAAAGATTTAGATAATAGTGATGACGTTGACTCTTGTCCCAAGTCGCCAACTGAGTCCTAGTTGTAATTTTGTTTTACAGCTTGTAGTGCACAGTGTGAGTCAGGCATTGAACAAGGAAGATTGCTTTTTTTGTTGTTGTCATTCTTAGTTAAACAAAATAAATAAATCCACAAATCAAATACAGGTACTTTCAAGTCCAATAAGTGAAGCATGTGCTTATGCTAATAACGTTTGATGAGTCGCAACAAAATTTGCTATATCTAAGTTCTGACTATGACATTTTGTGTCAATATTTTAATATATTGTCAAACCATTTCCAAAACATCTAGCAATTGGAAGGTAAAATATTATGTTACCACTTACGAGACTTAATATGTCCTTGTTTCATAAACAATTCTGTTATACCCTGTCTTCTGCAAAATTGCAAATTTTGTCATTATTAGACAGTTCATAATAAAAGAATAGAGTTTAGACCTAATCCATTTGGGTTAGCATACTCATATTGCCCCTGTGGTACAAATTTTAAAAACAAGTCAAGTGGTATGGATGGATGGATGGATAGATTTAAGTTAATGATGCCTCATCTAGGTTGTTTCCTTCCACTCCAGACAGAGGAAGGCAAACATGTGGAGCCTGTAGTTTTTTTTAGCATTTACAAGGTGGTGACCATGCTGAGATCATAATGATGATCACATCTCATGAAATACTGGGTCAGTGGCTTACAGTAAAAGCTGGTTTATATGGTCAGCAAACTGTAGATTAAGGAAAATCTGTCCATGAAAATGCTGTATATGAAGTGTTTTACCTTATTGCAACTCGAACTATATTCGAAGGCAACATTTTTATGAATCCTGTTATTGTTTTTTTGTGTAGGGGGGGTATTTTAAAAGATGGTTTTATAGATGGCTCCCTTCTCAGAACACAAAATTAATAAAAAAAATAGGGTAAAGCCATTCAAGCCTGTATTTTAATCCCTCTTCATATACAGATTCCCCGCCACCATCTTTTTTTAATCTTACAATCTTGGCTGCTATAACAGTTCTTTGAATTAAAATTTTAAATATTTCATAAATTATAAATTCATAATATTAGGTCCAAGAATTATAGTGACCCTTTTAGTCTTTTTTGCTCCGATTGCTTGTAAGAACAGCTTCCGATTTGCACAGCCACAGTCTTCACTCACACTTTTCTTCAACACTTTATCCTATTCTGACACCTCCTGCCCTTTCGTTCTCATTTTTTGCATGACTACTTTTCAAGCACTCCCAGAGAACCATATTTTTCTTTGTCTTCATCCATCTTCCCAATAATGTCCCTGTCGTTTAGCCGTATAAGAGGCTGCTGAGTTTGCAAATATAAACTTTATATTTTTGTTTTAAAATATACATTGGATGAAGTATCAGGAAAAAAAAACATTTACGATCTGTTTTCAACACATACTGTACTTTCTTATGATAATTATCATGTGTGGTTTATCTGTCCTCCAGGGTCAGGGTATCCATATGTTCTAGAAGCACCACCCCAGGACTTTATCTCTGGTAAACAAGTAAACAACAAATTGCCCCTTTAACTTTCAATTCCTCATTAAACCTGTGTTGCTGCTCCCTTATTATTAACCTTTAATAACTTCCATTCCCACTTGCTTTGAGACATAACAGCCAGACTCGTAAAAAAATACATTTTGTGTAAAATATAAACAAAAACAGAATGTGATGATTTGCAAACAAATTTCAACTAACCAATCGAAAACACTACAAAGACAAAAAAAAAATTCATGTTGAAATTGATGAGCGTTTTTGTTTTGTTTCTTTGAAAATGTTTTCTCATTTTTAAATTAATAACTGCAGCATATTCTAAAATAGCTGAGACAGGAGCAATAAAAAAGGTTGAGAAATGCTCAAAATAACACCAGTGAATAGGTTAATTCGAGAAAGATGAGTATGGGTTAGGTATAAAAAGAACATCTCAGACAGATTCACAAAGCAAGGATGAGACTATGTTGACCACTTTGTGAACATATTTGTAGGGATACAATCAGATTGATTAAGTACAATATTTAGGTAGGATTTAGGTATTTCATAATTACCATCGTCAAAAGATTCAGACAATTAGGAGAAATCTGCATTTAACTGGCAAGGCTGAAAACCAACAATCACTGCCTGTAATCATAAATCCTTCAGGTGGCACTATTGCGTATATGATATAATGGCGTGGGCTCACCTCATAAAAAAAGCCCTCGTAAAACTACTGACCATCATCGGAGTGGGGTCGCAGAGGCAGCAACTTCCGCAGGAAAGCCCAAACTCTTTAGCCACTTCTTCCAAACTTGCGGACCTGTAATTTACTATTCACAGGCTGTGCACGAAAGGTGCATAAAAGTTTTCGAGTAAATTTGTTTTGCTTGGCCAAAGTGAAGTTCAGAAGGTATCACCCACTGAACTGCACCAAGTCTATCAACAATTAATTGGCAAGTTGAATAATGTGGCGCTGTTATGATGTCACTGGGTCACTCATTGGAAATGCAAGCCAGATCTAGGTTTATCAAAACTAGCTGAAATTGGTACCAATTAAACATTTGTCAGACTATTCGTTCAAATTGTTAAACATAACAATGATCCTAAATACACAAGTAAATATTAAACAGCAAAAGAAGTCTTAAGGTGTTGTGATGGCTGACGAAAATGCAGTGACAAGATTATGAAAAAGATTTTATTCATGCTACAGTTTTTTCTTTTAACCATTTGCTTATACAAGGCGTGTTAAAAATTTCCGACTTGTGGCTGCCTCACCATGACGATGCACTTTCGCCATAATGTCACCCTTCTGACATAACCTGGCTCGGTGTGATTTATTTTCTTTTTGTTCTATTCTTTTCCAAGCTCAAGTGGGTTGTCAAAGTCACCCATTTTAAATATATGGCTGATATCAAAATTTCTGTGATGAGGAAGATCCTGGAACAATCCTTCCAAGATTACATAAAGAAAATGCTGGCAAAGTGTGACTCCAGGGGGATTACTTTGAAAGGGACCATTTTCATGTCATTACTTTGAAGTCTATCTTTTGGAACTTTTTGGATACACCTTAAATATAAAACGTAAGATTAACATGGAACTTTTTGGACACACCTTAGATATAAAACATGATTAATATGATTTGAATTGCACAAACTTGTCCACGTCAGGCTCTCTATAGATTTTGCAGTCAACACAAACATGTTTGTTTCCACAAATTCACCATAGTGAATTTGTGTGTTGACTAACACGCTCATCCTGGCCTTATTATAGCTTGCCCCAAGATCTAATTGAAAGTAATAAAGAATGTTAAATATCTTTCTTTTGTTTTGTGTGCATACGTGCATTTGAGAAAAAAGAGAATGGTAGATAGGAGAGATGAATCCAGTATATCAGTGTATTTCAAAGAAAATCCGCAGAGGACTGCAGTGCGGAAGTGCTGACACTGCAATAGCAAAGATGAGTAGATGGGTTTGGTGTGTGGGTGGGTTACAGAGAGTGAGACTAAAAGCGGGAGCAAAAAGTGGCTGGATAAATTGAAGGATGGAGAGGGGGAAATGCAAAAAAATCAGAGAGTGATGACGAGTAATAAAAACAAAAGAAGGGGCAGTTCCTGGCAGAGGTCTGAAGGATAAAATGGATGCATGAGGGAAAGATGTAATGAAGACAGAGATCCCTTGGCTTTTGATCCAACACACTTTAATCCAGGAAATGAGCAATGCACATTAATCACATTGCCAGTGCAAAACATTTTCATCAAGCAGATATAGTGTATTCTTTTATGAGATGGACACCAGCTCTCTGTTTTGGTTTGCGTGTTGTGTGGCCATAGTACGTTGTGGTAGACATCAAATGGACGAATCTCTAAGGACAAACACAATTTCCTATTGACTACATGGTTAAGATCCCCCCTTGAGATTTAAAACAGTTTGTACTATAGGAAATTAAGTGAATCAATTGTACAAGGGTCAAACTGTGACTCTAACGAGATTTTTTTTTTTTTAGCTGTATTGGCTTAACTTATAGTTATTGTTATAATTTACAATGGTAATAGTTGAGCACTGATGGAATTACTGCGTTTAATTAGAACATACTATGTATACGGTTGATTTAATGGTCTTTTAAAACAGCCACAAACACACTTGGTCAACATTTTCACAAACAACCTCAATAATGGCCACTGCAAGGATTTCTTAAAAACTGTATGCACATTTTTTTTTTTTTTTACATGTCACATACATTGTTTTTTCCTCTCCGCCAAAATTGTCTCTACTTATGGAGAGAGATTGCAAAATACATTGAACCTTTGAAGCATGTAAGAAAGGTGCAAAAAAAAAGATTGTAGGGATGTTGCCTGGGGGTAAGTCAGAGATGAGAGCCTAAGTTCAATATGATACGCTGAAAGGCAGAACAGTTTTAGGGGTGAACAAATGAAGCAGGGAAAAGGGAGATCAACAGGTAATGAGAGATTGGGATGTAGCATGATTCTTATTGCATGCCTCCAAGAGTAAAGATGGCAATTCATCTGCAGGTTAAAGTGTGTGTGCATGCGCATGTGTGCAGAAACTTCCATGAGACATTGCCAGCATCAAGACCTGGAACTAAAATGCATGTTCAAAAAAAAATAAGAAAAGATTACTCACTGGTGTTCATCTAACAATTTATTGTAGAAAGAAAAAGATCTTGGCCGCACACGTAATTTCTTCAAAACAACAAGGCAGTTATTCAGTCTGTAGGGACATTCTTTTGGCACCACATTGACCAGAGACAAGATTTGCTCCTATAAAATAAGCAAAAGCAAATTTAGAAATGCTTATGAGAACAATATTGATTTGCTTCTTCAGCGCTGTCAAAGTGTTCTTGATCACTGCATACATGGTGCCTTAACTCTCCTTTTGAAAAAGAAAATCTTCTCTTATTCATTCATGATGCTGAGTCAAAGGAGGGTTAAATAAATTCGAAACTTTAGGGTTCTGCAATCTGTCAACAGCTTAATTAGCCATAAAACCTGCCTATGTCAAATATTAGCTCAGCAAAATAACCACTTAAGCACCATTCAGAGTAAGTGCACAAATTTCTGTTCCACTCAGACCTGACTCCAAATCTGTTGTTTTCATTTTAAAGAGCGACGCATTTGCAAGTAATAGTCATCACTAATCAGTCCTGTTTGCAAAAACCCACAGAATGAAATAAGAGGTAGTAACTCCAGCATTTGTGTCTGTCAAAGCCAACTGTCACGCTGTGCCAGACAACAGCTGCTTCTCCCACTAAGATTCTAAGCGCACTGCTATTAATATGCGTGTGACATGCAGCCATCCAGGCACAACTTGTTCTGTGCAGCAGCTCGTTCAACAAGCAAGCAAACAAACCCTCACCTGGGAAAATTGCCCCACTGACCTTGGTTTGCATGATGGATGTGAAATTTGTGAGCAAACTCATCCTTTGGTAGATGAAAATGTCCTACTAAGCTTTGACTAAGCTTTGACTGCCTTGCATACATACAAATCCTCTAAAATATTTAAACATTGAGGCCATTTTTTTTCTTTTTTGCAGAAAGCCGAATGCATTCGTGTTTCAAAAGCTCAATATTCCGTTTTCAGCTCAGTTTTTTAATTTTCATCTCAACAATTTGGATCGTGTCAATAGCGTGCTCAGCTGATGCACACTGCCTCACAAACGGTATTCTCTGCGTTTTGAAACAAATTTGACACTGACTCTCCAGCGTGGGTTCCACACGTCTGATCTTGTTACTTCTGTCTGTTGTCACTTAATCAATAAGCAGCAACGTGTTAGTTGCCACCATCCTGGACAAAGAAATCCTTCGTGCACTTAAGTAGTTTTACTGAGAGTTACTGCAAAAATTAACTCAAAATCCAAAGGTGTCTTTATCTCAGCCCAATAATGATGAAACAGGTTAAAGTACCCACAAAGAAGGAGCAACTCGATACATCCTGTCATCAATTTTCTATACCATTTTTCCTCGTTAGGCTCACTTGTGAGCTAGAGCCTATCCTAGTTGACTTTGGAATGGTTCACAGCCAATTTTAGAGCATATATCGCCAATCATTCATCCTCATGTTTATCTCTTATGGACAATTTAGACGCTGCATTTTACGTAGCAGACAAACTTAAACTAGGAAATAAATTGATTTCTCAGTGATTGTTGTGATGTGATTATCTCTGCATCTTTATGAGATTTGTCCATGTAGATTACCTTTTTTTAGGTCATGGCAATCACAAAAGTGGAATTAGGCAAAACTGGACTTTTCCTTGGCTACCTTTTGCATTTTAATCCAAATACTCTTGTTCCTAAATTTAACAAGATAGAGGTTTGATTTTTTTTTTGTTTTTGTTTATAGACTCAATCAATTAGGCACTGTCAAGAGTCAGATCAACCTCACAGCGAGGAGTTTAATTCTAGGTTACGTAGAATACACTTGGATCCGTAAAATTAGGGCTGGGGGTATATGTTCTCTTGGGTTTTATGGTGAGTAAAGAATTTGACAATTACAAATTGTTTCTGAATGCCAATAGGTAGTGTGATATGCTCAGCTTTCTCTTGGAATGACAAAAGTAATACGAACTCCAATAATGGGATTGCAGTGGTGATTTCATTAAGGAGCTAATAGAGTGTATAATAAATGGTAAACATTTGCCTCACTTAATAGATGTATTTCTGTAAATAATGTTATTATATTTAGATTCGGCTATCCTTCTATCATAGGGGAAACAGGTGAACAATTTATGATCAGTGTCACATAAACATCTGTTCCGCATGCTACAGATGAGAAAGAACAAACAAAAATGGTTGTGCACATCATTAGTTCATGGAGCCTCCTACTGTTACCAAGACAAATTTCCCTGTAGAAAACAGAGATGAGGACACAGTTTGGTAATGGCAAAGTGAAAGAACAGAATTACTGTGTGTATCAGTGTTGCTTTGAAATATAGTGTGTGCATACACAATTGCACATCGGATGAGTCATAGTCAAACTGTTTTGTTCCAGCAATTAAACCTGATTACTAATCATATGTGCATGTCTCACAACAACTGCTATATGCATTACAATACCTGTAACCAGTTCCTGCAGATGATTGTGTTAGATCCCAAAAGACTTCATATCCACAAGAGGTGGGCATTTAAATATATTTCCTTTATTTTATTTTATGATTCTTTGAACTCAAAATATACCACAAAAAACTCTGTGTTATTAACAACACATCAATAACATTATTAAAATTAACTTAAGCAAATTTGTTATTTCTGAAGTGAGTGCCAAACTGATAGCCCTTCTCATTCATCAGTACCCAAGAAATAGCTCTCATTCTCCAACAGTTTGGTTACCCCTGTGCTAGATCCTTGCATTTGCATTCTCCATTTTGTTCAGCAGCAGATTTAGTTCCCGGTTTATCATTTATCACTATAATGTGGTTGCTCTTATAATCGCATTCTAATTCATCCCTCATGGGAGTCAGCACACACCTGCTACCAAGTGCTTCTCATAGCCCAAAATGAAGTCCAGATATTTATTCGAGGGGAATTATCTTAATTTGTTTTGGGATCACAAACAGAAGGAAGAAAAAGGAACAGAAATAATTTCAAGGCATTAAGTATACACCTTGATAGTTTACAAATATAATAATTGTGGCAGCCATCAACTAGTTTTTGAATCATATGTGATTGGTGAGCATGGTGTCTTCTTGTCTTGCCTTTTAGTTTGCACTGTTCGCTGCCAGAAGTTCCTGATCTCGCGGGTCGGGGAGGACTGGATCTTCCTTATCCTGCTGGGACTCGTCATGGCGTTGGTCAGCTGGGTGGTGGACTTCTGCATTGCCATCTGCCTTCAAGGTGAGACATGTTGAACAGATGAAGTCATGTTTTCTTCATGGGTGTCAAGTCCATACAACCTTTAGAAATACATTGAATGCTCTTTATGTTCCAATATGCTTTTGGTTATATTTGTGAATGTGTTTCCACAGCACAGAAGTGGATGTATGGTGGCCTGGACAGTAATGTTTTCCTGCAGTACCTGGCCTGGGTCACATATCCTGTAGTACTCATCACCTTCTCAGCTGGCTTCACTCAGATTCTTGCTCCGCAGGCTGTTGGTACGATTAAATACAAGATTCAGCAATTGTACATATTAATGAAATTTTCTTTTGAACAGGTTTAGAATATAGTTTATTTGTCATTTATCAAATATTTAACGGTTCTGTGCTAATATTCTTATTGGAATACTACTATTTGAGTAGTCATCTTTTAACTGAATAACGATGCACTATTAGAAGGTCAATTCTTAAAATGTGCTTAAAATTTAAATTTGTTGACATTGCAATAACATTAATGATCAAATCTACTGTACATGGTGGATGTTTCTCTTTTTTTCACCATTTCTACCGTCTTCAGGTTCAGGTATTCCGGAGATGAAGACCATCTTGCGGGGAGTTGTACTGAAGGAGTACCTCACCTTCAAAACGTTTGTGGCTAAAGTCATCGGCCTAACCTGCGCCTTGGGCAGTGGAATGCCGCTGGGCAAGGAGGTAAAACACAGTAGTTAGCCCCAAATAACAATTCGTGTCCAGACATTATACATTGATGTGAAACCAGTAAGAGCATCCCACCATAGGTGAACAATTCTGCTCACAACGGATAGTGTAGTGTTCTTTGTTTTCAACTTATAACTTTTCAAACGTTTGTCAAAATTGGTTATGAAATCTTGTAATGCTGGTATATACCTAGCCTACTTTCTGGTATCCCTGCACCATGAATAACAAATGATTCTCAAGAGGCACACCAGAGGCACATATGCTCGGCGTGCATATAGAAGGGAGGTGCTATCTTTTAAGTTGTCTAAAATCCTAATGCTAATACTTTTAATTAAAAGAAACAACGCAAAAAGGTCTATTGATTGACTCTTATTTTTTTTTACTACGTCAAATGTCATGGTCATGCTGTAATCTCGATTCTCAAATATTTATTCTTCTTCCTGTCAAATATTTTTATTATGCCCTTTTCCTCTCCAGGGTCCGTTTGTCCACATTGCCAGTTTATGTGCAGCTCTCCTCAGCAAGTTCATGTCTCTATTTGGAGGAATTTATGAGGTAACTCTCGTCAATGTTATTCTTGCTATTCACAATTTTCTGTGGAATATTTTCTGTTTAAACACTTTATGTGTAGTCTTGCCACTATGTTTTAACCCATAGTATTAGTACTATATCTCTTTAACTACACAGTACATCCTACTCAAGAGCAACATTGATAATACTATATACCAGCAGTCCCCAAACGTTTTAGAACCACGGACCAGATTATTGTCGGATTAGTTTGGAAGACAATGATACACTTCTGACTGTACACTTAATGTACACAAAAAAAAAAAAAAAAGCTCTGTTCCTTCTTTGCCACTGTCACACTGCTTGAAGGAAGTCAATTTTACAGGAATAAAGGTATGTTAAGTAATTGAAAAAAAAAGAACATACATACATCTCATCCTTTTGTCGTCCCGGTTCAGACAAATATTGTCAGATGTACGTTTGGAAATTTTACATACATGTTTACCTTCACATCCAAATATATTTCCTCTCAATATAGAATATTAGTTTGGTTTTAACAAGTTTTTCTTCTTCAATAATCTGAACAAGGAGCATGAACTTAATCACCGTGGTTTTCATCCTGTCCCATTGTCGTTTGTCTTAGGTAATAGTTCACTTTTGTTTGTTATTTTTCATTTTGGGTGCTGCACTACAATTAATCAGTTCTGATCTCAAAGCCTCATGAAGAATTTGAAATCTTGCAGGTCACATTTCCAGTCTGTTCTATGTAATTAACGACAAACCACCCTGTAGGTCAAAAACTGACTGGAATTTACAATAACCATTTGTTGTGCGCACACGTTTATGTTATTTAGAACGAGTCAAGGAACATTGAGATGCTAGCCGCAGCTTGTGCAGTGGGAGTTGGTTGCTGTTTTGCAGCCCCGATAGGAGGTGAGTTGCTCAATACAATAAATCGATCAGAAAATCCTTTAAGGATTAAATTTCACAATTGTTAAATCAAAGAAATTTCATGTCATATCTGAAGTCTTTTCATCATATAGCTTAACTGATGTCTTGTGTTGCATTTAGGTGTTTTGTTCAGTATTGAAGTAACTTCCACATTCTTTGCGGTGAGGAACTATTGGAGAGGTTTCTTTGCTGCGACCTTTAGTGCCTTCATCTTCAGGGTGCTTGCTGTTTGGAACAGAGACGAAGGTAAGCGAGACATGCGCTTGAACTCAATTTGTAACTTTTGTCACAAATAAATCTTCACATGTGTATTTCTTAAACTATTTGAATCAACGCTTACAACTGTAATTGTATGTCTACTGACTTTCAAGACTGAAAATGTTGAGAGGCAATATAGATTAAAGAGTTTTTATTTGCCATGTTTGGGCGTGCCAAACAAGGATATAGATTGAAGAGTTTTTATTCGCCGTTTGGGCGTGCCAAACAAGGAATTTGACTTCCAATAATAAAACCTGAATTCTTTTATCAATGTATTTAGTGTCCCTTCAGACAGAATGCTGGTATGGAAATGAGATGCATTGAATAGTTATACACAAGTAATCTGATTTAAGAGCGAGACGGAAATTCAAACTTCCAGCTGATTTAATTATGGCATTGTTATTTCCTCCGTTGATGCGAAAGAATCAAATTCTGAAGCCGAATGTACACTGTGAGAAAAGTGTACATACATCTCATTAAAAGGTGCAATATTTTTTTAATTGTTGCTTGCCATTTTCTTTCTACCCCCGCCCCCCACCCACCTCTCCAGAGACAATTACAGCCCTGTTTAAAACTCGCTTCCGACTAGATTTCCCATTTGACCTCCAGGAGTTGCCTGCTTTTGCTGTCATTGGGTGAGTTCTATACAGCAGTAGTTAGTTGGATGTTTTATTCTCAAGTACATATTGTTAGTCAAACCCAATTTTTTTACTCAATACAGCAATGTCTTAAGCAAAGTGGACGCATAAATATTTTTAACATTTCAGCTGATTTTTAGAGGAAACCCACATGACAACAATACATGTGTTCATCTACCTAACAATCTCTCTATGTGCAATCAAGAGTCTCATTCCCCAAACCATCAGTTTTTGATACTACCAGAATTTCTTGTAATAAGAGGCTGCATTACACAAGGCATCCCAGACTGTTAGAATATAAAAAAAATATTGAAGAAAAAAAGTAGAAGGTACGTAATAGACATGAAAATTTCACATTACGATTAACATCATAATCATCATGATTATAATCGTCGATTGGTATGATCATGATAAAAAGGATTTAAACAAAAAATTAGTTCAACACAAATAATTGCAAAGCAGTAAATTTTGAATTCAGAAATATAAAATATACTTTTGATATTTGAAATTGGAAATGACAACATTTTAAAGTTAAGTTTTACATATATTCAGCCATATAGCATAGTTGCCTATAATTAATAGAATAACCAACAAATTGATCAAATTTTAAATGAGCGATTTCTTTTTGGCACGGCTCTAGATGAAGTTCTATGTCGAATCAAGAGCCCCTTTCTCTCTCTAGTTGTGTTAACGGCCAAACCTGTATGAGTCATCATACATGGATAATTCATCCTCTAACAGTTGCTAGGGCACTGAGGGATAGCTTTTATTCTCCTTTGCCCGGGAGGCATTTTCATGGCCCTGATTGAGACTCGTTTACAACAAGAAAGCCAGAGGAGGTAGAATGGATTGCAAGCACTTCTTCTTTAGTAGAAAATACAGTGCACTAAATGTTTGGTCTTTTGGAGCTTTGACTGGATGTTTCGGCACCCACTAATCAGAGGTTGCTATTGTTTTTTTGTTTTTGTTTTTACATGGGTGTTAGTCACTAAGAACATTTGTGGCCTTTTCTCAAAAGCCAAGTCCAGGCAATGAATGCAACACATT
Organism: Syngnathus typhle; assembly: GCF_033458585.1. NCBI lineage: Eukaryota > Metazoa > Chordata > Actinopteri > Syngnathiformes > Syngnathidae > Syngnathus > Syngnathus typhle. The sequence continues at coordinate 9,499,158 of NC_083743.1, forward strand.
TACATGTATTGTTATTCCACCCAGCTGTTCTATAGATTATATCACGGGCTAAAATAGTTCTCATTACACTGTTGAAAAGCCTGTTTACTTTAAAATGAGGAACTAGTTCATAAACTTGCATTTGTGCTGTGACTAGCACAGCAATTGTCTCTGCAGATCTTTTACTGTTGTTGCAATTAGCCAGTGTTATTCAGTAGATTGAATTAAAACCTCGGGGAGAGGAATAAACATTGACGCAATCTGGATAAATGTAAAAATATAAGGTGCAATTGTAGAAAATAATACTTTGATAAAGCTTGGGGTAGATTTTATTATTGTATGTTGGGATAATTTGATTCGTACTCTAGCAGGTGAAAACGTTCTGGAACATAATGTCAAGAAAACAGTAGGAAATGTGATATCATCTCTCAAGCATGTTTGTCTCTCTTTGCAGCATTGCCAGTGGTTTTGGCGGAGCTTTGTTTGTGTACCTAAATCGACTTATTGTCCAGTTCATCAGAAATCAAAAGGCCATCAACAGATTCCTCATGAAAAAGTGAGCATCACATTTTGGAACATGTCAAAGTTCTAGCCACTGACAGCTCGAATGTGTTATGTAACAAATCACTCACTTCATTACTTGACAAGTGTTTATATTTATTTATCCGTTTATATATTTTATGATTTTTACATGTTTTCCCCCTAAAATCTGAAAACTAAGTTACATTTAATAAACATTCTGTTTTGTAATATTCCAATTTTTTCTCTATGAGTCACACTGTATGTTAGTGATAGACATATTTCCCTGTGTAATACAAAACTTGGAATTAATATGAATTAAAAGGCAGGCCTGTAGATTAATTGCTTTAGTCTTGAAGTCTTCTAGGTGGTACTTGGTCCAAAGAGTTTAACAACTGATGTAATGTAGAAGCTCCAACATGTATCTTTCAATCATGGGTTGAAGAAATATGCATTTGGCATTTTGCTGAATTAATTCAGTCTTGTGTGGGTTTTTTTCTGTTTTGCATTTTGTTTTTTTTGTTTTTTTGTCACTGCCTCTAATATCTTTTTCTCAGGCGTCTTCTGTATCCGGCACTGATAACTCTGCTAGTTTCCACATTAACGTTTCCACCTGGCTTTGGGCAGTTCATGGCTGGCAAGGTAAGTGTCCTCCATTTAAGTGACTTGCAACAGCTGTATTGCAACCATTATGCTACGGAATGTATTCAAATATTTTGTGGACATATCTTGAGCTCCTTGTTATTGCTGATGTACATGTACACACAAGGGCTATGTATCCAACCAAGGTGAACATGATGAACCAGAAGTATACAGTGCAATGCAGAGGTTCTCCTCAGAAGACTCACGCATCCGTGGACCTTTTTTCAATTTATTAGTATTTTTTGATATTTGCCTTTTTAATATTCTTTTTAGATTTTGTGTGTCTGGGGTTTCTTGCCACCATTTTCATTATTTTACATGGCAAACGCATATTTCAGGTTTATCAGATGTCAAATGATTAGACCATCATAAGGCATAGTTTGATTTTTTTTTTTACTGAGGCACACAAAGCTCATAATATATACAATTAAAATCACAGGCTATGGGGTGATTTTAATGTTTCTGGAATGTATTTATATAATGACTCATACTATATTGCATTGTGTCCTTTACTTTGTAGGAGGTAGGTAGGAGACATGCTTCTGAAGCTTTAATTTGACCTACTCTTAGCCACTCTTAAAGTCTATCATAAGAGTTTGCTTGCAAAATATTCTCATATCCTTCTCCTTGTACAGTACAGATATGCCATTTTTAAGATCAACTGCAGATAGTCTATCTCAATCTAAATCTGTATGCATGCAGTCTTAAATCTTTGACATTTCTTTATACAGTATCAGCAAATCGTACCGTATCAACATTTTCTCAGAAGTGCAATGCACAGCAGATTTTAATTATTCTCATAGGCCTACACTGAAGAGAGTCTGAAGCCCCAGAACTGACATGAAGTAAAAAACTGAAGGCGCAGTATAGATACGTACTTAAAAATGCTAATGTGTGGTCACTAAATACTAATTGTGGTCAAGAAATAGTTATGTGTGCACAAATATCCATTTATCAACATTGTTAAATACAATGTTGCTTTTGTTGGAGCAAATTTAACAACGTTGTTAAATACAACTAGAATTTTGCAATTTCTGGAGAAATTGCGTGTGAAGGCGAAATGTATGAATAACTTTTTCGGGGAATGCTGCCGAACGATGTTGAAACGTGTTGAATTACTTGAGAAATGTAGAATATTTGGAGAATTTGTGGTGAATTTCAAAATCGAAAGTTTGGAATATTTGGTAAGTGGGAAGTTGTGGAATAGGTAGGCAAAAGATGAACAGTTGAAAGTTGGAATGGGTTGAATCGGTTGAAAAATGTAGAAATTAGAGTAGAAAAACGAAATTTTGGAGAATTTGGTTGAATTTCGAATTTGGAATTTTTGGTAAGTGGGAAGTTGTGGAATAGGTAGGCAAAAGATGTACAGTTGAAAGTTGGAACGAGTTGAATCAGTTAAAAAATGTAGAAGTTAGAGCAAATGTTGAATCCCCATAGAGAATGAATGGGAAAAAAAAAAAAAGCAATTGCGCCAAAATCTTTCTAAATTTGGAAACAAAAAAAAAAAACGGCCTCAGGAGGTTCACTTTTGGGGTAAAAATGTTGAAACGGGTTAAATCAGAAAAAAAACGAAAAAGTTAGCGCAAATGTAGCTATTTGGGCCACTCAGTGTTGAAATAAGGTCACTTCCGGTTTGATTTGGGTCACTTCCGGTCTAGTTTGGGTCACTTCCGGTTTATTTGGGTCACTTCCGGTTTAAAACTGGTCACTTCCGGTTAAGCTGAGGTCACTTCCGGTTTATTTGGGGTCATTTCCGGTCTAAAAAGGTCACTTCCGGTTCATTTGGGGTCACTTCCGGTTTGATTTGGGGTCACTTCCGGTTTACCAGAGGCCACTTCCGGTCTATTTTGGGTCACTTCCGGTCTATTTGGGGCCACTTCCGGTTTATTTGGGTCACTTCCGGTGTAATTTGGGTCACTTCCGGTTCGTCTGAGGTCACTTCCGGTTTATTTGGGGTCATTTCCGGTCTAAAAAGGTCACTTCCGGTTCATTTGGGGTCACTTCCGGTTTAATTTGGGGTCACTTCCGGTTTACCAGAGGTCACTTCCGGTCTATTTGGGGTCACTTTCGGTTTGATTTGGGGCACTTCCGGTTCATTCTGGGTTCATTGGTGGCACTTCAGGGTCATCCAAGATGGCCGCCACACTGGAATTGGGGGTCAAGGGTTGAATTGTGTAAGCATAGTGGAAGTGGGGGTGAATGGGAGTGAATGTGGGAAGCATAAGATGAATAAAGGGAATAAATGTGGATTGGGTTGAATCGGTCGAAAAATGTAGAAATTAGAGTGGAAAAACGAAATTTTGGAGAATTTGGTTGAATTTCAAATGTGAAAGTTTGGAATTTTTGGTAAGTGGGAAGTTGTGGAATAGCTAGGCAAAAGATGAACAGTTGAAAGTTGGAATGGGTTGAATCGGTTGAAAAATGTAGAAATTAGAGTGGAAAAACTGAATTTTGGAGAATTTTGGTTGAATTTCAAATTTGAAAATTTGGAATTTTTGGTAAGTGGGAAGTTGTGGAATAGGTAGGCAAAAGATGAACAGTTGAAAGTTGGAATGGGTTGAATCGGTTGAAAAATGTAGAAATTAGAGTAGAAAAACGGAATTTGAGAGAATTTTGGTTGAATTTCAAATTTGAAAATTTGGAATTTTTGGTAAGTGGGAAGTTGTGGAATAGGTAGGCAAAAGATGAACAGTTGAAAGTTGGAATGGGTTGAATCGGTTGAAAAATGTAGAAGTTAGAGGTGAAAAACGAAATTTTGTGAAATGTCGAATGTGCCATTAAGAATGGATGGGGAAAAAATTGTCGGAATTTTGGGAATTTTGCGGAATCGGAAAATTTTCGGAACGAGAAAAATGGAAGCGCTCATCGCGTGAATATTTGGAATACGTGGAAAGTGGAATGGAGTGAATCGGATGAATTATGTGGAAGATGAAAGTGGACAAAAAAGTGTGGAGAATAAAAGAGAATAATAATAATAACAATTCCTGAAGAAATTGCGTGTGAAGGTGAAGAAGTTGAATAAATATTTAAGGAATGCTGCAGAATGATGTTGAAACGAGTTGAATCGGTTGAAAAATGTAGAAATGAGAAGGGAAAAAGGAAATATAGGTGAAGTTTTTGGTAAGTGGGAAGTTGTGGAATAGGTAGAAAAATGATGAACAGTTGAAAGTTGGAATGGGTTGAATCGGTTGAAAAATGTAGAAATTAGAGTAGAAAAACGGAATTTTAGAGATTTTTGGTTGAATTTCAAATTTGGAATTTTTGGTAAGTGGGAAGTTGTGGAATAGTTAGGCAAAAGATGTACAGTTGAAAGTTGGAACGGGTTGAATCAGTTAAAAAATGTAGAAGTTAGAGCAAATGTTGAATCCCCATAGAGAATGAATGGGAAAATAAAAAAAGCAGTTGCGCCAAAATCTTTCCAAATTTGGAACAAAAAAAAAAACGGCCTCAATAGGTTCACCTTTGGGGTAAAAATGTTGAAACGGGTTAAATCGGACAAAAAAAACGAAAAAGTTAGCGCAAATGTAGCTATTTGGGGCACTTAGTGTTGAAATAAGGTCACTTCCGGTTTGATTCGGGTCATTTCCGGTCTAATTTGGGTCACTTCCGGTTTATTTGGGTCACTTCCGGTTTAAAACTGGTCACTTCCGGTTTAGCTGAGGTCACTTCCGGTTTAATTGGGGTCATTTCCGGCTAAAAAAGGTCACTTCCGGTTTATTTGGGGTCACTTCCGGTTTACCAGAGGTCACTTCCGGTCTATTTGGGGTCACTTCCGGTCTATTTGGGGTCACTTCCGGTTTATTTGGGTCACTTCCGGTTTAATTTGGGTCACTTCCGGTTCGTCTGAGCTCACTTCCGGTTTATTTGGGGTCATTTCCGGTCTAAAAAGGTCACTTCCGGTACATTTGGGGTCACTTCCGGTTTGATTTGGGGTCACTTCCGGTTTACCTGAGGTCACTTCCGGTCTATTTGGGGTCACTTTCGGTTTGATTTGGGGCACTTCCGGTTCATTCTGGGTTCATTGGTGGCACTTCAGGGTCATCCAAGATGGCCGCCACACTGGAATTGGGGGTCAAGGGTTGAATTGTGTAAGCATAGTGGAAGTGGGGGTGAATGGGAGTGAATGTGGGAAGCATAGTGGAAGTGGGGGTGAATGGGAGTGAATGTGGTAAGCATAAGGTGAATAAGGGGAATAAATGTGGAATGGGTTGAATCGGTCGAAAAATGTAGAAATTAGAGTAGAAAAACGAAATTTTAGAGAATTTTGGTTGAATTTCAAATTTGAGAATTTGGAATTTTTGGTAAGTGGGAAGTTGTGGAATAGGTAGGCAAAAGATGAACAGTTGAAAGTTGGAACGGGTTGAATCGGTTGAAAAATGTAGAAATTAGAGTGGAATAACGGAATTTGAGAGAATTTTGGTTGAATTTCAAATTTGAAAATTTGGAACTTTTGGTAAGTGGGAAGTTGTGGAATAGGTAGGCAAAAGATGAACAGTTGAAAGTTGGAACGGGTTGAATCGGTTGAAAAATGTAGAAATTAGAGTGGAATAACGGAATTTGAGAGAATTTTGGTTGAATTTCAAATTTGAAAATTTGGAATTTTTGGTAAGTGGGAAGTTGTGGAATAGGTAGGCAAAAGATGAACAGTTGAAAGTTGGAATGGGTTGAATCGGTTGAAAAATGTAGAAGTTAGAGGTGAAAAACGAAATTTTGTGAAATGTCGAATGTGCCATTAAGAATGGATGGGGAAATATTTGTCGGAATTTTGGGAATTTTGCGGAATCGGAAAATTTTCGGAATGAGAAAAATACAAGCACCCCTTTCCTGAATATTTGGAATACGTGAAAAGTGGAATGGAGTGAATCGGATGAATTATGTGAAAGATGAAACGGGACAAAAAAGTGAGGAGAATAAAATAGAAGAATAATAATAACTAGAATTTTGCAATTTCTGGAGAAATTGCGTGTGAAGGCGAAATGTATGAATAACTTTTTCGGGGAATGCTGCCGAACGATGTTGAAACGTGTTGAATTACTTGAGAAATGTAGAATATTTGGAGAATTTGTGGTGAATTTCAAAATGAAAGTTTGGAATATTTGTTAAGTGGGAAGTTGTGGAATAGGTAGGCAAAAGATGAACAGTTGAAAGTTGGAATGGGTTGAATCGGTTGAAAAATGTAGAAATTAGAGTAGAAAAACGAAATTTTAGAGAATTTGGTTGAATTTCAAATTTGGAATTTTTGGTAAATGGGAAGTTGTGGAATAGGTAGGCAAAAGATGTACAGTTGAAAGTTGGAATGGGTTGAATCAGTTAAAAAATGTAGAAGTTAGAGCAAATGTTGAATCCCCACAGAGAATGAATGGGAAAATAAAAAAAAGCAATCGCGCCAAAATCTTTCTAAATTTGGAACAAAACCAAAAAAAACGGCCTCAAGAGGTTCACTTTTGGGGTAAAAATGTTGAAACGAGTTAAATCGGACATAAAACGAAAAAGTTAGCGCAAATGTAGCTATTTGGGGCACTTAGTGTTGAAATAAGGTCACTTCCGGTTTGATTAGGGTCATTTCCGGTCTAATTTGGGCCACTTCCGGTTTATTTGGGTCACTTCCGGTTTAAAACAGGTCACTTCCGGTTTAGCTGAGGTCACTTCCGGTTTATTTGGGGTCATTTCCGGTCTAAAAAGGTCACTTCCAGTTCATTTGGGGTCACTTCCGGTTTGATTTGGGGTCACTTCCGGTTTACCAGAGGTCACTTCCGGTCTATGTGGGGTCACTTCCGGTCTATTTGGGGCACTTCCGGTTCATTTTGGGTTCATTGGGGGCACTTGAGGGTCAATCCAAGATGGCCGCCACACTGGAATTGGGGGTCAAGGGTTGAATGTGTAAGCGTAGTGGAAGTGGGGGTGAATGGGAGTGAATGTGGGAAGCATAAGGTGAATGCATTTGGAATGGGTTGAATCGGTCGAAAAATGTAGAAATTAGAGTAGAAAAACGAAATTTTAGAGAATTTTGGTTGAATTTCAAATTTGAGAATTTGGAATTTTTGGTAAGTGGGAAGTTGTGGAATAGGTAGGCAAAAAAAGAACAGTTGAAAGTTGGAATGGGTTGAATCGGTTGAAAAATGTAGAAATTAGAGTGGAATAACGGAATTTGAGAGAATTTTGGTTAAATTTCAAATTTGAAAATTTGGAATTTTTGGTAAGTGGGAAGTTGTGGAATAGGTAGGCAAAAGATGAACAGTTGAAAGTTGGAATGGGTTGAATCGGTTGAAAAATGTAGAAGTTAGAGGTGAAAAACGAAATTTTGTGAAATGTCGAATGTGCCATTAAGAATGGATGGGGAAAAATTTGTCGGAATTTTGGGAATTTTGCGGAATCGGAAAATTTTCGGAATGAGAAAAATACAAGCCACCCTTTCCTGAATATTTGGAATACGTGAAAAGTGGAATGGAGTGAATCGGATGAATTATGTGAAAGATGAAACGGGACAAAAAAGTGAGGAGAATAAAATAGAAGAATAATAATAACTAGAATTTTGCAATTTCTGGAGAAATTGCGTGTGAAGGCGAAATGTATGAATAACTTTTTCGGGGAATGCTGCCGAACGATGTTGAAACGTGTTGAATTACTTGAGAAATGTAGAATATTTGGAGAATTTGTGGTGAATTTCAAAATTGAAAGTTTGGAATATTTGGTAAGTGGGAAGTTGTGGAATAGGTAGGCAAAAGATGAACAGCTGAAAGTTGGAATGGGTTGAAAAATGTAGAAATTAGAGTAAAAAACGAAATTTGGGAGAATTTGGTTGAATTTCAAATTTCGAATTTTTGGTAAGTGGGAAATTGTGGAATAGGTAGGCAAAAGATGTACAGTTGAAAGTTGGAACGGGTTGAATCAGTTAAAAAATGTAGAAGTTAGAGCAAATGTTGAATCCCCATAGAGAATGAATGGGAAAATAAGAAAAAGCAATTGCGCCAAAATCTTTCTAAATTTGGAACAAAACAAAAAAAACGGCCTCAGGAGGTTCACTTTTGGGATAAAAATGTTGAAACGGGTTAAATCGGACAATAAACGAAGACGTTAGCGCAAATGTAGCTATTTGGGGCACTTAGTGTTGAAATAAGGTCACTTCCGGCTTGATTCGGGTCATTTCCGGTCTAATTTGGGTCACTTCCGGTTTATTTGGGTCACTTCCGGTTTAAAACAGGCCACTTCCGGTTTAGCTGAGGTCACTTCCGGTTTATTTGGGGTCACTTCCGGTCTAAAAAGGTCACTTCCGGTTCATTTGTGGTCACTTCCGGTTTGATTTGGGGTCACTTCCGGTTTACCAGAGGTCACTTCCGGTCTATTTGGGGTCACTTCCGGTCTATTTGGGGTCACTTCCGGTTTATTTGGGTCACTTCCGGTTCGTCTGAGGTCACTTCCGGTTTATAAGGGGTCATTTCCGGTCTAAAAAGGTCACTTCCGGTACATTTGGGGTCACTTCCGGTTTGATTTGGGGTCACTTCCGGTTTACCTGAGGTCACTTCCGGTCTATTTGGGGTCACTTCCGGTTTAATTTGGGTCACTTCCGGTTCGTCTGAGGTCACTTCCGGTTTATTAGGGGTCATTTCCGGTCTAAAAAGGTCACTTCCGGTACATTTGGGGTCACTTCCGGTTTGATTTGGGGTCACTTCCGGTTTACCTGAGGTCACTTCCGGTCTATTTGGGGTCACTTTCGGTTTGATTTGGGCCACTTCCGGTTCATTCTGGGTTCATTGGTGGCACTTCAGGGTCATCCAAGATGGCCGCCACACTGGAATTGGGGGTCAAGGGTTGAATTGTGTAAGCATAGTGGAAGTGGGGGTGAATGGGAGTGAATGTGGGAAGAATAAGGTGAATTAAGTGAATAAATTTGGAATGGGTTGAATCTGTTGAAAAATGTAGAAATGAGAAGGGAAAAAGGAATTGGGTGTGAATTTCAAAATAAAAGATGTGAAGTTTTTGGTAAGTGGGAAGTTGTGGAATAGGTAGAAAAATGATGAACAGTTGAAAGTTGGAATGGGTTGAATCGGTTGAAAAATGTAGAAATGAGAAGGAGAAACGGAAATATTGGAGAATTGGGTGTGAATTTCAAAATAAAAGATGTGAAGTTTTTGGTAAGTGGGAAGTTGTGGAATAGGTAGAAAAATGATGAACAGTTGAAAGTTGGAATGGGTTGAATCGGTTGAAAAATGTAGAAATGAGAAGGGAAAAGGAATTGGGTGTGAATTTCAAAATAAAAGATGTGAAGCTTTTGGTAAGTGGGAAGTTGTGGAATCAGTAGAAAAATAATGAACAGTTGAAAGTTGGAATGGGTTGAATCGGTTGAAAAATGTAGAAATTAGAGTAGAAAAACGAAATTTTAGAGAATTTTGGTTGAATTTCAAAATAAAAGATGTGAAGTTTTTGGTAAGTGGGACGTTGTGGAATAGGTAGGCAAAAGATGAACAGTTGAAAGTTGGAACGAGTTGAATCGGTTGAAAAATGTAGAAGTTAGAGGTGAAAAACGAAATTTTGTGAAAATTTGTCGGAATTTTTAACGTGAAAACGTGAAATTTTCGAATTTGGGAATTTTGGGAATGTCGAGAATCCTTCCGAATGTGATTAGAATGTGCTGAATGATGTGAATTTCAAATTGGAACGACGTAAATGTGAAATGTCGAATGTGCCATTAAGAATGAATGGGGAAAAATTTGTCGGAATTTTGGGAATTTTGCGGAATCGGAAAATTTTCGGAACGAGCAAAATACAAGCGCTCGTCGCGTGAATATTTGGAATACGTGAAAAGTGGAATGGAGTGAATCGGATGAATTATGTGGAAGATGAAACGTGTCAAAAAAGTGTGGAGAAACGTAGAGAATAATAATAATAATAATAATAGAGAATGGTGTAGAATAACATATGTGTGAAGGCCTTCGCCTTCACACAACTAGAATTTTGCAATTTCTGGAGAAATTGCGTGTGAAGGCGAAATGTATGAATAACTTCTTCGGGGAATGCTGCCGAACGATGTTGAAACGTGTTGAATTACTTGAGAAATGTAGAATATTTGGAGAATTTGGCGTGAATTTCAAAATAAAAGATGTGAAGTTTTTGGTAAGTGGGAAGTTGTGGAAAAGGTCGAAAAATGATGAACAGTTGAAAGTTGGAATGTGTTGAATCGGTTGAAAAATGTAGAAATGAGAAGGGAAAAAGGAATTGGGTGTGAATTTCAAAATAAAAGATGTGAAGGTTTTGGGAAGTTGTGGAATAGGTCGAAAAATGATGAACAGTTGAAAGTTGGAATGGGTTGAATCGGCTGAAAAATGTAGAAATGAGAAGGGAAAAGGGAATTGGGTGTGAATTTCAAAATAAAAGATGTGAAGTTTTTGGTAAGTGGGAAGTTGTGGAATAGGTAGAAAAATGATGAACAGTTGAAAGTTGGAATGGGTTGAATCGGTTGAAAAATGTAGAAATGAGAAGGGAAAAGGGAATTGGGTGTGAATTTCAAAATAAAAGATGTGAAGTTTTTGGTAAGTGGGAAGTTGTGGAATAGGTAGAAAAATGATGAACAGTTGAAAGTTGGAATGGGTTGAATCGGTTGAAAAATGTAGAAATGAGAAGGGAAAAGGGAATTGAGTGTGAATTTCAAAATAAAAGATGTGAAGTTTTTGGTAAGTGGGAAGTTGTGGAATAGGTAGAAAAATGATGAACAGTTGAAAGTTGGAATGGGTTGAATCGGTTGAAAAATGTAGAAATGAGAAGGGAAAAGGGAATTGGGTGTGAATTTCAAAATAAAAGATGTGAAGTTTTTGGTTAGTGGGAAGTTGTGGAATGGGTAGAAAAATGATGAACAGTTGAAAGTTGGAATGGGTTGAATCGGTTGAAAAATGTAGAAATTAGAAGGGAAAAAGGAATTGGGTGTGAATTTCAAAATAAAAGATGTGAAGTATTTGGGAAGTTGTGGAATAGGTAGAAAAATGATGAACAGTTGAAAGTTGGAATGGGTTGAATCGGTTGAAAAATGTAGAAATTAGAGTACAAAAACGGAATTTGAGAGAATTTTGGTTGAATTTCAAAATAAAAGATGTGAAGTTTTTGGTAAGTGGGAAGTTGTGGAATAGGTAGAAAAATGATGAACAGTTGAAAGTTGGAATGGGTTGAATCGGTTGAAAAATGTAGAAATGAGAAGGGAAAAGGAAATTGGGTGTGAATTTCAAAATAAAAGATGTGAAGTTTTTGGTAAGTGGGAAGTTGTGGAATAGGTAGAAAAATGATGAACAGTTGAAAGTTGGAATGGGTTGAATCGGTTGAAAAATGTAGAAATGAGAAGGGAAAAGGAATTGGGTGTGAATTTCAAAATAAAAGATGTGAAGCTTTTGGTAAGTGGGAAGTTGTGGAATCGGTAGAAAAATAATGAACAGTTGAAAGTTGGAATGGGTTGAATCGGTTGAAAAATGTAGAAATTAGAGTGGAAAAACGAAATTTTAGAGAATTTTGGTTGAATTTCAAAATAAAAGATGTGAAGTTTTTGGGAAGTGGGACGTTGTGGAATAGGTAGGCAAAAGATGAACAGTTGAAAGTTGGAACGAGTTGAATCGGTTGAAAAATGTAGAAGTTAGAGCTGAAAAACGAAATTTTGTGAAAATTTGTCGGAATTTTTAACGTGAAAACGTGAAATTTCTGAATTTGGGAATTTTGGGAATGTCGAGAATCCTTCCGAATGTGATTAGAATGTGCTGAATGATGTGAATTTCAAATTGGAACGACGTAAACGTGAAATGTCGAATGTGCCATTAAGAATGAATGGGGAAAAATTTGTCGGAATTTGGGGAATTTTGCGGAATCGGAAAATGTTCGGAATGAGAAAAATACAAGCCACCCTTTCCTGAATATTTGGAATACGTGAAAAGTGGAATGGAGTGAATCGGGTGAATTTTGTGAAAGAAGAAGCGGGACAAAAAAGTGAGGAGAATAAAATATAATAATAACTAGAATTTTGCAATTTCTGGAGAAATTGCGTGTGAAGGCGAAATGTATGAATAACTTTTTCGGGGAATGCTGCCGAACGATGTTGAAACGTGTTGAATTACTTGAGAAATGTAGAATATTTGGAGAATTTGTGGTGAATTTCAAAATTGGAAGTTTGGAATATTTGGTAAGTGGGAAGTTGTGGAATAGGTAGGCAAAATATGAACAGTTGAAAGTTGAAATGGGTTGAATCTGTTGAAAAATGCAGAAATTAGAGTAGAAAAACGAAATTTTGGAGAATTTGGTTGAATTTCGAATTTGGAATTTTTGGTAAGTGGGAAGTTGTGGAATAGGTAGGCAAAAGATGTACAGTTGAAAGTTGGAACGGGTTGAATCAGTTAAAAAATGTAGAAGTTAGAGCAAATGTTGAATCACCATAGAGAGAATGAATGGGAAAATAAAAAAAAGCAATTGCGCCAAAATCTTTCTAAATTTGGAACAAAACAAAAAAAACGGCCTCAGGAGGTTCACTTTTGGGGTAAAAATGTTGAAACGGGTTAAATCGGACAAAAAACGAAGACGTTAGCGCAAATGTAGCTATTTGGGGCACTTAGTGTTGAAATAAGGTCACTTCCGGCTTGATTCGGGTCATTTCCGGTCTAATTTGGGTCACTTCCGGTTTATTTGGGTCACTTCCGGTTTAAAACAGGTCACTTCCGGTTTAGCTGAGGTCACTTCCGGTTTATTTGGGGTCACTTCCGGTCCAAAAGGGTCACTTCCGGTTCATTTGGGGTCACTTCCGGTTTGATTTGGGGTCACTTCCGGTTTACCAGAGGTCACTTCCGGTCTATTTGGGGTCACTTCCGGTTTATTTGGGTCACTTCCGGTTTAATTTGGGTCACTTCCGGTTCGTCTGAGGTCACTTCCGGTTTATAAGGGGTCATTTCCGGTCTAAAAAGGTCACTTCCGGTACATTTGGGGTCACTTCCGGTTTGATTTGGGGTCACTTCCGGTTTACCTGAGGTCACTTCCGGTCTATTTGGGGTCACTTCCGGCCGGTTTAATTTGGGTCACTTCCGGTTCGTCTGAGGTCACTTCCGGTTTATTAGGAGTCATTTCCGGTCTAAAAAGGTCACTTCCGGTACATTTGGGGTCACTTCCGGTTTGATTTGGGGTCACTTCCGGTTTACCTGAGGTCACTTCCGGTCTATTTGGGGTCACTTTCGGTTTGATTTGGGCCACTTCCGGTTCATTCTGGGTTCATTGGTGGCACTTCAGGGTCATCCAAGATGGCCGCCACACTGGAATTGGGGGTCAAGGGTTGAATTGTGTAAGCATAGTGGAAGTGGGGGTGAATGGGAGTGAATGTGGGAAGAATAAGGTGAATTAAGTGAATAAATTTGGAATGGGTTGAATCTGTTGAAAAATGTAGAAATGAGAAGGGAAAAAGGAATTGGGTGTGAATTTCAAAATAAAAGATGTGAAGTTTTTGGTAAGTGGGAAGTTGTGGAATAGGTAGAAAAATGATGAACAGTTGAAAGTTGGAATGGGTTGAATCGGTTGAAAAATGTAGAAATGAGAAGGAGAAACGGAAATATTGGAGAATTGGGTGTGAATTTCAAAATAAAAGATGTGAAGTTTTTGGTAAGTGGGAAGTTGTGGAATAGGTAGAAAAATGATGAACAGTTGAAAGTTGGAATGGGTTGAATCGGTTGAAAAATGTAGAAATGAGAAGGGAAAAGGAATTGGGTGTGAATTTCAAAATAAAAGATGTGAAGCTTTTGGTAAGTGGGAAGTTGTGGAATCAGTAGAAAAATAATGAACAGTTGAAAGTTGGAATGGGTTGAATCGGTTGAAAAATGTAGAAATTAGAGTAGAAAAACGAAATTTTAGAGAATTTTGGTTGAATTTCAAAATAAAAGATGTGAAGTTTTTGGTAAGTGGGACGTTGTGGAATAGGTAGGCAAAAGATGAACAGTTGAAAGTTGGAACGAGTTGAATCGGTTGAAAAATGTA